>NC_092717.1:105694974-106016799 GCF_047496885.1 Scyliorhinus torazame
GTCCGTTGATGCTGGCGTACACCACTCCGGTGTTTACTCTGGCGTCAAAACTTGGCTGGGATTTCGGAGAATCCCGGCCACTGTTCTTTTTAACGTATTTGTTCATGAGATGTGAGCATCACTGGATGGCCAGCATTTGTTACCCATCTCTAATTGCTCTTGAGAAGGTTTTGGTGAACCACCTTCTTGAACTGCTGTAGTCCAAATGGTGTAGGTACACTCACGGTGCAATGGGAAGGGAATTTCAGGGTTTTAACCCAGCGATAGTGGAGGAACAGCAATACACGTCCAAGTCAGGATGGTGTGTGGCTTGAAGGAGAGTTTGCAGATGGTGTTCTCATGCATCTGCTGCCCTTGTTCACCTAGATGGTAGAGGTCACAGGTTTGGAAGAAGCTGTCGAAGAAGACTTGATGAGTTGCTGCAGTGCATCTTCTAAATGGTGCACCCTGCTGCCACCGTGCTCCAGTGGCGGAGGGAATGAGTGTTGAGGGTGATGGATGGACTGCCAATCAAGAGAGCTGCTTTGTGCTAGATGGTTTCAATCTTCCAAGTGTAGTTGGAACTGCACTCGTCCAGGCAAGGGGCAAGTATTCACTTCTGACTAATGTCCTGAAGACAGTGGACAGACTTTGGGAAATCAGGAGATGAAATACACACCTCAGAATTCCGAACCTCTAACTTGTTTTAGCTCTGTTTCTGGTCAATGGTAATCCCCAGGAGGATGTTAGTGGGAAATTAAGCGAAGATAATGTCAAGGCGAGATGGTTAGATTATCTCTTGTTGGAGATGATGTGAGACCATTTAAAATGAGTAAACTCAGAATGTTTGAAATGAAAAACAAAGGAGGCCACCTTACAAAAAAGTGCTGAGTGTATATTGGCTTAGTGCAGGGAAGCTTTCATGGGAAACAAAATGAGCGAAAGGGAGCTATGGGTCTCATCAGATTGATAAGCTGATCATTTTGAAATTGAACTAACCAATATATAAAGCAAGAAGCAAGTCTGTTGACAACTATAATACATACATAAGCCAATTCCTAGTCGAAGGACATTGATTAAGAACCATGAAGCCATGGTTCAGAATCTCTCCAGAAAAGTCTGCTTCAACAAATAAAGTATTGTGGAAGAGGATGGGCTGTTGAGGAATATTTGCTGGGGCACACTGCTATCCTACTTGGTAATCATCAATTGAATGCACGTAATGTCAGACATCACACAGACCCAATAAATCCTGTGATAGGCACAAAAAGCAACCAGTATAAGCTGGGCCGCATTCATCAGGAACGCAAGAATATGAGAAAAGCTATATTCATCACTAATACAAAGGAGGAAATAAATTGATTTAACACAATATTTGTTTCCTGGTCCTTTGTATGTAAATTTCTGGTCCCAACACGAGGGCCATGAGATTCATTTGCTAAATGTTCTGATCTTGTGTGTTTAAGAATAGCAAAGCCTTTACGATCTTTCTAGGATTACATTCCATAAAAGCTCCCAGCTTGGATTGGTCCCTTACTGGAGGTCTGCTCAGTGGCAAGGCAGCAGCATATCTACAGCTCTTGTGGTACGGGCACACAGAAAATGGCCCGGAACGTCCATTTCCCGTGGGGTCGTACCCCAAAGGTACCCCAAAAGAAGCATCCCAGGAGGTTCCAACTCTCTGAATAAAATAGTTCCCCAGGGAATGTTAGAAGGATTAAAACCACTTATAATTCCTGGGTAACTATCGTACTTTATATAACTCAACCTGCACGCCCCTCCCCCACCTCCGCCAACCACCCACCCGATCTTCCAACCCTTACCTTCCCAGGGCACCTGGCCACCATACTCCCCTCACCCACTTACCGGACACATTTACCTTCTCCGTGGCTTCAAGTGGCTTGGACCTTTAAACTTACCTGGCTTACACAGCTATGCCATCAAAAAGAGGTGTGACTTCACATCCCAGGTGTTGCTGCCCTGCACCAAAAGACTCGGGGCCCAGGCCCAGTTTGGAAGTCTGGGCAAGAACTGTGCAGCTCTGGATTAAGATCGGTAAAAAGGAACAGAGCTGCAATCTGACTGTGATTGCCACTCAATGGAAGTTCTGGCCCAATGGTGTAGCTGTAGAGCTGTTTCTTCAGGATGTAGGCAAAAGGAAGGTTGCCCTGTTTGACACAGAAGAACATGGTTTAAAAAGCTACTATTCGCATGAGCAACTTGAGCTATTAATGGACTGGACTTTCCCGATCTTGGTTACACACTGACGTCGGCGCCATTTCCAAGTTCTGACTGCATTGGAGGTGAGCATGCGGCGATGGCCAGTATTTTCTGGAGATGACCAAGTAGTGGGTTGCATTTGCAATACCCATCCAATGGAAGACAGCAGATGTGAGTGAGAAGTCGGACCTGAAAGTGTTAAATTTAAAGAGTGCCTATCAGTCTTCAAACTGCAAGAATCAGAGGAGTGCAGTGCTGAGAGTACAGTACATCAGAGAAGGGACATGGCACTCCATTGTAGATGCCTCCCTGTATATTGGGATGGGGACAGTGTGACCCATGAAACATTTTGTTTCCTGATTCTGGCAGGACGAAGCTGTCAGGCAAACAAAGGAGGCATGAAATGAAAAAATGAAAATCGCTTATTGTCACAAGTAGGCTTCAATGAAGTTACTGTGAAAAGCCCCTAGTCGCCACATTCCGGCGCCTGTTCGGGGAGGCTGTTACGGGAATTGAACCTGCGCTGCTGGCCTGCCTTGGTCTGCTTTAAAAGCCAGCGATTTAGCCTTGTCTAAACCAGCCCCTTATGCACCAGCGTGGCTGGAGGCCTACAAAGAGGTCAGCAGCCACAGTGTGAGTAACGTGCTGGTAGCACTTTAACAGCTTTGTGCTTTAGAAAGTACGAATTAAAGCCAAACTGTCGGCCCTAACAATCTCACAGAGATAGTACACCTCTGAGTAGGAGGGCCACAATAAGCAGTAAATAGGAACACTGGAGATCCTTGCTCATTGCCAATTCACCTGAGGCAAATGTTCACAGCAATGGAAGGTTGATGAGGGTAATGTAAATATTGAAGAAATGTAATGACAAGAGCATCGCTTCAGATAGTGGATCAGGATGGGCACATAAGAAGGTTGGTTGCAGCTGACCCCTCTATCCCTAAATTGGAGGGGAAAGAGTGCAAAACACATGAGAGCAGAGACACACAGGGTGTGCAATAAAGTGCTGGAAAAACTTAGCTTGGGGAGCATCTTTGGAGAGAGAAGCAGAGTTGACATTTCAAGTTCAATGTGATACTTCAGAACAGAAGAGGAGTAGGAATGTGGTGGGTTTTATGTAGTTAAGAAGATGATGAATTGAAATGGCAAACGACTGTAAGGTCAGGATCATTCTTGTGGACTGAGTGGAGGTCTTCCACAAAGCGTAACCCAGGGACCACATTGTGAGCAGCTAATATAACAGACTGAATTGAAAGAAGTGAAAGTAAATCGCTGCTTCTTCTGGAAGGAGTGTTTGGGGCTTTGGACAGTGAGGAGAGGAGGTAAGATACAGGTATTACACATCATGCAATTACATGGGTAAGTGCAATGGGCAGGGCATGAGGTGTTGGGGGTGATGGAGGAGTGAACCAGGGTGTCATGGAGCGAACGGTACCTTTGGAATGCTGACTGTAGAAAGCAGGGTCCCTTCAGAATGCAGGTAGGTGAGGAGAGGGGAAAATGTGTTTGGTGGTGGCATCATGCTGGAGATGGCGGAGGATAACCCTTTGAGTATGGAAGCTGGCCATGTGGAAAGTGAGGAAAAGGTGAAGCGGATCATGGTTATTGGAGGGTGGGTTAGGGGTGAGGGTAGAAGTGCGGGAAATGGGTCGGACGTAGTTGAGGGCACTGGGGAAGAGTTGCCAAGCTGACCATCCTCACGGTGATAGAGGAGGAGGCACTTGTCATTGCAAGGGTGGCAACAATGCAGGCAATTGGAGATGAGGGATTGGTATTAATCCAGTTAATCTGAATTCTCCTCTTTCCCCTTATATCTGTAAAAAAAAAAAAAATTCTTTCAATATTTATCCAATTCCCTTTTGCAGGCTATGACTGCATCTGTATTCATCACCGTATCAGGCAGTGCATTCCAAATCCTAACCACACATCACACAAAAGATCTTTCTTTCTGTTGACTCTGGTGCATTTGACAAATCACCCTAAATCGGCTTCCACTGCTTATCGAACTTGCCCGCCAAAAGAAAATGTTTATTGTCACCAAACAGATTTAAAATGTGACTTGAAGACAAAGAACTTCTGAAGGATATCTTGCATGACATCACGCATACTGTTTTGGATCAGATCAGATTTGACCTAGCTTGTTGACATTCTGCAGATATTGCCTGTTTCAACAAATTCTGCAAATCATCTCAATTACAAAATAGAATCCTGCATATAAAATGAATATTTAATCATACATTTCCTGCTAGCATTCTCAACAATCTACACTTGGCATTTTTAAGCACACATACAGACTTCACATGTATTTCTTCGATCTTCTGGAAGGTTTACTGATCAACACTATTGACATGTGAACATTGAAGCTAACAGCCTTTTTTGTAGGCAATATATGAATGACCAGAATAGTTTACGATGAATATTAATTGTTTTCATATAGCTCCTTGTAACAATCGGCCACCTCTACCTTTTTTAATGGGCTCAATTCACTTTCCCAACTTGACCCTCCAACTAGCCAGTGCTAATCTTTCCTAATGTAGATTATCCGCATTCAAGCCTTGACCTGCAGTCTTTCACAGCCTTCTTCAGGATGGAGGGAAAGTGAAACCTTTACCATTTTCTTCAGCTGGAAAAAAGCCAAAATCTTAATCTCCTATCTTCTTCCAACTCTCTGTATTGGGAATTATCTTATTGAATTAGTGTTCTTTTTGCTGTGGGTCCCGTAATATAAGGATGTTCAACATAGCAAAGGTTAATGTGGGACTGGAGAACAGTACCGCCCACAGGATGATGTAGAGAAACTCATGACAGTAGACAAGGGGCAAAGTTGTATGGAGAGGGATTTGAAAAACAAAAGGAACAGCATCCTGGCATAACTGAAGTACACCTGAACTGAAGGCACACCTGGAGATCCTCAGGTGTGGAGGCTGAAGGGCAGAAGGAAAATCCACTGTGCAGCTAAAGGACACCACCAGAGCACGTGAACATCTGTGGTGAATGCCAATCGGTTACAGAGTCTAAGGACCTAACAAGGATGACCAAAAAAAAATCAGTTCTATGGCTCAACTCGCCTTTAAATACCTTCAAGCTAAGAATCAGTCAGAGCAGTCCATTTTGTTAATCGGCGCAGGCAGCTCAGATTCAGAAATGATGCCATTCCACGTGGCAGCCAAGCTCTGTTAATGTATGATAGCTTCAGGTTTAGATTAGAAGGCAGAGGCTGAACAAATGAATACACTACTGTACTCAGTAGGTTCAATAGCTGATGACATTGCGAGGCAAGGAATAATTAGAGCTTCAGATAAGTTTGAAGATGATTTGAAATCCTCTGACATTGACTTAAATTTAAAGAGCAAACAAAGTTCAACAAGCATGTCCAACAGCCTGGAGACCCAGTTGACTCTTTCATAAACAAATTATACAAATTGTCTGAAGGTTGTGACTATAGTGATCTTTAGTCAGAACTTGCACAATACCAAATAGTAGTTGGACTGGCTGATGCCTTTTTAGACATACTACATACAAAAGGACTTCTAACCCAAAAAAAGGCCAACAAAAGGTAGTCTGAAATTCAGCAACAACACCCGTCTATTTTACGTTGCAAGTTTACGCCTTGGATTAGTCAATCTCCAACTGTCCAGTTCATAAAGCAACAAAAGGGCAGGGAGATTCCAGGCCAAGGAGGACAACAATACCCAAAAAGACCATGTCAGCGCTGTGGAACCAAAAGACATCACAGGCCGGAGAAATGTCCAGACATTTCTGTGTAGTGTTTCAACTGCAACTGCTGGAACACTTTGGAAAACCGTGTAAGTCTAAGTCCTCGAGACATGTGGAGGATCCCAAAACAGTCCACAGGATTGAAGCACCACACCAGAAGGAAGTTCAAGTATGCTTCTCGGTTGAGATCACGGTTCTTGGATTCCCCTTCTGGAATGCTGAAACTCGAGAAACTGACACCTCACCAATTTCAAATTAGACACGGGAGCCAGTGTTATGGTCCTGTCAGATAAAGAACCATGACTGTTGCCACCCAAAAACACAACTGTACTGAAAAGATGCCATTAAGCTCCCTGTTAAAGGTACTTTGCAAGCCATACTCCCAGTGAAAAAACAAATGAATATGAGAGACAATGAGTGAGATTTTCTAACTGTTCACACTAGCGGGATCTTTGCGTCTCACTGACGGCGCACTCACGCCACAAGTTTCCTGGCGTCTTGGGGTGGACTCAATGGGAAGTTCCATTACAGCAGTGAGATCTGAAGATCTTGCTGCCAGTCGATGGCGGGCCACCTCCCGCTGCTGAGAAACACGCTGCAGGGAGGCCAGGCAATCTTGCCTATTATTTGTATTCCACAATAAAGAATTTTCCCTCTTGAGCAGGAAAGCTTGTATCGACCTCTACCTCCTTCAGAAAATTGATGAGGTTAACAAGCAAGTGTTTGGTTCTAATTTTAAGAAAGAGTTTCAGAAACTTTTCACCAGATTGGGCTGACTGAAGACTCCATACAATAGTGCACTGAGAGAATGCCAAGTCTGTGCGCCTGTTCACACCATGGAAAATACCGCACCCAGTTATGAAGCAAGTGCAGCAACATATGGATGATATGAACAAAATGGGGGTCATTTCCCCTGTCACTCAGCTGACGAGTGGTGTCCTGGGATTGTCTCAATTCCAAAGCCAAATGGGTCCATTTGCAGTGTTGTCGATGTGACACAACTCAAGCACCGGTGCTTTTGAAGCTGTATGTTATCGGCAGCATCTGGACACTTCCACTTGACAAGAAGTCCAGATTGCTGACTCAGTTTATCATCCCATTTGGCATTACCACGGCAACTAAGACTTTTCAATGCAAAATGTTTGCAATCTTACAAGGCTTGGAGGGTGACATCTACCACATTGGTAAGATTTTGCACCATGGTACGAAAGTTAAGGAACACAACAGGAGGCTCACGGCTGTCTTAGAACACTTTCAGGAAGCAGGGCTGATATTGAATGAGAAATGCAAGTTCTCAAAGACCTCTACTTTATTCTTTGGACATATTATGAACAGCAAAGGCAACCCACACTAAGCAAATGCAATCAGTGTGTTCAGTCACACTATCATCTATTCCAGACTTCCAAAGAATCCTAGGCATGGTGAACCAGTTGGTGAAATTTCTGCTCAACCTGTCACAGGTCACAGACCTGCAACACCTGCTCAAAGAACGCCAGGCATGGCACTAGGACGTGCACCAGGAGAAAGCATTCGTTCACGTGAGAGATATGCTGCTCTCACCTGATATCCTGGCTTACTGCGACCCATACCTGCCCAATACAATAGCAGCGGATTCCTCCTCCATAGGTGTAGGGGCAGCTTTACTCCAAAAACATTGGATGCATGTTGCCAACCAGTGTATTACTCATCTAGAGGATTGTCAGGCACAGAGATACGGTATGTTGATATTGAAAAGGAAGCTCTCATAGTCACATGGGCTTGCAAGAAGCTCTCTGGCTACCATATACCACTGGTCTCACAGTTGGATGAGAAGGATCTTGAGATGTCCCCCTGAAATCGCAGATTCCACATGTGTCTCATGCACTTCACATATGATAGGATGTAAGGTTAAAGGAAACATTAATAGACACAATATCCAAGGCCACAGTCGACTTTCCTGTGACACACGATGTCAAGCTGGTTGAGGAACTTGAGTTGTGTTCCCAATTGGTGAGTAAACGATTGCCGGCTATGTCAAGAAAGCTTTAACAAATACGCTGTGAGCGAGATGAGTGTGTCCACATTCGTCATTACCATAACCAAGGGTGACACAGCAGAGGCCAGGTGGCAATGGCATGAAACTTTGCTGTGAACAGCAGAAACGCTTCACTGTAATAGATGATCTGATGGTACATAACGAGCGGTTGATCATTCCAATCTTCTTCCAGTGGGAGATGCTCCAACAAATCCACAAAAGCCACCTGGACATTACAAAGTGCAGAGCACGGGCCCAGTCTGCAGTATGGTAGCTAAAAATATCAAGAGAAATTGGGGAAATAATCTCAAGCTGCCAGGAGTTAGCTGTGTGCAAATTGGTTGCCTCATTTCCTGCATTATAACAGTGACTACACTCCACTGGCTGTAAAATGCTTTGAGATAGCAGGTGGTCGTGTAAAATTCTATATCAATGAAAGTCTAATGTTACTTCCTTGGATTTATGCCTTGTGAAATCCCTACATCTGGCTTTGGCAAAATAAATAATTTCCATTCATAAAAAAATGTAACACCTCAATTTATAAGTACTGCATGAGAGTGTTGGCCTTGATCTTATATGCTCAGGTCCTGGTGTGGGTCTTGAACCCACAACCTTAAACACAGAAGTAACAGTACTACCAGCTGAACCAAAGCTCATGCTATATGCTATGCCCTCAGAATATCTTAAAGCATTTTACATCTATGGATTGTGAAGTGCAGGTACTCGCAGAAGCACGTCCCCACAAATAGTAAGAGTTTACCCCGATAATCTGCTTTTTTGATGGTGTTGGTAAAGGGAGAACACTGGACAGAGCACCAGGAAAACCTAATGACATACTCTGAATAGTGTCAGGATTTTCTATATCCATCTGTATAGCTCGCCACTGGCTGCCAGTGGGATCGGAAGATCCCGCCAATGTCTATGGCATTTTGTGTGGCTCGCCTGACCTTCTGCCAGGTAACTCACCATGGGGGTCACCTTCGGCGGGACAAGGAAATCCCGGCCAGAGTCTCTGGTAACACGGCTACAATATAAGGTTAGATAATGCACTTGAGTTCATGCTTAGGCATGTACATGTAATCTAATGGCTCAGAGAAAGAGTAATATCGCTAAACCATGCTGATACTGAAAGAATTGATACTTTAGGATGTGATGTTTAAAGAGAAGGACTGGATAGAAGAGGTGTTATTTTACAATTATCAGTAACAAATAAAAATCTTCTTCAATGTATATGGAATTTTTCTTGAGTTGAATCTAATAGGATTTATTTGGTAATTACTTTTCAAATTACAACCTAAGCAAAGCAAAGCACAGACTCAATTATTGTTGACAATATTAAGTATGAATGCTTAAAAATAGATGAATGCTTAACAATTATGAAATTAGGGCAGCATGGTGGCGCAGTGGGTTAGCCCTGCAGCCTCATGGCGCCGAGGCCCCAGGTTCAATCCCGGCTCTGGGTCACTGTCCGTGTGGAGTTTGCACATTCTCCCCGTGTTTGCGTGGGACTCGCCCCTACAACCCAAAGATGTGCAGGGTAGGTGGATTGGCCACACTAAATTGCCCCTTAATTGGAAAAAATAAATTGGGTACTCTAAATTTAAAAAAAAACAATTATGAAATTACGCTCCTATTTTACCGGAAGCCTTCATTTTAAATTAGTTAACTCATTCATTGAAATGGATGAAAGTGAAATATTATAGGAATATATTTTGCATTCACTTGCTAACATTACAAATTAAATTTTATCCTTCCCAGCCAATAGCAATCAGAATCCACTATATTATTCCAACAGTCTTGATGAAAATATACATGGTCCCTATAAATGTATGCCCTCTTGAAATTTTAGGATCCATAAGTTTGCAAATGACAGTAAATACAGTCACTTGAAAAAATCCTTCATCTGTCTTTGTTGGAAGGTGAAAGTCATTTTATATTTCAGGAGAGTTTGGTACAATCCACAGTTCATCAACATCCATTAAAGATGCAGAATCAGATCGATTGCGTAGAGCTTCAGATGGAAAGTCACGTGGCAGAGGCAGAAGAAATAACCCCTCGCCTCCCCCAGACACTGACCTTGAGGTAAGGCTGACATATTGATCCCATTAAAAGTAAATAAAACAAAGCCACATAGAAAATGATATATGAGCACCAATAAAGGCTGCACTCACTAATATAATAATGAAGGTTACATGCATGAAAATGAACAAAGCTAAATAGCTTAAAATCTTTTTGTAATTTCTTTTCTCAGGAACAATTTGAGTATTGATTTTTAAATGTTAATTCTCTTGATAAATTATCAGTTAAATGTATGAATGAGTTAAAACAATCTGATCTAGTAACTATCAAGCATTAATATATTATCACCAATAACCATTATCTCATTTGATGAGTGACTTGGCAATAGATTTTGCTGGTGTCAGACTTTGACTTTTAAGTCCCTTAGTGAGTAATACGGAAAGCTGGGTCACGACACAGTTGCACTTAACTACAATTCCCTCTGGTTTCACAATTATTGATTGAGGTGTCATTTTTCAGTCTGCAGAGGGCAACATTGATTTCTCTCTTTCACAGCGAGTGTTCATATGGGACCTGGATGAAACGATCATTGTTTTTCACTCCTTGCTCACAGGATCCTATGCCAATAGATATGGAAGGGTAAGTACCAAAGGACATTAGACATAGATATTTAAATTGTCCTTTCTAAAAAGTAATATGCTTTTTAACATCAAGATGTAAGATAAATATGAGGAATCATGGAAAATTTGGTGGAGTTGAAAACTTTGAACAGTTTGTTTTATTATTACATATTAATATCTAACCACTGTAATAAATTTTCCTGTCGGTCACGGGAAATGCATTTTTTTTATTTGTATGGCTGGGGAAGAAGCTATTGTTCGCTGTTGAGATTAACAATCAATTTAATGGCTTCAATGGTTGTGATGCCACCAGGAATAGATGTCACAGGGCAGATGTTCAGTATGTGAGCAATGATCTAACTTGGATGGCCGCAGTCACAATTCATCTCTCATATTTCATTTGTGGAGCATGTGGCTCATCTTCAAGAGGTTGAGCATCGTCCAAATTTTCCGTGGAAGATTGAAATCTGGAGCTAAGCATTCTAATCAGTAGTTACCAGGGTGTGGGTTGGTAATATTATAATTCAAACAGGAGGTGTGCCATCGAGAACTGGGGCTGTCACCAGTTTGTAAGATATATGTGTCTGTGTGTGACATGCATATTTTAAAAAGATTGCGCAGAATTGATGGATTATTTCGCCCCTTAAGAAATTGATGTTATGTATTTTTGAGCATTCGTTTGTTCTGATGGTTTAAACTTTTAGCCTATTTTATGTGGAAATATGTTTCTGAGTGATTTATCTCTTAAGAAAACAGTTTTAAAAGAGGGAATAATAATGTGGAAAAGTACAGTAGACTTAGCATCTGTAAAGTCAAAAGACGAGATAACATTTTGAGTATATCGACTAGCACTTGCCAACAATTTTCCAATATTAACCCATTTTTGAAAATTAATGCAATCCTAGATACCAACAAAAACAAAACAGCAATGTGGCAGCATAGTAACATTCAGTGAAGAGGGCAATCAGAGAGCATATCTTTGTCATGTTGTGTTAACTTAATGCTATTGCAACTACACCGCACTTTCTTGAAGCTTTCCCCTGCCGGTTGATGCTCTATAATGACAAAGCTGAAAAATTAATTTTTTTATGAAGGCTGAGGAAGCTTGAGGCCAATCCACATCCAACAGCCTGCTCTGAAAACTCTGCTCACATTTTGACAGCTGTTACAAATTCCACAACAGCAGCTGAGACAATTCACACTACCTCTCCATGTTAACGGATCCTCCAAATTAATTTGAGGATCAAGATCCAAACCCACATCTGCATGATAAGCTAATGAATTCTTCCTTGGGCCAAACACTGTCAATTTGCGTTCAGATCAGGCCATTAGTTTTTGAAATATGAACCGGAATTCTCCGGCCATTTGCTGGCGACAGGATTCTCTGGTCCCGCCAACAGCGCTCCCATCCATGAGTTTTCCAGTGGCGTGGGGTGGCTCCAATGCAAAATCCCACCGGTCGCGGCGGGAGCAGAGAATTCCACTGCCAGCGAACGGCGTGCCGCCTCCTGCTGCCGAAAACTATGCGGCTTGGAGAATCCTACTCATAATGTTTACAGGCAAACAGACTAACAAAAAGGACAAAAACATTACCACCACCCACCTCCAATGGAGGAGATTTTTAAATATCAATATACCAAGGACACTTATTCAAGTAACACCTACTCAGCAGTAGTGACCATAGACACCAATGCCAAATTTGCATTCGACTAGAACAGCTTGTTTCCAGATTTCATCATAGCCTTGATTTAGATATGGATACAAGAGTTGAATGCCAGATCAGTGAGAGTAGCTCTTCTTGACATCAAAGCAACATTTGACTGAGTATAGCACTACAAACATGAACATAAACTGAAATAATTGATTATAAGAAGTACAACCAGGAGTCGGACATCGAGCCTGCTCCGCCATTTAATGAGATTATGGCTGATCTAACACTCACTGAGTTCACTTTCTTGCCTTCTCTCCATAACCCTTAATTCCCATGCTGATTAAAATCCTATCGATCTCATTGAAAGTCAAAGGGACTACAACAGCCAAATATATTATTTGTCATCATTGACAAAAAAGGCCGCCTGTCATCACAATGCCAGGACATCATTTCAAGAGTCCTTAAAAAAATGTATCTCAGCCCAAGCATCTTCAGCTGTTTCATTAATGGCCTTTGCCCCATTATAGGTTCAGGACTGGGACTATTCACTGACAAATACAGACTGTTCAGCCCATTCACAACTCTCTGATAACGAATCAATCCATGCTAACTTACAGCAGAATTTAAATGGCATGCAGGCTTGGGAAAGTTGCAAATAACATTTGCACCATGTGACTGCCAGTTAATGACTATCTTGAACAAGAGAAAACTCAATTCTCTTCCAATAACCTTCCAAGTCACCATCATTATCAGATCTCCAAATGGCCGAAGTCGCCATTGAAAAGAAATTAAACTGGAGCAGTCTTTTGCCCTTTCTATTCAACATTGTGGAAAGACTAAACCTGGTTGCCTGGTCTATAAAATGTCTTTGTCCCTTACCTTTAGATCCATTCAACTACCTCACTAAAGTCACATACTAATCCAAGGCTTCCAATAAGAAATGTTGACATCTTCTGATATCTTTACTGATTTCTCACTTCTAACTAACCTCTTCTATAAGCCATGCATGTTCTTTATCAGCCATGTAAAAGGCAAATTTCTTTCTCTCCAATTCTTATAACCTGATGCAATTAATACAATCTGATGGTTTTGTTAAAGAGATACAAAATCGCCCTGATTGGGTGAACTGCAGATCAACCGATTTTCTGAACATAATTTGCGTTATCGTGTTTAATTAACTTGCTTAAATTGTTTTGATGAGGTAACAGAAGGGTCATTGAGGGTAATGTTGTTGATGTGGTGTACATGGATTTCCAAAATACTTTGATAAAGTGCCACACAACAAACGTGTGGCAAAGTTAGAGCTCATGGGATAGCAGCAACATGGCTATGAAAGTAGCCGAATGGCAGAAACAGAAAGCAATGGTGAACCGATTGTTTTCAGACTGGGGAAAGATTTATAATGGAGTCCCTCAGGGATCAGTGTTAGGAAGCCTGCTCTTCCCGGTATCTATTGAAGACCTAGGACGGGATTCTCCCGTACCTGGCGTTAACCACTCCCAAAGGTGCGGAAATGGGCCGGAAATGCCAAAGGGACTCCGCCGGCCAGCGCGGGTCCGTGCATGCACGGGGGTGTCGGCGGCTGCTGAGGTTATCCCCGCACATGCGCGGGGGGGGGGGTTCACCTACGCGTCGGCCATGGCGGAGGCTTACATAGCCGACGCGTAGGAAAAGAGTGCCCCCATGGCATAGGCCTGCCTGCGGATCGGTGGGCCCCGATCGCAGGCCAGGCCACCGTGGGGGCACCCCCCCGGGGCCAGATCGCCCCGCACCCCCCCCCCCCCCACAGGACCCTGAAGCCCGCCCGCGCCGCCTGGTCCCACTAGTAAGGGACCGAGTCCAATTTACGCCGTCGGGACCTGCATAGAACCAGCGGGACTTCGTCCCATCGCGGGCCGGAGAATTGGCAGGGGGGCTGCTGCGAGCGGCCGCCGACCGGCGTGTCGCGATTTCCGCCCCCGCCAATTCTCCAGCGGAGAATCCCACCCCTAGTTCTTGCTATACAGGACACAATTTCAAAATTTGCGGATGATACAAAACTTGGAAGTATCGTAAACCATGGGGAGGATAGTGTTAAACTTCAAAAGGACATAGGTTGGTGGAATAGCTGGATAGGTGGCTGATACAATTTAATGCAGAGAAGTTTGAAGGGATTTAATTTTGGTAGGCAGAATGCAGAGAGACGATACAAAGGTTACCATTCCAATGGGCGTGCAGGAGCAGAGGGACCTATGTGTATATGTACAGTAATTATTGTAAGTAGCAGGACAAGATGAGAGAGCAGTTAATAAAACATATAGAATCCGGGCCTTATCAGTAGGGCTTTAAAGTACAAAACATTTGTTAAAACCGGTATACTGGTTATAAAACATTGGTTCGGCCTCAACTGGACCATTACCTTCAGTTCTGAGCTCCACAATTTAGGAAGGATGTGAAGATATTAGAGAAGGTGAAGAAAAGATTCAGGAGAATGGCTGCAGGGATGAGGAACTCCAGAAAGGTTTGAGAAGTTGGGACTTTTTTCCTTGGAAAAGAAAAGTTTAAGAGGAGATTTGGTAGATGTATTAGGAAGCCTGCTCTTCCCGGTATCATGGGGAGCTTGGACAGAATTAATAAGGAGAAACTGTTCCCATTGGTGGAAGAATTGAGAACCAGAGGGCACTGGTTTATGGTAATTGCCAAAAGCAATGGCAATATGAGGAAAAGTGTTTTCTCACAAGGAGTGGTTGGTATCTGGAATGCACTACCTAATTGTGGTGGGGGCAGGGTCAATTGGGGATTTCAAAAGGGAATTGGATCATTATTTAAAAAGGAAAAATGTGCAGGAAAAAGGCAGAAGTTTGGTACAAGGTGAATTACACTTTCAGACAACCAGAACAGACATGATGGGCTGAATGACCACCTCTCTGCTGTAACCATTCTGTGATCATGTTACATGACAAGTTTTATTGGTGCCTTTTCATGGAAAATATATGAAGTAGCAAAGATATTTCACTGGAGTACATCAGTACCAGCAAAGTGGTTTATTCCAGCTAATTTCAACTTGCTTTAGTGATCTTGATATATTGTCATCATCAAAATTGAAAAATGTAGTATTTTGTGCTCCTTAACCTTTTGTCAATCCTCACTATTGACTGAATCTGGATAACATTTTAACCAATTTGTTCCACCTACGGTCAAAGTTCCACTACTATCTAACGCAGTACTGTTGAATAAATCCGTAACAAACAGATTTGTACCTGGGCAAAAATTGCTTATGAGTAGTACAATTTGATCAGATTGATGATTATCTTTATCTCCTGCCTCAAAATTCGCTGGGCCATGTGTCATTTCAAGATCCTGCCTCTCCACCCTGGGCCGTTAATTGGATTGTGATACAAAATGAATGTGTTTTGAATTACCCAGGGAACCTTATAATTTGGATAAGTGTGAGGTTATTCACTTTGGAAGCAAAAACAGGAAGGCAGATTACTACCTGAATGGATGTAAATTGGGAGAGGGGAGTGTGCAGCGGGACCTGGATGTCCTTGTTCACCATTCGCTAAAGGTAAGCATGCAGGTGCAGCAGGCGGTAAAGAAGGCTAATGGTATGTTGGCCTTCATTGCAAGAGGTTTCGAGTATAGAAGCAGGGATGTGTTGCTGCAATTGAACAGGGCCCTGGTGAGGTCACAACTTGAGTATTGTGTGCAGTTTTGGTCTCCTTCTCTGCGGAAGGATGTTCTTGCTCGCGAGGGAGTGCAGCGCAGGTTTACCAGACTGATTCCAGGGATGTCGGGACTGTCATATGAGGAGAGATTGACTAGGTTGGGATTGTTCTCGCTGGTGTTCAGAAGGATGAGGGGGGATTTCTTAGAGACATAAACTTCTAACAGGACTAGACAGGGTTGATGCAGGGAAGATGTTACCAATGATGCATGTGTCCAGAACCAGGGGTCACAGTCTGAGGATTCAGGGTAAACCATTGCAGACAGAGATAAGGAGAGATTTCTTCACACAAAGAGTGGCGAGCCTGTGGAATTCATTGCCACAGGAAGTAGTTGATGCTAAAATTTTGAATATATTCAAGAGGCGGCTAGATATAGCACTTGGGGAGAATGGGATCAAAGGCTATGGGGAGAAAGCAGGATTAGGCTATTGAGTTGGATGACCAGCCATGATCATGATGAATGGCAGAGCAGGTTTGAAGGGCCAGAAGACCTCCTCCTGCTCCTATCTTCTATGTATCTATGTATCCATGTATCTATGTTAGTTCCCTGTTACCTTCGCCATGGCACCCTTGGCCAATCAGAGTTGACTTGCAAACAAATCAGCACCCTTTTCTCCTGTATTATAAATTGTTGTGATCTTCTGAAATTTGCAATTGTGTTTGTCCTGATGAGTGCAAAACAGAAACTTCTGCAACATGTGTCTGCATTCACCAATGTTAACCTGTTGAATCCACGATAGGTAGGATGCATAGATGGGAGTAGAAATTACAGAACAGATTTATTTCAATACACTGACAATACTCCTCCACCCCCCTAAGTGTCTTCTTCCCCGACCTGCAACTAGGCCGGTGTTTTTATACAACTGGAGCTCTGCCTGTCTTAAAGGGGAAGTTCATATTCCGGGGAGGTCACGGGAAATCGTGTAGTCCTAATCCTGGGACCTCCATTGGGGTTATAACATAACCTAATTAACTACTCCTTGGGCATTCTGTGGATTCAGTTGTTTATCCTTGCTGTTTCAATTCTGTCTTCTGCTGCAATAGTCAGATATGCGAAATGTGCTTTCATACTCCTACAAAATAAAGGGTACAATTTAAAGGGCAGAAGGACCTGACGGGTATGTGCACTAATCATTGAAGGGGGCAGGGCAAGTTAAGAAAGTAGTTAATAAACTGTACGTGATCCTGGGCTTTATAGAGTACAAAAGCAAAGAAGTTATGAAAAACCTGTAGAAAACATGGGTTTGGTCTCAACCGGGCTATTGCGCCTGTCCTGGGCACCACAATTTAGGAAGCATACAAAAGCATTCGGGAGGATGCAGGAAAGATTCACAAGAATGGTTCCAGGGATGAGGAACTTCAGGAATGCAGATATATCGGAGAGCTGGTACTGTTCGTCTTGGGGAAGTGCCAGTTGAGAGGAGGTCTGATAGGTATTCAATCACAATCATGAGGCTTCTGGACAGAGTAGATAGGGAGAAACTGTTCCCATTCATGGAAGGATCTAGAACCAGAGGGCACATATTTAAGGTAATTAGAAAAAGAAGCAATGGTGACATGAGGGATCTGGACAGAGTAGATAGGGAGAAACTGTTCCCATTCATGGAAGGATCTAGAACCAGAGGACACATATTTAAGGTAATTGGAAAAAGAAGCAATGGTGACATGAGGAAAATTTACACATCAAGCGGTTAGGATCTGGAATGCACTGCCTGAGAGTGTCAATCATGATATTCAAAAGGGAATTGGATCACCATCTGAAAAGGAAAAGCTTATAGGACTACAAGAAAAGGCAGGGAATGGCGCAGACATGGCCTCCCTCAGTGCTGTAACCATTCCATAATTATATAAAGGGGCTGGTTTGCACACTGGGCTAAATAGCTGGCTTGTAATGCAGAACAAGGCCAGCAGCAGGGTTCAATTCTCGTACCGGCCTCTCCGAACAGATGCTGGAATGTGGCGACATTAACGTCATTGAAGCCTACTTGTGACAATAAGCAATTATTATATAAAAGCAAAATACTGCGAAGCAATAAAAATAGGGTGCTGGATAAATTCAGCAGGTTTGACAGCATCTACGGAGAGAGAAACTTAGTTAGCATTTTGAGTCCATATTAACCTTCCACAGAACAGTCAACATATTTCTTATATATTTAAAAATGTATTTTATTTTAAAAGTTATTTCATTTACAAAGGTTGGAATTTAGGAATGTACAGTATTTCACCGTACAGGGTGTAATTTATTTTATGAGAACGGTCCTACAGAACCTAACTAAACCTTTTACGCTGGCTGTAACCAGAAAATCTGATTTAATTAACACTTTCATTTAAAACTGCACTTTTCAGGAGGTCAACTATAATGTTAAGCGAGGAATTACCATACTCCTGTTCGTACTTTCTCTTATCCTGGTATCATTCTAGTAAATCTCTTCCACACCCTCACCAAAGCTTTGTCATCCTTGTGATGTGACACAGTGGTTAGCACTGCTGCTTCACAACATGAGGGACCGGGGTTCAATTCCAGCCTTGGGTGACTGTGTGGAGTTTGCTCTTTCTCCCCATGTCTTTATAGGTTTCCTCCAGGTGCTCTGGTTTCCTTCCACAGTCCAAAAATGTGCAGCTTAGGTGGATTGACCATGCTAAATTGTCCCTTGGTGTCCCAAAGGTTAGGTGGAGTTACTGGGTTACGGGGATAGAGTTTGGGCGAGGGCCCAGGTAAGATACTCTTTCCAAGGTTTGGTGAAGATTCGATGGGCCGAATGCACTGTAGGGATTCTATGATTCTGTGTAGAAGTGTTGGCTAACCAGTGTTTCAGAAAGGTTTAGCATAGCTCCTCTGCTTATGTGTCCTGTTTCACAATTAGTAAAGCCAAGAATCCTATATGCTTTTTTAACATCTTCCGAAACTTGTTTTGCTACCTTCAAATATTTGTGTGCATGCACCCTCGGGTCTCATCGCACTTCATCATTACACCATTTAGTTCATAGTGCCATTCTTTATTCTCCCTATCAAAACGCAGCACATTGAATTTCAGCTGCCACATGTGTACCAATTTTGCTAGTCTACCTCTGTCTTCCTGGCGTTTGTTACTTTGCCTTATTGTTTATTACATTTCCAGGTTTCTTATCATTGGAAAACTTTTGAATTATGCCTGTACACACAAGTCCTGGTTATTAATATATATCGAAAAGTGCAGTGACTATAACGCAACCCCTGGAATACACATTGGTTACTTCCCTTCAGTTTGAAAATCAACCACTCGCCATTACTGTCTGCTTTCTGTCCCTTAGCTAATTTTGTATCTGTGCTGCCACTTGTCTCTTTAATCCTGTGAGCTTTAATTTTACTCTTAAAAGTCTATAAATCTGAGCGAGGAATTTAGCGAGTTGCTTGGATGGTAGAGAATGAATATTTCAAAGGATGAAGTGAAAGGGGTGAAACAGGATGAGATGCTGAAAGGAGGAGGAAGTGCCAGAGGAATAGAGCAAAGCACCAAGGTGTGATTTTAAGATAAGAGACACACTGCCAGTGTGACCATTTGGCTAGTGCAGATGGCGGCAGGTACAGACAGGCGGGGAAGCTTCATTAAGGAGGAAGCATATCACCACCTGCCAATTTGTTACTACTTTGAGATAGCAATTAGGGCTTTCATGGGTCCTTCGGAGGATGCCAAGAGAGGTGCAAAGACAAAATGTAGGCTCATTCAAGACAAACACAAGAGATTAATAAGTGGAATTTGAGTTTTTATTTAGTTTATCAGGAGATTCAGTTGTGTCAGATTTGAGACCAAACTTTTTTTTAAAAATTTAGATTATCCAATTATTTTTTCCAATTAAGGGGCAATGTAGCGTAGCCAATCCACCTACTCTGCACATTTTTGGGTTGTGGGGGCGAAACCCACGCAGACACGGGGAGAATATGCAAACTCCACATGGACAGTGACCCAGAGCCAGGATCGAATCTGGGACCTCAGCGCCGTGAGGCAGCTGTGCTAACCACTAGGCCACCGTGCTGCCCTGAGACCAAACTTTGAGGTGGGGCTGAGTCAGCCCTGAGTCCAACTGCTGAGTTTGGAATGTTTGCGCCTTTTTCAATTATTGTCATCAACATTAGCCCTAACTTTGGGTCCCAAACTGTAAATTAGGGAGCACCTTCAAAGATACGAACACCAGACTGGAAAAACAGCATTTTTCTGAATCTCCAGAGTTAAAAATACTGATGTTAGAAGAGGCCTATCTATTTTTACTGCTGGTGGACTAAGCAATCCATCCTGCCTATATCTGGTCAGCATTCTGCTTTTTGACACGTTAACCGATGCAGGTCTTTTCAAAGCATCTGTGAACATAAGCAATAGGAGTAAGAGTGGGCCATTTGGCCTTTTGCTGAAGATTGTGGTGTTCAGTAAGATCATGGTTGATCTTCTACCTCAGCTCCACTATTTTCCATATCTCCATATCCCTTGATTCCCTCAGTATCCAAGAATCTATCCATCTTTGTCTTGAATATACGCAATGCCTGAGCACCCACATGTCTCTCGGATAGAGAATTGAAAAAATTCACAACCCTTTGAAAGAAGAAATTACTCGCCATCTTAGTTCTAAATGGCTGATTAATTTGAAACTGTGACACCCCCAACCTCCATTCGAGACACTCCAACATTAATCCTATCATGCCCCTTAAGGGTTTTATATGATTCAATGAGATCGCCTCTCAATTTTCAAAACTCTACGAAATATAGGCCCAGTTTATGCAACCTTGTCTCATAGGCCAATCCCCAATCCCCTCATACCAGAAATCTGTCTGATGAACATTTGCTGCACTCCCTCTAAGGCAGTTATACTCGTCCCTAAGCATGGAGAACAAAGCTGTATTCAGCAGTCCATGTATGGTGTCACCAAGCCTCTATGTAATTATAATAAGACTCATTTCCTCTTCTTTTCCAATCCCGAAGTAATGAAGGTGACATATAATTTGTGATCCTAACTGCATGCTGTACCTGTTTGTTAACTTTGATTGGTTTACAGGGATACCCAAGTTCCTCTGAATACTAACTTTTCCCAGTCTCTCAGTATTGAAACTGAATTCTGCTTCTCGGTATTTCCTATCAAGTGGTAACTTAACTCCTTGTTATATTCTATCTAGTATGTAATTGCGCACAAAATTAACCTATCTATATCCCATTGCATTCCCCTGCCAGTTTAGTTCCTCGTTGAGCGTTGTATCATCAGAAAACTGAAATATATTACACTCGGACCCCCTATCTAAGTAATTGAAGTAAATTGTAAATATTGCTGAACAAGAGACATTTGGCAAAGCTTTTCCTCTTGCACTCATCAGGACAATTCACAAGAATACCAATGCAAGGAAAAACAACAAATTTATATTGTATGAGAAGAGAGTGCTGATTGGCTGACAAATATACTCTGATTGGCAGAGACATTGTCATGAAGACTGTACTAGTTGATGGTAACTGACAATTAACTGCGTAGCAGTGTTTGAAATTTAAATCAGGCAGCTTGAATTCTGGTAAATACATTGCACTGAGGAATGGATGTTACTTATTTTATTTAGCTGAAACAGGCTCAGTATGTTCAATATGTATACATGTTCCTTCTGTCTGCAAAAAACAGGGCCCTTTGTATTAATATATGTAGCTTCCAGTACAGACAAATGTGGCCACTGCGAGCCCGACTGACAATCTTAAATTGGTTGTCAGCGTAATTCTTAGCAAGCCGAGGATTATTTAGCAAATATTGTCTAATTGCAGAATCACATGTAATGGTGGACAGTTTTGCGTTTTGCAAGCTCAAACTTGTACCTTGGTCTGTACCTGTCTGTACGGTCTGTACCTTGCCTGTAGCGAACTGCAGAAGGGACTCCTATTTGATACGATCCACCAATCTTTGAGACGTATAGCCCACATACCTAGCATCGCACTGGCACTAAAATTCATATACCACACTACTCATTTGTGTGTTTGGCGGAATGTCATTTTGGCTTGGCGGCAGCATCCCGTTAGTAGTGAATACCACTCATGTTGCTATTGCATAGTAGCAGTGTGAAACAACTAGCTTCACCTGTTGCTCAAATCTTTGAGATACCTTGCCCTTCCAGGGTAATCTAAGGTAGATTGGGCACTTTTCAAGGCCAAATGTGACACCCTTTGGCCAGTCCATGAGCTTGTGCGATATCCAACATGAAATGAGGTGATCAGGGTCGCCATTATCTCGCCGGATGCCTTTGATGCAAGCTATTTCGGCATCACGCTTGCAAGGTGAGCAAATGGCTCAGGCACTATTTATGAGGTTGCTGAAAAGGCCAGTTTTATAGCCCGTTGAACTGTTGTAATTCCAACATGTATATTGATCGGTGAAGGTACCCTTGCAGTAAACCATGGTAGATAACCCCATGCAGATTCCTCAACTACTATATAAAGGAAGATGAGTTCTTTTGACTGCTCTATCTCAGTGAATTTGATAACAGGATGAAGCCCATTAAGACATGTAAGGAAATTACAACATGCATTGCAGATTTAAATATAGCAAATATATCATCCACATATCAGAAATATGCAAGGGGGGGAGGAGATTTGGTGTCATTCCATCAAAGACATGTTTCTCATGAAACCCAACAAAGTTATTTGTGAGAGCTGGGCCGAGAGGGGTCTCCATGGCAGTATCATTTATTTGGGCATTCGCGGTGTTAAAATTGAATTCAACTGCATGAGTTGCTGAGTTCATAAGTTAAGTGAACACCGATTCACACAATGGTGGCAGGTCTAGATCGCCATGATATAATGCAGGAGCACAAATATCTATGGATTCCTTAGGTGGAACATTGGTGAATAGGTTAGGAATGTTAAATTAGCATATGGACACAGGATTGCTATCAATATGCAAGTCCTGTGTGGTCTTGGCAAATGTGAAGAAGTCCTTCACCGTGTATGTGTAAAACTTATTCAAAACTGATTGTAACAATGCAACCATCTGGCCAATTTGTGTTGTGCAGAACCGGTCATAGATAGCATAGCGAGTAATGGGACATCACTTTTGTGTGATTTGCGGATGCAGCAAGCCTTGAGGGCGAACCTTGTCATATATATCACACAACAACTCGTTACTCTTCGACAAATCCAGCAATCATTTTATCAGCTAACCTTTGAGCAAGGCTGTCTGGTCATGTTGAGTGGCAGGTCCAATGGATATGAAGTTAGACCCATCATTAAAATGGCATGCATTTTGTTGATGCAGTCACGTCTGTTAAGGATGACTATTCCAGTCTCTTTGTCAGATTTACTGATGTGCATGTTCGTTTTGGTTTTAAGGCATCTTAATGCTGTAAGGCATTTGCATTTCATATGAAAACCAGACAGGTCGTTCGAAAAATATGTTTTCCCCATTATTCCCATTGACTCCAGTTTTGCGAAGGCTCCTTGATACTATACTCAGTCAAATGCTGCCTTGAAGTCAAGGTTAGTCAGTTTCACCTCACCTCTGGTATTCAGCTTTTTTGTCCATCTTTGAACCAGGGCGATAATAAGGTCAGGAGCTGAGTGGCGCTGATGGAACCCAAACTGAACATGCTGCTTGATATCATTGTTGATGACCCCTTTCGTAATTTTGATGATGATTGAGAACAAACTGATGAAGGTGGTAATTGGGCGGTTTGGATTTGTTCTGCGTTTTTTGGACAGGACATAGCTGGGGAATTCGCTACATTGCCAAGTAGATGCCAGTTTTTTAGCTGTACTGTACCTGTTTGATTAGGGGACAGCTACGTCTGGAGAGCAAGCTTTCAATACTATTGCCATTATGTGTCAGGACCCATAGCCTTTGCAGTATCCAGTGGTTCAACTGTTTCTTAATATAACATAAGGTGAATTGAATTATGATTTAGGCTGAAGACTGGCATATGTGATGCTGGGGACCTCATTGACCAGAAACTGAACTAGACTAGCCATATAAATGCTGTGGCCACAAGAGAAGGTCACAGGCTGAGAATTCAGTGAAGAGCTCCTCCATACTCCCAAACGCCTGCCCACCATCGACAAGGCACAAGTCAGGAGTGTGATGGAATACTCCCACTTGTCTGGATGAGTGCAGCTCCAACAACACTCCAAGAGCTCGACATGATCGAGGAAAAAGCAGCCCGCTTGACTGATACCCTATCTACCACCTTAAACATTCACTTAGCAGTGTGTCCCTTCTGCAAGATGCAGTGTAGTAACTCACCAAAATTCCTTTGAAGGCACGTCCAAACCCATGACCTCTTAGACCAAGAAAGAGATGGGCAGCACATGCATAGGAACATCACCACAGGAGAATTATCATTCCAAGCCACACCCCATCCTGACTTGGAACAATATTGCTGTTCCTTCATTGTGGCTGGGTCAAAATCCTAGAATGTCCTTCCTGTCACCACATGGACGGCAGCAGGTCAGTCAGGTGGCGCACCACCACCTTCTCAAAGACAATTAGGGATGAACAATAAATGCTGGCCTAGCCAGCAACACCCACAGCTCATGAATGAATAAATAAAAATTGTGGACCATCGTATACAGCGGATTTGTCGACTTTGAGTCCTATTTTTCTTTTTCAGTACTTTTTCTATCAAATGCGCATTTATTTAAATTCTGCATTCTTGTTTTCCCACTGCTTCTGGAATGCTTTTGTCTTCTACCATGAAGTCAGGTACAAAGTATTTGCTTAATGCCTTGCCTCGTGGGAAGGTTCAATAGTCATATAAAAATTCACAAATTATGCCATTCAAACAACTGTACATGCTTGTTTGTCAGATGCAGTTGAATTAGATCCAGAATATATACAGGAATTGAACCCACTTTCTGAGTTAATCTACTAAAAAGCTATTTAGTTTGATACCTACTTCAGGTGAATAATGCCACAAAGGTGATACTAGATTTCACAATAAGAAGGTGAATTCTGTATGTTTGATAGTTTCAAGACCCAAAAGTTCTATTGGGTTTCAAGAGTGGTCACAGGGTGCGATAACACAAACCCAACTAACCCTATCAGCAGTAAAGTAGCATCGCCGGAGAGAAGCACTTGGAAAGTTGCAGGTGTTTGCTTCAGCGTCATTCTCCTTACAGCTATTGAATCAGTTTAAAAGAGTCTTAAAGATCTTGAGTGCGATACAACCACCTCGTTGCAGCCGGCGCAGTTCTGGGTGTGCATGGTAAATAGCGGGAAAGATCAAAATCGAAATTTGCGCTGGGCATGAACCAGTTTGGAATTCACTTGTCCCGCTCCCAAAGAAGGCGAGAATATAATTAACCCTCATTTGCATCCATTCCAATCTCATTAGCGAGATTGAAGTCAAATGCAGCGGCCTCCCAGGAATTACCCGACTTGCCAGCAAGAAATCACACAGGCGTCGTTTGGTACTTCTTTACAAAAACGTGACGCAATGGCTGCTGAGAGGAAGTAAGGAGCTGAGTTGCCATTTCCGTTTTCCGGCATGCAGCCCAAGGGCACCGGAGATGCTGGCCCAATGGTGGGAGGGGGTGTTCCAGGTCGGGGTCGCCCCTCAGCCTTAGGGTTGAGGGGCTTTGCATCTGTCATGCTTTCAAGCCATCTTTAAATATTGTAGGGTAAGCTGCAGCCTGTCTGTCCCACTTAACACTTCCGGTACAGAGCCCCTGTGGCTTCAATGGTGAAAGTCAATTTCATTCCTTTGACTGTGAGCTATCTTAGGCTGCACAGCTGAAGGTTATTGCAAATGAGGAATTAGCCTTGTTAGTTGTGAGAGCACTTCACAGCTGCAGGTTGTGTTTGCTGCTTGCTCCTGCTGGTGGCTACAGATGCCTGGAGGCTGCTGCTGCTGTTTCCTTTCTTTTCTGTAGCCGGAAAGAAGGATAATTGTTTCTATGAAATCTGGGTCCTGCAACATCGGGCTCAGGGGGACGTGTAAGTCCAGAAGGCAATCCGGTTTGAAACAAGAAAACGCTGAAGGACCTGGTGCGTGACATTGTTCCAAAGGGGCCACCTGTTAACGCTGTTGAACAAATGCATTAGCAGATTGCTGATGCTTTTGTCGCTGGTGTGGTGAATGCTACATGTAACTGACACAACACCGCAGGTTAAACATGCTGGAAGTCAAGGATATTCAACTGCACCTTGAGCGCCAGTGGACTATGTGGATGCCAGGATTTGGTTCCGGGCCTCGTGGGAGGGCCTGCACAGCTGTGACTCCTGTTCGGAGAATGGCACTGATACGTGGAACAAGTCACACATTGATGGACAGATCATTTCTGCGACCAAATTCTGGACATGATAACACATTCTCAGGCTTATCCTCTGTTTCTGTTGAGGAATCTGTGAGGGGTGAAACCTTTTTTTTTGTTTGTTTTGTGAAAATGAGCTGATATAGCTTTGTATTGGTACCAATATGGAACGGTGACGTTTCCTTGTTATTTACTGGTTAGTGTGATATGTGGAATGTTACGTAGTTGATTTTCAAATCCTTGTTATAGTTAAACAAAATATTTTCAACTCTTAAGTACTTACACCAGAGTACACGTGCCATACCTCAGAGGGTGATTAGTGCATAGCATCTCAATGAATCTTTGAAGCTTGAACAATGTGCTTGAACTCTAGGAGTATCAGCACCATAGAGGCAGCAGCCAACAATCAAACACCAAAGAGCAGGCCTTCAGCACTGGGGATCCTCTCGCAACTAAAGGGTGAGTGTGTGGATCAGGGGAGAGCACCTGAGCACAGCCTCACTAATGTTCTCAGTAGAAGTCTGTGGTCTAGGTGCTCCTGATGTGGCCAGGAGTGAGTGTGCAGAGCAAGGCTTGCCAGCACAACTGGTTCGCTGAATGTTACTCCAAGAGAAGAAGGACAGTCATGGTAGGAGGGCTGGGGGGGCTTGTGGGTTTTGAGGGTCCCGGGATGGAAGCCCTGATTGTCAGTCTCTCTTCTTTTCCAATTCCTTACAGATATCAAAATGGATGTTGGTTTTAGTCCTGCAGCACTGCCCTCGCACTGCTGGTAGCAGCCGAGGCAGGCAGGTGACGGAGAAGATGGCAGCATTGATGGCACACCCTGAAGACTCGACCACCCATCAGGCCAAGGAGTAGTCCAGAGGGGTAGGCCAGCAAAGGCCTAAGGTGTATAGACATCGATAGTGTTTCGATGAGATATCGGACAGCGTGTTCTGCAGGAAACTACACCTCAACAAAGAGACAGTGCGGTACCTGTGCCACGTCCTTGTGGGCATAACACCCCGTGGAGGAGCAGGACACCCACTCCTGGTAACCGTGAAGATCACCGCAGCCCTGAACATTTATGCAACCGATTCATTCCAAGGCTCGAGCGGAGTCCTGTGCGACATTCCTCGAACTACACCCCACAGGTACATGCGGGAGGTCACGGATGCCCTGTATGTCCGGGCATCAGAATTTATCACCTTCAACCTGGACCAGACACACAAAGGTACGCGGGCTGCAGGATTATCCTCCATCACCAGGATGCCCCAGGTCCAGGGGGCAATAGATGGCACGCATGTTGCCTTACATGCACCGGGGCATCAGTGAGTGCCCTTTATTAACAGGAAGGGGTTCCACTCCCTGAATGTTCAAATAGTGTGCGACTACTGCCTCTGTATCAAACACGTGTATGCCCTGCGTCTTCGAGGACTCCCCCAGGATGACGGGTTGGCTCTTGGGGGTCAAGGGTAACTTGCTGAGGTCCTTGCTGATGACGCCGGTGTGAGGCCTGAGACATAGGTGGAGACCCAATATAATGAGTCCCATGCTGCCACCCGTGCTGTCATTGAGTGGTGCAAAATGCCGTTCTGATCCCTGGACCATTCTCGTGGTACCCTAAAGTAACCCCCCCCCCCCCCCCCCCATAGTGCTCCTAAATCTTTTTAGGATGAACATCCGAGGTGGAGGCAGCCAGCTGTTTTCCGTGCCCTGTGGCCTTTGATTCCCTTGTTGGACGTCCTCTGGAGGACCTGGAGCTGAAGGGTCCCAGTCGAATTACCGATTCCGCAGGCGTTGCCATGCCACCCTGTTCTGCCTGCTATTTTTGAGATGCACCAGCATCAGGAGGAGGGGATTTGAAAGAACTGCAGATCACCGTAGTCTCCTTGGTAGCAGGCCCCGGGTTGGCCTCCAGCGTTTCCTCCTCCCTGACGGTGCCTGTAGGGCGCTGAGGGTCTCCATGGGAAGAAGCGGGAGCTGGAGTGAGCTCCAGAGGCCTCAGAATCATCTGACGCTGCCATTCCTGAGGGCTCCCCATTGTTACCATGGTGTCAGCGCCCTCAGCGATGATCTTCAGTGACTGGGCCATGCTCTGGTCTGCTTTGGCAATGTCCACCTATGTCTGGGGCACGTCCCTCAGCAACTGGGACATGCTCTGCAGTGCCTCTCTGAGCAATGTCCACCTGTGTCTAGGGCCCATCCCTCAGCAACTGGGACATGCTCTGCAGTGCCTCGACAATGTCCACCGGTGTCTGGGACACCTCCCTCAGTAACTGGGACATGATGTTGAGGCACTCAGTCATGATCTTCACAGACTGAACCATGTCTTGGGCAGTGTCACTCAAGGTGCGGACATCATGCTCCAGGTTTTCCACTGCGGTCGCCACCCTAGCAGTGTTGGCCTCGGTGCCATGCATGGTCGGCAACATCTCCTGCGACTCCTCCAGTCAGCCATGCTGTTGCTGGAATGTACTTGATATCCCCTCACGAATGCCATGGCTCTGGCCTGTCATCTTCATCAGCTCTGGGAGATCCTTGACAGGAGGAACGACATCTGGCTGGGGCTCAGCTGTATCCTGGGATCCAGCAGAACTCTGACTGCTGTCTCCCTTGGATGTTGATGCCGATGTGCATCAGCAACTGTGGCTCACCAGATTGTGCCCCAGAAGCCTGTCCGCTATGTCGCTCATCGAGATGTGAGTCTCTGTGCTGGTGGAAGGTGGGATGATAGCTGTGACACCTCAGTAGTGGTCTCCTCGAATCGACTCTGGATGACCCGGCCTCCTCAGATGGAGATCCTGCGAGACATGAAAACTCACTTGAGACAGCTGGGTAAAGGGTAGATCCTCACCTCTGTGGCACAGGCCAACTTCGCTGTCGGTGATTGCTCTCTTCTCTGTCAACCCCGCGATTTCCAGGGCCTGTTCCTCATAGGGCATGAGGACTTGAATCTGGCACTCCGCCCCCCTCCTCCATCTTGGTTCTTTTGCGCCTATTATAGGCTATCTTCTCCTGTTTGGACAAGGAGAGGACATTGTGAACCGAACGCATGAAGAGCCAGGCGGGGTCTCAAGCAGATGACATGTGTGGGCACTGCACTGGGCATGAAGGAGTTGTGCTGGTGGGTGCCAGTGGGTTCTGAGAAACAAGCACGATGATCGGATGTGGGAGGATGCGAGGTGTGAGCCCCTGGTCTATGGGGAGGGGCGGGGGGGCAGTTTGCGAATTTGAGGGGTGACAGGCAGAACTGATGCCAGGAGAGGGGTGGTAACATACCCTTGCAGCTCAGTGGAGGTCGTTGGTCTTCTTCTGACATTGGACGGCGGTCCTTCTGGTCATGCTGCCCACACTGACAACTGCTGCACTGCCTCCCAGGCAGCATTACTCACCCTGCTGCTGGTCGTCTGACCCCCTCAGGGAAACCGGCTGTCCCACCTCTCATCCACAGCATTGAGCACACTGGCTAGGTCACCATCCCCAAAGTGAGGAGCATGTCTGTGCGCTGCCATGCTTGTGTGTTGATTGAGAGTGAGTGGTGCGGGAGCGTTCAAAAGCAGCTCCCTCTTGTTAGCGTCGAGACACTGAGGCATGAGTCTGGCGAATCAGATGGCAAGAGAGCCAGTAATGGCGAGAAGTTGGTGGGAGCTCATCTTCGGCACTAAGTGTCATCGAATACGGGCCGCGATCTCACCTCCGTGACCATTGAGAAACACCCCGGCAAACATCCCCAAAATCACACTTTGAAATTTCCTGTTGAATTGCGCCCACCAGACCCAGTAGATATACAACTGTGGGATTCATTAGAGATACTAAACAGCAATAAAAAATAATATTGTCAACATCATTAGGGCAGCATGGTAGCACAGTGGATAGCGCTGTGGCTTCACAGTGCCAGGGTCCCAGGTTTGATTCCCCGCTGGGTCACTGTCTGTGCGGAGTCTATTCGTTCTCCCCGTGTGTGCCTGGGTTTCCTCCGGGTGCTCCGGTTTGAAGTGCTCTTTAATGGGAACTCATGTCCTAGGGTTAAGAAACTACATGTAATCTGTTATTGTTAGGGCTGAAATTTAAAAGTTAAATTATTGTTGTTCTTTTGTTTTAATAAAGTTTAATAAAGGGGCAGCACAGTATCACAAGTGGCTAGCACTCTGTCTTCACAGTGCCAGGGTCCCAGGTTCGATTCTCCGCTGGGTCACTGTCTGTGCGGAGTCTGCACGTTCTCCCAGTGTCTGCGTGGGTTTCCTCCAGGTGCTCTGGTTTTTCCCACAGTCCAAAGACGTGCAGGTTAGGTGGATTGGCCATGATAAATTGCCCTTAGTGACCAAAAAGTTAGGAGAGGTTATTGGGTTACGGGGATAGGGTGGAAGTGAGGGCTTAAGTGGTCGGTGCAGACTCGATGGGCCGAATGGCCTCCTTCTGCACTGTATGTTCTATGTGTCACAACTAGCACATTCAGTGGAACAGTTTGCAAATTAGAGTGAGAATAAATAACGGAAATAAATATACTTATTCCAAATCACTGTGTATGGTAATTGTTTCCCACTAATATTCTTTGATTGCTTTGAATAAAACTCCCACAGTGAGCTCATTTATTAATTACATTTGCTTTTGTTCTCATGAGGGAAATATTTAAACCCTTGGCTGACTCTGTGGTGTTTATTTACTTTGTGTTAGTCATGCATTCTAAACAAGCAGGGGCCCAGAAGATTGGCTGGTTTAGCTCAGTGGGCTAGGCAGCTGGTTTGTGATGCAGGGCCAGCAGCGCGGGTTCAATTCCCGTACCAGCTGAGAATTCTGAATTCTCCCTCTGTACCTGAACAGGTGCCAGAATGTGGCGACTAGGGGCTTTTCACAGTAACTTCATTGCAGTGTTAATGTAAGCCTACTTGTGACAATAAAGGTTATTTATATTTTTATATTTATATTGCAGTCTCAAAACATGTGTCTGAAACTTTCTAGAAGCAAACACAAAATCCCCATTGATGTTGGTCATTTCATTACTTTTTAAAGTCTCCAACTTCAATTCGATCAAAAAAATTCAAAATATGGTCCTGAATCCTGGCACAGAGTTATGTTTCAACACGGATTTCCACACATGCTAATCTACCAAACCCAGAAAAGCTGACAAGCAGCTTCAAGAAATCCCAACATCCCCTGAACAATTGACACCTCAGAAACAATGTACATTGCATGAAAAGCATTCCTGTATAAAGGCCATTGAACAAGGCCATAGCTTCCAAATGACTGAACATGTTAAATGTCTTGATGCTATATTGGATTTCAAGATTTGTATTTGTTTGGAGTCATGTTCTGAAATTCAATTAATTTTCAGAGCCGGAAGGATATTTAAATTTGGTGGGTGGACCAGGGGCGACATTCTCCGACCCCCCGCCGGGTCGGAGAATCACCGGGGGCTGACGTGAATCCCGCCCCCGCCGGTTGCCGAAGTCTCCGGCACCGGATATTCGGCGGGGGCGGGAATCGCGTCGCGCCGGTTGGCGGGCCCCCCCGTTCGATTCCCCGGCCCGGATGGGCCGAAGTCCCGCCGATAAATTGCCTGTCCCGCCGGCGTAAATTAAATCACCGACCTTACCGGCGGGACAAGGCGGCGCGGGCAGGCTCCAGGGTCCTGGGGGGGGCGTGGGGCGATCTGGCCCCGGGGGGTGCCCCCACGGTGGCCTGGCCCGCGATCGGGGCCCACCGATCCGCGGGCGGGCCTGTGCCGTGGGGGCACTCTTTCCCTTCCGCCTCCGCCACGGTCTCCACCATGGCGGAGGTGGAAGAGACTCCCTCCACTGCGCATGCGTGGGAAACTGTCAGCGGCCACTGACGCTCCTGCGCATGCGCCGCCCGGAGATGTCATTTCCGAGCCAGCTGGCGGGGCAACAAAGGCCGTTTCCGCCAGCTGGCGGGGTGGAAATTCCTCCGGCGTCGGCCTAGCCCCTCAATGTTGGGGCTCGGCCCCCAAAGATGCGGAGCATTCCGCACCTTTGGGGCGGCGCGATGCCCGTCTGATTGGCGCCATTTTGGGCGCCAGTCGGCGGACATCGCGCCGTTTCCGGAGAATTTCGCCCCAGATTTCAGGATTCCTGGCACCTTCTGATTTTTTGCTAGCATGGATAAAGTATGAACCCCATTTTTGATGTGGGCAGCTCCATTATGGGGGTAGGAATCTACAAGCCCACCCAGGCAATGTTCATGCAGTTAGATCAGCATCTCCGTGACCCATGGTTCATGGCCCCTCAGAGAAGTCGTGAACCATAGTCTGAATTCGGGGACTGAAAGACAAGTTGAACCCATGCCCCCGGCCCCCGTGCATTCTATGCCAACTGAATGCCCACCCATGTGTCCTTATCCACCCCAATGGCCCCTTGGACCACTATGCCAACTTATGGCCCTTCCACGCCTATTCACACAATATATACGATGTACAGAACTAGTGAATCCTGGAGTAACAATGGCATGTGTGAAACTGCTTAGAAAAAAATATTATTTGAGTTAAAAAACTGATGTTCCTCCAACTGCTTGGATGAGAGCCTAGAATCATAAAGGGATTATGCCACTGGGAAATTGTTTACACAAATGAAGTGGATTGTTGACTTTGATTGACTGACATCTTCATGAGTCTATAATTTATTTTTTCTGTGATCTCTTTTATCAACAGCTAAATGTTACTTGCACAAGGTCAAGAGGTTGAAAGCACTCAAAGCTTCTGTTATTGACACTTTAATAGTCTGTTGCTTGACGCTTTGGGTATTTTTTAAACACATTTTATTCAAACGTGTATCAAAGTAGACTACAGCAAACAAACACCCCGGGAAACATTCTTCCCAACAAACAACTATATAGTTTGTACAGATTTTTCCACTTTTTCACTCCCCCCCGCCCCCCCCCTCCCCATCACCCCCCACCCCCCTGCGATGAACAGCTCCTCAAACACGGACACAAACATCCCCCACCTTTTCTCAAACTCCCCTGCTGAGCCCCTTAACTCATACTTTATCTTCTTTAATCGCAGGAAGTTATACAGGTCACCCAACCAAGCTGCTACCCCCGGTGGCGATGCCGACTGCCACTCCAGCAAAGGGCTGTCGGAACACCATTTTTTTCCCCAAGAATTATGAGTGAGCGCTTTATTCTAAGTACTGTCATTCAATGTTACTTCAGGGTACATTGGTTCTGTACATGGTATATTGTCTGAATGGGCAAGGAAGGGCCATGAGTTTGCAGGGTGAGTATGGGGGGCTATTGTGTGAGAGAGAATGAAAGTGAGTGAGTGTGTGCTTGACTGTGTGAGAGAGAGTGAAATTTAGTGACTGTGTGTGAAAAAGAGTGACTGTGTGTGAGAATGAAAGTGAGTGAATGCACGTAAGAGTGTGAGTGAGTGACTGTATGTGAGACAGTGAGTGAGTGACTGTGTGTGTGAGAGTGAGTGAGTGACTGTGTATGTGAGTAACTGTGTGAGAGTGACTGTGTGGATGAACGTGAATGAGCAACTGTCTGAGTGAGTAACTGTGAGAGTGAGTGAGTAACTGTGTGTGTGAAAGTGATTCTGTGGGCGAACGTGAGTGAGCGACTGAGTAAGTGACTGTGAGGGAGTGAGTGTGTGTGTGAGAGTGAGTGACTGTGTGTGTGAGTGAGTGACAATGTGGGTGAATGTGAGTGAGCGACTGTCTGAGTGAGTGACTGTGTGTGTGTGAGAGTGAGTGACTGTGTGTGTGTGAGGGAGTGAGTGAGTGTATAAAAGTGAGTTAGTGCACTTCCGGTGGCGGCTATGAAGGAGTAAGTCGCACATTTGGTGGCTCTCGCTCTGGTCGGACTTTCGGACCTTTCCCCCCGACCTTTCTCCGGTTTTAAACGGTGAATTCGAAGGCTGAGACAATTGGGCGCCGTTTCCACGTATCGGTGTGAGGAGAAAAGAACCAGAAGTGCACGAAAAGGCAGAAATAGAAATATAGGCAAGAGCTGTGCTGAAGCTGCAGCAGGAGCCAGCATGGCCGAGGACCGGATCCTTGGGGTGTCGGCCCAGCGATCAACGGAGCATTTGATGCAGGTCACCCAGGACGGCTTTGTCAAGCAGAAACGGGACTGCCTGGACCCGATTAAAGAATCGATTGATCGGCTGGAGCACAGATTGGACGCCCAGGATCGGGCGATCCAGAAGGTTGAGAAGGCGCTGGCTGAGCAGGAGGAGCATCAAACTGCGGTGGAGCTGGAGGTGGGGATGCTGCGGGACCAGCAGAAAAGGCTTCTGGAGAAGGTGGAGGATCTAGAGAATAGGTCCTGCCGGCAGAAGTTAAGAATTGTCGGGCTCCCGGAGGGGGCTGAGGGAGCGGATGCTGGGGCATACGTAGCGGGTATGGTCGAAAAGCTGCTGGGGAGGGGGCATGCCCCCGGCCCTTGGAGGTGGACAGGGCGTATAGAGCGCTTGCGAGGAAGCCGTGAGCGGGGGACCCTCCGAGGGCAATGGTGGCCAGATTCCACAGGTTCTTGGACAAGGAATGTATTCTTCAGTGGGCCAAGCGAACACAGAGCTGTAAGTGGGACAACAGTATCCTGCGGGTGTACCAGGACCTGAGTGTGGAGGCGGTGAGGAAAAGGGCAGGCTTCAACCAAGTTAAGTCAATCTTTTTCAGGGTGACGTTTGGACTGCTGTATCCGGCTGATCTGATTGTAACCTGAACCCCCCCATCCCTGTCTATCTAACTCTGTCTTAAAAATATTCAAAGACTCTGCTCCACTGCCTTTTTTGACAGAGAGCTCCAGAGATTCACAACCTTTGGAGAGAAAACATTTCTCCTCATCTCTGCCTTAAATGGGCCACCACTTATTTTTAAATAGTGACCCCTAGTTCGAGATTATCCCACAAGAGGACGCATCCTCTCCATATCCACCCTGTCAATACCCCTCAGGATCTTAATGGTTTCAATTTTGGAGTTTCAAGGGCACCCTCGCCGTCTCCTCAACTGACCCACCTCCAGCCCAGGCCATCTCTCTGGTATTGTGAGTCCTCTTCTCCTGCAGGTACAAAATGGAATGGAATGTAAATCCATTTTGCCCTGGGGGAGGCAGTGGCGTCGTGGTATTGTCACTGGGCTAATAATCCAGAGACCCAGGTGAATGCTCTGGGGAGCCGGGTTCGAATCCCACCATGGCAGGTGGTGGAATTTGAATTCAATAAAAATCTGGAATTAAAAGTCTATTGATGACCTTGAAACAATTGTCGTTACCCCCATCTGGTTCACTAATGTCCTTTAGGGAAGGAAATCTGTTGTCTGTACCTGGTCTGGATACACGTGACTCCAGACCCGTGGTTGACTCTGCTCCCATGGGTGGGCAATGAATGCTGACCCAGCCAGTGACACCCACACCCGTGAACGAATAAAACAAAAAGCATCCAGGGATAACGCTCAACCATGATAATAAAAGGTATGGATAAAGTAGACATGAAGCAGATGCTTCCTCTTGTGTGGCATTCTAAAACGAGAGGTCATAATCTTAGAATAAGAGGTAACAAATTTAAAACAGATTTGAGGAAAAACTATGTCTCTATGAGTGAAGGGTTATGGAGAATGGGCAGGACGGTGGAGTTAAGACCAGGATGGGATCAGCCATGATCACATTTAGGGTGTTTAGGAAGCTAAATTGCCTACTCCTGCTCCTAGGTCATGTGTTCTAAGGAGATACTCTAGCTGATGTTTCAATCCAGCTCTTGGTCTGTAACATTGTAGATAAGAGATGAGGAACATATCAGCCATGGTAGAATGGCGGAGCAGATTCGATAGAAAGAATGGCTTAATTCTGCTCCTATATCTTATGAGCTTATGTGGCTGTGGATCACCGAAGGCATTCACACACCACCCCGCAACTGCCTGGACTGATGAGGCATACACTCATATACATGTTATGGAAGTGCTTTTGTGCCACCTCTGCCCAAGTGGCAGAGGTGACAGCATTAAGCTGTCAGCAAACACAGGGACACCTGTGTGCTTCTTCGGGAGCACATCAGACTGTGAAACCACTAGCACAATTGATCTATGATCAATGGTATTCCCTCTGCGCTCACTGCGGATACAATCTCCTGCCATGCTCACTTTATTATACCAGAAGTGTTCCTCCTGTATTCTCTTCCTAGAGTAGAATCTCAAGGCTCTGGGGGACCGTCCCCCTTAAATAGAACTGGGCACCGTCCCTCTCAAAACCTCTGCACCTGTCCTTCATTGCAACATGCAGACATAGCAATGAAGGAAGTACATGGGCAAGTAAGGTTTCTCCCTTCATTCAGTGGAACACACAAACTGTGTCCATTCACATTTAGGAACCTGAATGTCTAGTTATGCACAAACCAATGCTACTGGGGGAGCAGAGGAGTAGGACGGCCTGGCATTTCCACGCCAAAATGGCATGGTATGTTCAAGAGTGCTCATAGCCTTGCTTGCCTGCTCCATCTCATTCGAGCTCATCTGCAGTGACAATGTGCCACAATGAGGGTAACGAACAAGGCACATTTGGTTACCTCCATCCTTATAGATGGTTGGTGAAAGGGTAAGTGGAAGGGTTATAACTGGTTGGTGAAAGGGTAAGTGGGAGGGCTATAGTTGGTTGGTGAAAGGGTAAATGGGAGGGTTATGGTTGGTTGGTGAAAGGGTAAGTGGGAGAGTTATAGTTGGTTGGTGAAAGGGTAAGTGGGAGGGTTATAGCTGGCTAGTGAAAGTGTAAGTGGGAGGGTTATAGCTGGCTGGTGAAAATGTAAGTGGGAGGGTTATAGCTGGTTGGTGAAAGGGAAGTAGGAGGGTTATAGCAGGTTGGTGAAAGGGAAATAGGAGGGTAATGGTTCTGCAGGCTGTGTCTAAAAATCAGTCCCTGAGGAATTATGATGAAATCACTTAATGCGGTGTCGGGACTTGCTGAAGCTGGGTAAATACAGCTATCACCATGGCTGGGTGTTGTGAAGCTTTGCCTGTATTAGATTTCATTAGGTTACTACCCAACCACGACCTCTCACTGGAGCAAACAGCATGGGCGGGATTCTCCGTCGCATGGACCCTCCGCTTCGCCGGCAGCGTACTCACACCCACAGATTTCCTGATGGTGTAGGGGTAGCCACAATGGGAAATCCCATTGGCTGATTGCTAGGATGGAGGATCCGCTGCAGGCATGGGCACCAGCAACCAGGTCTGGCAGGCTGGATTATCCCACCCCATGTCTTTTGGGGCACGTTTGATCAAGACAGGTGTGGAGAGTTTGGAGAGACCCAACTCAGTCATGAAAATCTGGCCCTTGGTCAAAGAAGGCAGTATGGTCTTCACCCGCTCCTATTTCTCACATTCTTAACTTCATAATGAACAAAACTATGAGGGTGCCCTGTCTTTAGTGTACAGGAAGATGGCATGCCATGTACGAATGGAATATGAGGGCGATAAAGCAGTGTGTACAGAAGCAGTCTATACAGGAAATTCCTCCACATACAGTGAAATGGCACACAGAATATCTGAGAGACTGCTCAAGTTGTGAAGTGCAGATACACAGTAACAGAATATCTGATTAGTAAAGGATAGATATATGTCAATTTGAAGCATCCAAACTGGACACTTTGACAATGTTTACTTTCAACAATGGGCAGTAATAATCTGAGTGCTAATCCTAAAGGCGGGATTTTCCGCACCCCTGCAGTGTGTCTTGTGGCAGCGGTTGAGAAGGCCCACCATTGGCCGGAGGCAGCCTCTTCTTGTCCCCCCCGCTGTCAATGGGGTTTCCTGTTGTTCGCATCCCTCCCAGCACGGGTTCGCCCTACGAATTGGGAGAGTCTTCGAAAGCTGCGAATGACAGCAACAAATTTATAAAGTGGGGAAAAGTAGAATGAGATTAAACTAGCAAGAAATATAAAAAGAGGTAGGAAGAGAATAGCAAAAATAAACATGGGTCCCTTGGAACGCATGGAAAATAATGAGATGTTATGCAAATAATTTCTAAATGTCATTACAGCAGCAGACACAGAAATAATAGGCAATCATACTTCTCAAAGAGTGAGGAATTTAAAGTAATTAATATTGGAAAAAGAAAGTGCAGAAAAAACTAAGAGGGACCATAACCTTCACATCCCCTGGACCTGATAGTCTCTATGCTACCGTTCTAAAACAGGTGGCTGCAGAGATAATGAAGGCACTGATTGTGATCTTCCACAATTCCCGAGATTCGAGAATGGTCCCAGTGAGTTAGAAGGTAGCAAATCTAACCCCCCTGTTCAAAAAAGAAGAGTGAGAGAAAACAAGGAACTTCAGGCCAGTTAACCTGACATTGGTAAGAAAAATGCCAGGATCCATTGTCAAGAAAGTGTTGGAAATCAGAATAAGATTGGGCAAATTCAACATGGCTTTCTGAGGAGGAATTTGATTTTGACAAATCTACTGGATGTATTTAGCAGAGTAGATAAAGGGGAATGGGTGAATATAGGACATTTGGATTTTCAAAAGCAATTCAATAAGACACCGCACTAAATTATGTAACATCGGGCAGCACGGTGGCGCAGTGGTAGCACTGCTGTCTCATGCCGCCGAGGTACCAGGTTCGATCCCGGCTCTGGGTCACTGTCCGTGTGGAGTTCGCACATTCTCCCCGTGTTTGCGTGGGTTTCGCCCCCACAACCCAAAGATGTGCAGGGTCGGTGGACTGAACACTCTAAATTGCCCCTTAATTGGAAAAAATGAATTGGGTACTCCAAATTTATATATTTTTTTAAATTATGTAATTAAGTGTTCATGGAGTTTGGGGTAATATATTAGCAAGGGTGACAAATTGGTTAAAGGACAGAAAGCGGAGTGGAAATAAACTGGTAATTTTCAGGCTAGCAAGCTGTTTACCTGAGGTGTGCTGCAAGGCTGGGGCTCTAGCTACTTACAATCTATATTTATTTTAATTGAGAACCAACTCTCATTTACAGTGATGACCTGGCCAAGAGGTTAATGCTGCAGCAACAAAAATTACACAACAATACAATTCGTTTAAATACTAAAAGCAATAAAAAAACAAATTAGCAATGAAAAAGAATGGCAGTTTAGCAAGTACAAGTATCAATAAATCAGCATATTAATGACATAGACTGAATGTAATGTATCTAAGTTTGCTGATGATGCAATGCTAGATGGGAAATTAAGCTGTGAAGAGAATGCAAGAGTCTGCAAAAAGGTATCGATAGGTAAAGTGAGCAGGAAAGTAGCAGATGGGGTATGATGGGAAAGTAGAATTATTCATTTCACTAAGAAGAATAGAAAAAGCGAATGGGCTGAATCTTCCGCCCCGCCTGCTGCAAGGTCGCCATGGGCGGGACGCGGACTATGGAAAGGTCCATTGACCTCGGGTGAGAATTTCCAGTCGTCGGGTGGCTGTGGCCGGAGAATCCCGCCCAGTGAGTTTAAATGAGGAGAGCTAACACTCACCTACAGGCCTCATACTTGAGTAATGGCTATTGGAAGAGATGTGAGAGGTGGGCCACAGGCAACTGGGGAATATGTTCCAGCAGAAAGTCAATACGCCAAAAAAGAGGCAATAAAAATGGCGAGAAGAAATGAATTGTTTGAAGCTAACTAATTTCAAAATAACTTTTGTTCAATGCTGCTACATATTGTTCAGTCATAGTTTGCTTTTGGGACTGATGGCAATTTTATGGAAATTTTTTCTTAGTCATGTTACTTTGTAAGTTTTTCTTAAGAGTGATTGAAAATCTTTCTTTGAACAATGTCTTCTCTTAGCTGTAGAGCAACATATATATATATATATATTGGACTAGCTTTCTCTGTTATGTGTCTCAGTTAGCTTGATTGGCATCAGCAATTCTTGCGCATAAAACTGACAGTTCAAACCAGCTGCATACTGATTGGATTTGAAAGCTGGGAAAAAGCTGACATTCTGTAGATAACACTGATGACTAAAGACAGGTGCAAAAGCTAAAGAGCAGCTGAAGCCTGACATTTTCTTGCATGGTTGCATCTACAAATTTCCTGTACCAGTTAGTGTATTCAACAACTCAAATAAAGAGATTTTGCAGTTGGTAGGAAATAGGTGAATTCACATGTATTTTCCAATACACACGTCTGCAAATAAAATAAATGTTTAAGGGAAAATGTATTTAAATTATTTACCCTACAATTCCCTTTGGCTTTTTCTTATTGATTACGGGTTTTGTTACAAAGAATATGGATGGAAATAATCCTTGACTTTTTATTTTCCACATGAAACTATAATTATCATTATTCATTGTAAGACTGCAAAGACTAATAATTCCTGTTCTTTAACATTTTTGAAGGGAATGATTCCGTGAGGTAATGTTAAAAATGGTAATCAGCCTATGTTCTCAATCCAACCTCTTCTGAGCAGAACAGAGCCCTGTTTAGGATTCTATAGCATGCTGTCATTTCTCCTTTGGTGTAATCCTTACCCCCTCAAAGGTTTGTTCACAGTTCAACCACACCTTTTGAGATAGTCACATTAAACTGCAAATCCTTATGCATTGAAAGCTTTCTCCTGAAGTGTGTTATTATAACTTAGAATAATTAGCTTTCAATTAGTTGCTTTAACAAGAAAAGAGTTTAATTGAGCACAACTTTTCTCCATCATATAAAGCACTTCATTTTCAATAGACGTCCAACAGATTTAGCACCAAGCCATTAGAATAATTACAGCTTTTAGAATCTCAAACCACTTTTTAAAAAAATCCTAGTTGCAGATTAAACCCAAATTCATTCCTTTGCAGCCTTAATTATAAGCAAAATGGTCATTGTAATTGAAAATATCAGACAAAGTTTTCGAACCATAAAACAGAAGCTTTCTTGTTGCTCAGGGAATGTGAACCTTGGAAACAATAAATAAACTCAGTGACCATCAAATTCTGAATTCAAATCCATCTAAAGCAATGTTTCGAGTAATTTACCACTGAATGACAGCAAATTTGCTTAGATCTGAAAACAGGCAAGCGGACTGTGATGCATGATTCATCTGTGCCCTTTGCCTCTGCTGCAAACAGCGTACAAACTTCATGTTGCCTGGCATTTAAATAATTGGCTGGATTCTCCATTACCCGCCGACTGTATTGGTATTCCCCATTGAGTGGAGAATGGAGTGGAGGGTTTGGAGCCGCTGCGATGCTCCGATTGACCGCTGGCAGCCTCAGCACGCTATCCGCCCTGTGTTGACAAGTAGGGACATCACCGCCCCCCCCCCCCCCACACAGGAATAATGGTCACCCCCTCATGCCCCACAGCACGCATGCATGAGCGTGACCCGACCCCTCCCTCAAACCCCCATAGCAATTACTCATCAGAGACTCTCATCAGAGATCCCAACAGAAACTCCCATCGGAGACTCCCATCAGTCACCCCTGCCTGAAAGCTGAAGAGAAGTCCAGGCAGTAGAGTGAAAATTCACTGCATTTTCACTTACCCTTCCCTAACATCTGCTGTCTCAAGCAAAAGTGTTTAAAGTAGTAGCCGTTACAAGTGTCAGAGGCTCCCTTAAAACTAAGCACACTTCAAAGAGCTTCAGATCCCTTGACAGCCTTTGAAATGCAAATCTCCATTCAATTGCATGCAGCAATACATTACATTAGCCAGTGATTGACAATTTCATTACTCTAGAGATAGGTGCTTGATGGATAGTTTATCTTTCCCATCATGCTTTAATGCATCTCAAGTACCCTGCTTCCATGTTAGCCACAATGTTTGTAAACACTCTTGCTATGATTGACAGCTCCTCACCACATCAAAAGCAGCTAAGTGTTTTCTGCTGAGAAAAAGAGGAAGTGAAAGCACTTAGTCATTTTGAGCGGGGTGCCCAATACCAGGATACCAGTGGAATCCGTCAATCTCTCCCCCATACATAAATTAACATAAAGGGGGAGACTTGCATATCTGACCCCGCTCCTAGTGTCAGCGTAGACCAGTTCTCTGCTAGCGAGAGCACTTAGGCTCCAGAATGGAGAATCCAGGCCATTGGGGAATCCTGCTAGATCTAAGCACATTATTGAGTGCCTTCATAACTGAGCAGGGGGTGTAAAATTGTGAGACACTGGTGTGAGTTCAAGCTAGCTTGCAGTACCGAAAGACAGCATCATCTCTTGAAGATCATGTGCATTTTGACTGGAGCAGGTGCTGGACATCACTGTAAAAGTGAGCTTAGTCTGGAAAAGACACAAGAATGGCAACATGCAAGCTCTTAAGATATCCCAATGCTGCACTTGAGACCTGGCTTGAGGAGATGCAGAAGAGAGATGTCATCCATTCGCAGGGGGCCAGGAGGGGCTCCAGAGATAGACAGATTTTTAATCAGTAAGGGAATTAAGGGTTATGGGGATGAGGCGGGACAGGAGAGTTGAGAATAATATCAGATCAGCCATGGACCCATTGAATGGCGGAGCAGACTCAATGGGCTGAATGCCCTACTATGTCTTATGGTCACCTGGATGCAGACCAGAAGAGGTTTAGTGACCTCATGTGACTGTTCATGGTCATCTTCAAATTTCATATCCGCCACTGCTCCGTGCATCATATCCCCATCACTCACCCAGCAATAATTGTGGTCAGTCGCGACTGATACCTTTTTTTTCTTTATTCATTCATGGGATATGGGCATCGCTGGCTGGATCAGCATTGTTGCCTGGCCCTGAGGGCATTTAAGAGTCAACCACATTGCTGTGGGTCTGGAGTCACATGGAGGCCAGACCAGGTAAGGATGGCAGATTTCCTTCCCTAAAGGGCATTAATGAACCATAAGACCATAAGACATAGGAGCGGAAGTAAGGCCATTCGGCCCATCGAGTCCACTCCGCCATTCAATCATGGCTGATTTCAACTCCATTTACCCGCTCTCTCTCCATAGCCCTTAATTCCTCGAGAAATCAAGAATTTATCAACTTCTGTCTTAAAGACACTCAACGTCCCGGCCTCCACCGCCCTCTGTGGCAATGAATTCCACAGACCCACCACTCTCTGGCTGAAGAAATTTCTCCTCATCTCTGTTCTAAAGTGACTCCCTTTTATTCTAAGGCTGTGCCCCCGGGTCCTAGTCTCCCCTGTTAATGGAAACAACTTCCCTACATCCACCCTATCTAAGCCATTCATTATCTTGTAAGTTTCTATTCGATCTCCCCTCAACCTCCTAAACTCCAATGAATATAATCCCAGGATCCTCAGACGTTCATCGTATGTTAGGCCTACCATTCCTGGGATCATCCGTGTGAATCTCCGCTGGACCCGCTCCAGTGCCAGTATGTCCTTCCTGCGGTGTGGGGCCCAAAATTGCTCACAGTATTCTAAATGGGGCCTAACTAATGCTTTATAAAGCTTCAGAAGTACATCCCTGCTTTTATATTCCAAGCCTCTTGCGATGAATGACAACATTGCATTTGCTTTCTTAATTACGGACTCAACCTGCAAGTTTACCTTTAGAGAATCCTGGACTAGGACTCCCAAGTCCCTTTGCACTTCAGCATTATGAATTTTGTCACCGTTTAGAAAATAGTCCATGCCTCTATTCTTTTTTCCAAAGTGCAAGACCTCGCACTTGCCCACGTTGAATTTCATCAGCCATTTCTTGGACCACTCTCCTAAACTGTCTAAATCTTTCTGCAGCCTCCCCACCTCCTCCATACTACCTGTCCCTCCACCTATCTTTGTATCATCGGCAAACTTAGCCAGAATGCCCCCAGTCCCGTCATCTAGATTGTTAATATATAAAGAGAACAGCTGTGGCCCCAACACTGAACCCTGCGGGACACCACTTGTCACCGGTTGCCATTCCGAAAAAGAATCTTTAATCCCAACTCTCTGCCTTCTGCCTGACAGCCAATCGTCAATCCATGTTAGTACCTTGCCTCGAATACCATGGGCCCTTATTTTACTCAGCAGTCTCCCGTGAGGCACCTTATCAAAGGCCTTTTGGAAGTCAAGATAGATAACATCCATTGGCTCTCCTTGGTCTAACCTATTTGTTATCTCTTCAAAGAACTCTAACAGGTTTGTCAGGCACGACCTCCCCTTACTAAATCCATGCTGACTTGTCCTAATCCGACCCTGCACTTCCAAGAATTTAGAAATCTCATCCTTAACAATGGATTCTAGAATCTTGCCAACAACCGAGGTTAGGCTAATTGGCCTATAATTTTCCATATTTTTCCTTGTTCCCTTCTTGAACAGGGGGGTTACAACAGCGATTTTCCAATCCTCTGGGACTTTCCCGGACTCCAGTGACTTTTGAAAGATCATAACTAACGCCTCCACTATTTCTTCAGCTATCTCCTTTAGAACTCTAGGATGTAGTCCATCTGGGCCCGGAGATTTATCAATTTTTAGACCTCTTAGTTTCTCTAGCACTTTCTCCTTTGTGATGGCTACCATATTCAACTCTGCCCCCTGACTCTCCGGAATTGGTGGGATATTACTCATGTCTTCTACTGTGAAGACTGACGCAAAGTACTTATTTAGTTCCTCAGCTATTTCCTTGTCTCTCATCACAAAATTACCAGCGTCATTTTGGAGCGGTCCAATGTCAACGTTTGCCTCCCGTTTGTTTTTAATGTATTTAAAGAAACTTTTACTATCATTCCTAATGTTACTGGCTAACCTACCTTCATATTTGATCCTCTCTTTCCTTATTTCTCTCTTTGTTATCCTCTGTTTTTGTAGCCGTCCCAATCTTCTGACTTCCCACTACTCTTTGCCACATTATAGGCTTTCTCTTTTGCTTTGATGCATTCCCTAACTTCCTTTGTCAGCCATGGCTGCCTAATCCCCCCTCTGATAACCTTTCTTTTCTTTGGGATGAACCTCTGCACTGTGTCCTCAATTACTCCCAGAAACTCCTGCCATTGCTGTTCTACTGTCTTTCCCACTAGGTTCTGCTCCCAGTCGATTTTCGTCAGTTCTTCCCTCATGCCCCTGTAGTTACCTTTATTTAACTGTAACACCTTTACATCTGATTCTACCTTCTTTCTTTCAAATTGGAGATTGAATTCTACCATATTATGATCACTACCTCCTAAGTGCTCCCTTACTTTAAGATCTTTAATCAAGTCTGGCTCATTACATAACACTAAGTCCAGAATGGCCTGTTCCCTCGTGGGCTCCATCACAAGCTGTTCCAAAAAGCCCTCCTGTAAACATTCAATGAATTCCCTTTCCTTGGGTCCACTGGCAGCATTATTTACCCAGTCCACCTGCATATTGAAGTCCCCCATGATCACTGTGACCTTGCCTTTCTGACATGCACTTTCTATTTCGTGGTGCATTTTGTGCCCCCAGTCCTGACCACTGTTAGGAGGCCTGTACATAACTCCCATTATGGTTTTTTTGCCTTTGTGGTTCCTCAACTCTACCCACACAGACTCCACATCATCTGACCCTATGTCATTTAGTGCTATTGATTTAATTTCATTCCTAATTAACAAGGCAACCCCGCCCCCTCTGCCCACCTCCCTGTCTTTTCGATAGGTTGTGAATCCCTGGATGTTTAAATGCCAGCCCTGAACCCCCTGCAACCATGTCTCTGTGATGCCTACCACATCATACCTGCCAGTCACAATCTGGGCCACAAGCTCATCTACCTTGTTCCGTACACTGCGCGCATTTAAATATAGCACCTTTAATTCTCTATTGACCGTCCCTTTTTGTTTTCTTAGTGTGGTGGACCTTGGTTTACTGAGCCTTTCCATACACTGTGTCATATTTTGTGGGATGGGGACTATCGTAACCTCTCCTGAGTTTTGTCTTTTCGTGCTTTTTTGTATTCCTAAGCAGCTACGCTTCCCACTGATTACTTCACCTCTTGGTTCCCTGACTTTCCCTTCCCACCCAATCTTTAGTTTAAAGTCCTATTGACCACCCTATTTATTCTTTTCGCCAGAACACTGGTCCCAGCTCGGTTCAGGTGGAGACCATCCCAACGGTATAGGTCCCCCCTGTCCCAAAACTGATGCCAGTGTCCCATGAAAAGGAAACCCTCTTTCCCACACCACTCTTTCAGCCACGTGTTAACTTCCCTTATTCTTGCCTCCCTATGCCAATTTGCACGTGGCTCGGGCAGTAATCCGGAGATTATGACCCTTGAGGACCTGTTTTTTAATTTGAATCCTAGCTCTTTATAATCTCTAAACAGGTCCTCTTTCCTAGACTTGCCTATGTTGTTGGTACCGACATGGACCACAACAACTGGATCCTTCCCCTCCCTCTCCAGTATCCTTTCAAGCCAGTCAGAGATGTCCCGCACCCTAGCACCGGGCAGGCAACATACCATGCGGGACTCTTTATCCTGCTCACAAAGGATACTATCTATCCCCCTGATAATAGCCTGTGCAGATTACACAGATTGTGAGGCCGCGGAAATGCGGCGCATGCGCGGGAGCGTCAGCGGCCGCTGTAAGTTTCCCAGCGCATGCGCGGGAGCGTCAGCGGCCGCTGACGGCATTCCTGCGCATGCGCAGTGGAGGGAGTCTCTTCCGCCTCCGCCATGGTGGAGACCGTGGCGAAGGTGGAAGGAAAAGTGTGCCCCCACGGCACAGGCCCGCCCGCGGATCGGTGGGCCCTGACCGCGGGCCAGGCCACCGTGGGGGCACCCCCCGGGGTCAGATCGCCCCGCGCCCCCCCCCAGGACCCCGGAGCCCGCCCACGCCGCCTTGTCCCGCCGGTAAGGTAGGTGGTTTAATCTACGCCGGCGGGACAGGCATTTTTGCAGCGGGACTTCGGCCCATCCGGGCCGGAGAATCGCAGGGTGGGTGCGCCAACCGGCGCGGCGCGATTCCCGCCCCCGCCGAATATCCGGTGCCGGAGAATTCGGCGACCGGCGGGGGCGGGGTTCACGCCAGCCCCCGGCGATTCTCTGACCCGGCGGGAGGTCGGAGAATCTCGCTCCTGCACACGAGAGTTAGGCTGGCTGTCTCGCTCTAATATGCAGATTTGTCAAAACGTGATCCCGCCACAATGGGTGGGAATCACGTTGCAACATCGATCGAAATTGCATTGGGTCTCGTGAGGTGCTATGAACGGGGTAGATCCTGGGAGCGGGGTCCCCCTGCTTTTATTAGCCACGTTGCACCACAGCGAGCTGCTTTTCCGCCGCACTGTGGCCACTGGATCATGCCCAGAGGGTTTTAGTTGGGTTATTATCCCATTTTTCAGGATGAACAGGGCAGAACAGCTCTGCACTGAATTTGAACCTAGCACCTACTGTACCTAATGTAATGTTTTAGATAGCCATCACCATACTTCAAATGGTTGACAATCAAATGTACTTGTGTAAATCACACCTGTTTTGCGACCTGAACAGCATTTTGTTTGCCATCTGCATTGCTGTTTTCTGGCAGCCATGCATTTTCCCTTTCGATCTAAAGGGACCCTCAGATTATTATTTTGCTTCTATTATGTGATTTCTGGCTACTAGATCATTCTAAATACTTTGAATGCCATTACAATATACTCAGGGGGTTCTGGTAAAGGGTTTTCATCAAGGTGTCTTGCTGGCAAATCTGGAAGAGGAGGAGGAGGATCAAAGAAGGAGTACATAGAGTTGGATCTGTAGGGAATACAAACCATAGAAGTGTGCAGCAATCCTTACCCTCCCAGCGTTTGTAGGCCTAGGACAAAACACCTGCACTTCTCAAATTGGAAGAGCATAAGAAAGTGGAGTTTCTTTTGATAGACTGTCATGGAGTTCTAGCACCTCCTGCAACAGGACTTCGAATCAAATTCCAGCTCTGGAATAGCATTGTCTACTGAAGTCAAGGTCACTGCACCTATCAACTACTCCCACAACAGATATTGGGAGCATAAGCCTGTGTGCAGTTCACTAAAAGAATGGCTGGCTTCATATTTTTCAGAACGCATACCTTTTTCTACTACCGTTGGACATCGGGAAGCAATAGGATAGAACTTAGGGGATTGTTCAGGTTACAGAATTTCCCAGTGTCCAGGGCATCATTAACTGCACCCACAGAAACCTGCTCCTGTTTCCTGTCTGTCTACCAAGGATGAGGATCTCATACTGCCTGAAACACATCTGTTAAAATGGTTTGGGCCAGGTGTGCAGTGTGGCTTCAATGAGTACCACATGACTGAGATTTTTGCCCGAATGCCCGATTTTCATTAGCAGCAGGAGTTCAAATCAGGGCCAAGAATAACACTGATAAGGCCATATTTTTCATGGGTAAGATGTTGCAGAACTTAAACCTTGATAATTACATAGACGTTGGCCTATATTTTCTATCTGAGCAGCTCATGCAATATTACAACTCGGGAGCTAGAAAGGGGGTTGTTTGGGCAGGGATCATAGGTAATAATCTTTTGTATTATTTACTAAACATTGGTTTTTAATTAATTAAGCAACAAATTGTATTTAATTTACTTGGGGTGTCCCATTTAAGATGAGATGAGAAGAAATGTTTTCTCTCAAGATCGTTGTTAGTCTGCGGAATTCTCTTCCCCAAAGAGAAGGCTGGGTTATTGAACACATTTGAGGCTGAGTAAGGTAGATTTTTATCAACAAAAGAGTTAAAGGTTAAGGAGCCAGACAGGAAGTGGAGTTGAGACCACAGTCAGGTCATCCACGATCTTATTAAATGATGGAGCAGGCTTGAAGGGCCAAATAGCCTACCCCTAATTCTCACATTTGTATGTCTTGTTTAGTTAAATAAGATTATATGTAGAATTATCATCACTCATTGTGCTGTGAACTGGTACTAAAAATATTTGACCTCAACATGATCATTATATTAAATGTTTCATTTTTTTGGTCTTCATTTTGATGTTACAGATCCAGATCACTTTCTGATAATATTTTTCAAGATGATGAGAAAAGAACCATTTTCTACATTTCATTTCTTGAATCTGTGAGCCCAAACCCAATTACCATGAATGGTTCTCTTCGTATCTATATCTCAGATTCTGCCAAGCTTTAAATTTTGAATAGTAAATTAGGCACAGCATGCTTTATTGCACAGTTTCAGATTTAATACAAAATGATTTTTTTTTGCACTTCAAAACCTAAAACCAAGTCAACTTTCAATAGATGGTATGCAGGCAAACATCATCAATAGTAATGAGCACCTTCACAGGAAAATGTTTGGCTTTGTTTAGAAAACGTCAACTGATAGCTATTTAAACTCCATATTTCAAACCTTTTATAAGGCCTCATCGCACCAGACTTGGTGATGCGACAAGGCCGGGCGATGCTCAGGATGCCTCGCGAGATTTAACGGGATCACGCAAAATGTCGTGATCTGGGGTTCTCGCCCTCAGTGGGTGACTGGCAATGCCTGGGTCCCAGTTTGCCTGTGACGGGGATCGGGCTCGAGGGGGTGTTGCTCGACCCTTATGAGGGGGGAGGGGCCGAGGACCCCCTCATGGGTAAATTGGGGGTCGAGGGATTATGGCGTCATTTAAAAATGGTACCCCAATCTCTTCCTGCAATGAATGTAAATGCAGGCTCGGTGGGGCTTTCTTCGCCTGAGCCCGAAAAAGGAACAACCCCATTTAAAAACAAGGTCATTCTTGGCACTGCAGGCGCCAGGAAACACCCCTCTAAACTTGCCCAAAATGGGACCTTTATTTCGTTAAATCGTGCTCAATTGATGCAAAAGCTTATCTCTTCCTCAGTGTTAACTTTAACTCCATTCTTTAGTCCACTTAAATCCAAATAATGGCTGAATGTAGTCTCGACCATGAACAACTCAGTCAGCAAAGTTCAGACAACTCAGCTTTTCGGACCTGTGTGGGGTGAATTTTTACGCTTTGCGCCGAGTGGTGGAAATGGCATTTAAAATATGTCGGGTGACTAGTCAACTGTAGTCCCGTCCACTCGTGACCAAGTCTCCATAATACAGGGGATAGGTAAGGTAAGGTGTGCACTAGCTCACACCCTCTTATGTCTGTTGGAGACCTTAGGTGAGCAATTATTGTCCATTTAAAGCCCTCAATCCACCTCCACGGCCAGAATCCACTGGCAGTAGAGGATGGGTGAGAGTTGGGAAGCTGTTTTTCATCTATATTGTGGGACTGCGGGTTTTAAAAGGGCAAATTGTGGACAAATCCCAAAGCAGAACACCAAGTTTAAGATTTCAGTTTGCAACTAAATGATCCACAAAGATTTTTTAAAAAGTTAGGGCACACCTGCTTTAGCCTACGAGTGCTGCTTTCTTATTTGAACTTTTATTTACAGGATCCACCTACATCAGTGTCACTCGGGCTACGAATGGAAGAAATGATCTTCAACTTGGCTGATACACATCTGTTTTTTAACGATTTAGAAGTAAGTGGTGATTTTCTTACAGTCAGACGCTATTGTTAAACGTGACCTGTGCCCAAATCAGCTCATTAGAGAATTTGTTCTTGTTTCATTCGAGTATTTTTTGTTTTATCATTGATCGACAGCTGTTTAGCGGAAGGATGAATTAACTTAACAATAATGCTCCCATTATTCAGTCTTCAGGTTAATTACTGATTTAGCTCAAGAACATCCCTGAAAATACTTTCCACTGATGGAATGGAGGACAGGACAGGAAATCAAGATGAAGCATATTTAATTTGTCGAGTTGCTCTCTGTTAGTCTTTTTTCTGAATGGGAATTCCTGCTGTTTACATTGGTACATAAATCACCGATAATGTCATAACCAGAATGTAGTGAGAATTCAGTTGCCAATTTGGCCCTCCACGCCAAATAAAATGTTGTACTTCACATGAGCAGCATTCATAGTGATTTTGAATGTCCTAAGGATTAAGTATGTCAAAGCTGAATTTGTGTTAAGGAATAGTTTCAAACATCTATGTTCAAAACTTGATACATGAGTCAGGATGGACAAAGTACTCAATGGGCACGATTCTCTGGCCTCCCCAGGATGTGTTTCTCAGTGGTGGGAAGCGGCCAGCCATTTGCCATCGGCAGAATCTCCTGGTCTCACTGCTGTCAATGAGATTTCCCACTGAATTCACCCGATGCTGTTGGGAATCCCGTGATGGGGGTGCGCTGTCGGTCGGACCGGAAGATCCCGGCGGCATGAATAGCCAGAAGATCTCGCTCAATATCTATTGGTGGAATATTATAACAGCTTTCAAGCTCTGAAATCATCTTTCTCCATCGAAAACAAGCAAGACAGGTTATACCGATGCAGACTCGATGGGCCGAATGGCCTCCTTCTGCACTGTAAATTCTATGATAATCTATGATAATCTACCCATTCTTACCCATAGAATCCCTACAGTGCATGAGGTGACCATTCGGCCCCTCGAGTCTGCACCAACCTTTGGAAAGAGCACCTCAACTACGCGCACAGCCCCACCCTATCCCGGTAACCCCACCTAACCTGCACAATTTTGGACACTCAGTGGCAATTTAGCGTGGCCAATCCACCTAAGCTGTACATCTTTGGACTGTGGGAGGAAACCGGAGCACCCGGAGGAAACCCACGCAGACACGGGGAGAATGTGCAAACTCCACATAGGCAGTCACTCAAGGCTGGTATCAATCCCAGATCCCTGGCGCTGTGAGGCAGCAGTGCCAACCACTGTGCAACCAAAGTGGTATGTACCACATTCCTCCAAATATGTCCCCATTTTTTTTAGTTAAGGACTTGTTGATTCAGCCCGGTAGCTGGTCCTTCTTCCACCAATATGGAACTGTTGAAAAATTGGGTACAAATTTGCAAGTGGGCAGGAATTTGCAGCTGCAGTGAGCCAAACTGCAAAGTGATGGTTTTACAATCTTACTTGTTCTTATTCATTTTTGTAATTGGCAAATGTTAAGTAATTTTGCATCATTTTAAAGGGAAGAGATTGTTGATAGGTCAGGGTGTACAGCTGCTACTTTGCACATAAAATGCTGTATGAGGCAAAAAGACGAAGGGTTGGATTCTCCGATTGGGAGACTATGTTCTCCTGTCAGAGCTGATTTGCAACCAGTTTACGATCACCCGGGATGCAAATTTATGCATGGCAAGGAATACGTGGGATTCCCAGGCTGTCTCGCTATTGGCCCCCATCTTGAGCAGGTGGCCCGATAGCAAGTTCCTGTGACCACCCCCCCTCCGGCCCCAAACACCCGCTCCCCCGCGCCGCAGTGCAGCTCCCCTCCCCAGGATTGCCTGGATCCCCCCTTACCCCCAAGTACAGGGGTGACCCGCCCCCACCTCTCTCCAAGGGACCCCTGGAATAGGAAGCCTTCCCTGCGGCCCCCACAGGGGCCCCTGTAAAGGGAGACCCAGGCTGGGGGCCTAGAATAGGGAGACCCCCCCAGAGAATGTGCAGAACAGAGTTAGGGATTTATGGATTTGCTGGTGATCTGAAAGTTAATGGGCGAGATTCTCCACTCTCGCGCCGGTTAGGAGAATCTCCTGGGCCGCCAAAATTTCCCGGGACGCCGGTCCGACGCCCTCCCGCGATTCTCCCAAGCGGCGGGAACGGCCCGGTTGTGTTCCGCGGGCCGCAGAATCGCCGGAGACACTCAAAATGGGAATTCTCCGGCACCCCCGCTATTCTCAGGCACGGATGGGCCGAGCGGCAAGGCCAAAACGGCGGGTTCCCCCCGGCGCCGTCCACACTTGGTCGCTGCCGTCGTGAATGGTGCGTGAACGCTGAGGGGGCGGCCTGCGGGGGGCGGCCTGCGGGGGGCGAAGGAGGATCCTGCACCGGGGGGTACCTCAAATGTGGGGTGGCCCGCGATCGGTGCCCACCGATCGTCGGGCCGTCCTCTCTGAAGGAGGACCTCCTTCCTTCCGCGGCCCCGCAAGGTCCGTCCGCCATCTTCTTGTGGGGCGGACTTAGAGAGGATGGCAACCACGCATGCGCGGGTTGGCGCCGGCCAACCCGCGCATGCGCGGGTGACGCCAGTTATGCGGCGCCGGCCGTGTCATCTATGCGGCGTCGCCTTTACGCGGGCGACAAGGCCTGGCACGTGTAGATGACGCGGCCCCGATCCTAGCCCATTGTCAGGGCCTGAATCGGTCGAGATCGGGGCCATTTCGCGCCGTCGTGAACCTCGACGGCGTTCACAACGGCGCAGCCACTTCGGCGCGGGAGTGGAGAATCCCGCCCACTGTTCTTATTCCAGTAGAACAACAGCAACAATAGCTTCCATTAATCTAGAGGGACAAAAATCTGTTTGCAAAGTGACTTTATGCAGAGTATGTATATTCCCAATGAGCGAACAATGCCACAACTGGCACCTGTACGGCCCATACTCATTTCTCCATTGATATCTTCAAAGAAACCTACGCGGTTTGTGCAGGTGGTGCTCCAGGATGCTGTCTGTCTCTTGGAAATTTACGTGGCCTGCATAACACCGCTTTGAAGCGCTTCAACATGAGTAAATCCTTACCCCAGTGGATAAAAATGCCCAAGGTAGTCATAGTGGAAAAAATTAATGGGCATCTAACCTTTATTTTAAAAATAAATTTAGAATACCCAATTATTTTTTTTCCAATAAGGGGCAATTTAGCGTGGCCAATCCACCTAACCTGCACATCTTTGGGTTGTGGGCGTGGAACACAGGGAAAATGTGCAAACTCCACACGGACAATGACCCAGGGCCAGAATTTGAACCTGGGTCCTCAGCGCTGTAGTCCCAGTGCTAACCACTGCGCCACGTGCCGCCCGGCATCTAACCTTTATGAGGGAGTTGCTGGAGAGCTGACTGCTAATAAATGGGTTATTAGAAGGCTTTTGAAGCAGGAAAACAAGTAGATTTCTTTTTGCCAGTTGAAGAGTGCAGAGATTTAGGCAGGGATTTTCAGAGAATGGATCAGAAACAACTGATGATTCGACCTCTATTGCTGGAGTGGGCAGAGTTGGGATGCTCGAAGGAGTTACAGTGGTAGAATGAGAGATATGACAATGTGGTCGTCAAAGAAGATGTTCCTCGTGATTTTAATCAGTCTAGTCTTGGTCTTCTGTGTAGGCCGCAGGCATTCAAAAAGAGAGCGATGACAGTAGCGGAAACTGAGCCACGTAGACAATGACAGTTTCAAGGACCTTGCAAAAGAAAGAACGATTGGGGGTGACACTTGTTGAGAACACGGATGCGAAATGTGGACTTGTTGGTAATGAGGTGATGACAGCACTATTGAAAAGGAGAGGTTGGTGCCTTAGCGTACAGAACTGCTTATGATGTTGGTTAGCAAATAGGTCAAGAAGTATAATTGAGTGCCTCGAGTTGCTTAATAATTGGTATGAGGGGGTCAGTAATGATTGGCATGTCACATACATATTCGCAACTGATTCCTGCGGGGTGAAATACCTTGTCATGGTGGTCATGAGGAGGACCTTTTGAACGTTCCTTTTGAAAGGTTTCCTCATGCAGGCTATGGTTCATGACACCTCTTGAGATGCTATGACCACAGCTCTTTGAAAAACTGGCCTGACTCCTTGAGAATTGCAGAGGACTAAGACATATCTATCCCCATAATCCCAGGTCAAGAGTGCATACTCGAACCAGCCTACACTCTTAAAAAGCCCTACTGAAAATCAGAAACCCGAAGAATGATTTCTGGAATCCTGGAATTGAGGTCCGACTGACATTTTTATCTCTCCATGGAATCACCCCGACTCCATGAAAATCCAATGACCCAAGCCGGGAATCGAACCCAGGTCTCTGGCGATATGAAGCAACAGTGCTAACCACTGTACTACCGTGCCATATCGTACCATGTAGGGCGTGGAAATGAGCTGCTTTTGGAAGAGAAAAGTTCTGGGTCTTCTCTTGTTGGAAATTATCAGTGCCTGTCACTTCTACTCTCAGCTTTACTGTTTCCCCTGCTCACCTTTCTCTTTAATTTTCTTGCTCAGCAGGTCACACGTCTGTGTCTCAGCTTAACTGCTGCTGAAACCTTCATCTATGCCTTTGTTACAAATCGATTTGATTAATCCAATGCACTTTTGGACAGCCTCCCATGTTTTACACTCTGAAAATTTGAGGTTATTCAAAAATCAGCTGACCGAAATTGCACAAAATTTCATTCACTCATAACCTGCTGTGCTTGCTGATTTAAATTGGCTTTCAATTAAGCAATGTTTCAATGTTAATATTCTCATCCTTTACTTCAAATCTCTCAATGGCCTTGTCACTTTCTATTTAGGTAAATTTCTCCAGCCCTGCAATCGTTCGTGATAGCTGCACTCCTCCAACTTTGGCCTCTTGTGCATTCCTGATCTTAATCACTCTATTAACGGTTGCGCTATTCTACCCCTCTCTGCTCCTATAAGTTGCTCCTTAAAACCTACCTCTTTGGCCCAGCCTTTGGTCATCTACCTTAACATCTCCTTATATGGCTCATGCCAAATTTTGTTAGATAATGCTTGTATGAAACATCTTGAGACATTTTACTGTATTAAAGTTGCTATATAGATGAAAGTTGTGGTTTTTGAAGAGAGCAGGCTGCTGATCTGTTTTCAAGCACCTTCTACTGCCAATTTGTATCTGGTCATTAAGAACTCTCCCAAGTTTCCGATTACTCACATGAGAAAAAGTGCCTGGTCTCCATGCTGTAATTTTCCTTGACATGATTGAGAACATGCAGTGTATATGGAATCATTCGCACAAACTTATATCCTGTCACTCAATGGTGGTATTTATCTAGGTTTTATTTTAAACACCAACCTGTATTTCATATTTATTTGTCTCTTGGCTGAAATTGACAGTGTAATGTCAGAAGCTCATAAAAGTCTTCTCAATATGCTAATTCTCAATATGCCGGTGAATGACAGAAATAACATACATGAAATGTATTTGTTAGAAAATTAACTTGTTAAAGTTGTGACTAGCTACTGAAAGCATTTGAATCTGCTTTAAGAATACCAAATGCTGATAAAGTCTGGACACTATTAAATATTAAACTTTGGTATTCATAAACATTTAGTAGTATGGTGCAGATTCCTCAGTTATATCCCACTGTGGAAAAGTAATACCTTCAAGCCCATGGGACGTGAATTTTAGATAAGCTGTCAGTCTTTGTGACTTGTGCCATAGCCTTATACTGCTGTTCCCATGCCTCCTACATCAGTGAGTACAATTTCTTAGATTCTAGGGTTTTAGTGTCAGCCTTGTCTGTCTGCATCATACTGTGAGTACTTAATGTGAGCACTTGTGAAAATATAGTTTGTCATGCATTATCAGTCCTGATTATTGGACTGAACGCCAGGAAGAACGTTTTTTTGTCAGGTTTTGATGAATACATGTGAAAAACTTGACTGCTGTTTGGCCACTAAGCACTCAGCGAAAAGATTGGTATTAAAGATGCAATGAAGATTTATCCCATTACTAACACACCATGCTGTCTTAGTCATAGAATATGATGTGAAATGTCCATGCTTGGCTTAAAGGTTTTCTGATAAAATCATGACAAACACTGTTTAATCTCAAAAAGGTTGGCCAGCCTAACTCAACACAGGTTAATTTTTTAAGAGAAGGTTTTCCTGAAATTTGTCTTGTGTATAAATCTGCATCTGTTTTCTTCAGAGGAAGAAAAAATCGAAAAGATTTTAGTCAATACTAGTTTTGCTTATCAAAGTTAATTAACTGCAATTTCTATTTAAATCATTCCTGATGTTTTCTTTTTCAAAATCCAGCAAAGTGTACCTTCTTTCACAGATGAAGCAAAATCAATTTAAAATACGAGATTATAATAGCCTAAATGTACTTCACTGAACATCTGTCCTACATTTTGACCTCTTTCATCTTTGATGGAACCAATTACAGTCATATTGGGAGCTGGCACATTGATAAAATTATTTAATAGCGCTGTACTTATTTCTGCTGTTTCTCAAAAACACTTTAATTAAGAAGCAATTGCTACAGCAGTCTGCCAGTCCACTGCTATAAAGCCAAGTGAAAAAAGGTCCTTCGTATCTATATTATTTCTTCCAGTAACTTTTAAGTACTGTGTTGTTTCAGATTAAATTCTAGACTATATATTGATGGCGAATAGTCTGAATAATCAGCCACAATACCAGAATTGTTAGTCCTTCATTGTAGAAGTTTCTCATCCATTGTCATGTTGTTAAATTGTGCATTAGCATACAGCATAAGTGATACTGCAACTACAAAAGTAGGCAGAATCTGAACATCACTCCCCAAGTGTTTTATAGAATATGTGTGATAAAAATAATAGATATCCCTGATTGCTTTTAAGATTGTAAGCTTATTCTTGGATTCAAGTTACAAGAAGAAAATACCCTTGTGGTTTATGACATCGTCTGAACTTTTGCATGAAACTACTCCATGCTAATTATTTTAAGCTACCTATCTATTTTCTGTTATGCATGTAGCTTCTATACCAGTGGTTTATTTTCAGTATTTTATACTTTCCATGATCAAACCTTTCTGTGATGCAACCACAGTGAATCATTAATGCCTTTGGCATCGCTAAAATGTCTAAAATTTGCTCCTTTTCATTCGAAAGGTCAATGCCATGTCATAGATTGTACAGACTCAGTTATTAATGGAAGGTTCACACAATGCTGCTGTGGATGAATTTTTCCAGAATGTATTTATAAAATGCTCCTTAGCCCACTATTCATCCTGCCAATTCTGAAATCAATCTGTTCAGTCAAATCCTCAGCTTTACTTTTGGTACGCTTGTCTCTAAGAGACCATTACTCTCTCAGCCAGGAATATCCTTCACCTCCAATCCTTGGGAGTTCGACTTGAAGGTTTATGCCAGAAGCGACACGGTGTCACAGTGGTTAGCACGGTTGCCTCAAGGCACCAGGGACCCCTGTTCGATTCAACCTCGGGTGACTGTCTATGTGGAGTTTACACATTCTTCCCAAGTCTGTATAAAATGCCTCCGGGTGCTCCAGTTTCCCCCCCCCCCCCCCCCCACATTCCAAAGGTGTGCAGCTTAGGTGGATTGGCCATGCTAAATTTCTTCTTAGTGTCAAAGGTTGGGTGGGGTTAAGGGGATGGGGCGGGGAATTGGGCCCATGTGGTGTGCTGATTCAGAGGGTTGGTGCAGACTCGATGGGCTGAATGGCCTCCTTCTGCACTGTAGTTATTCTATGACTCTATGGTGACGTTTAGGCATGCAGATCTGGTTGGGCCACATAAAGGACCATCAGGCCCCTACCTCCTGCAAAATCTTCGCTATTTTTTATAAATGCCCAATTATTGCTGCAATATATTAGAGATTTGCAGTTAATTCAGTATATCAAAATAACTACATTGTTTACTTCAAATCAGTTAATGGCATCTGAATACTTTCAATAAGTAATGGTTTCTCCAATGTAAGAATAATAAAATAGTTATCTTGATGTACACTAAATTCTTAAACACATTGCACTTTAAAGATTGGCACCATGGTTTCCCATAATGCACATACAAATTACCAGATTAAAACCCAATTATCCAACAAAAGCATTACTTGACAGTTTAAAGGCTTATTCTGTGCCTTTCAGGGATAATTGTTATGGTGATGTGCATTGGACAGGAGTGCTAATGATAATGGCATATTTAATATTGTGTGAAAAATAAAAATTAAATGAGTACATTTAATATGTACGACTTAATGAATATTTTTTATACCGTGATCCCAAATACAAAGGATATGTGCACTCATTCATTGTACTTCAACTGGGTTATTTAGAACCACTTACAGCCTGTTTTAATTCCTTTACTGTTTATCCAAAAATAGTAGAATAGAATGAAGTGGGTTTCCAGAACTCCTCTTGTTCTTTATATCCTGATCTGACCCATAGGTATTCTGCACTCACTTTTTTTGCATAGAATAATTGCAGTGAGAAAGCAAAGAAAATGCAAGGATCATGAACCGCCGGCCAGGCAGGGATGACAGGTTCTGCCAAATGAGTGCCAGCATTGAGAAGCTGCGAACCGTGGATTTAGGCTTTTCACATGGCATTAGCTTGTAATAGGAATGTTGTGATGATGGCTGGAAGCGTCCAAGGTAACTGAAATGCTGTATTGTCAATTCTGATAACATCTAAAGTTTCAAAAAGATGAAATCAAATAAGACATTTAGGTGTTTCAGATAATGTTCCAAGAACACATTGTGCTGATTGTGCTGAAGAATTAAAAAATAAATTGCAAATAATATTTTAAAATGGATAAAAACTACTGTTACAAATAAATCGGGCTTTCTAAATGTTCCACAAGCATGATGCAGATTGATAGATTGCAGTTGGCGATAACCTCCTTTCATGCTCGACAGGAAGACTGAAATGGTGGATGTTAATTGCTTGGTGACAGACATAGAAAGAACAAAGGTGGTACTGATTATTTCCTTTAAACTGGAGAAGATCCAAGCAGTCTTTTTGAATGAACAGAGGAATATAAAGTGAGAATGAAAATAGGTCGACTCCAGAGCATTTTCTTCCAATCAGCGCCGTGATTTGCTATGACTGACTTTTAAAGTCAAACTTATCATTTTGTTTTCTTGTGCAAGAAAAGCTGTATGCTTTTCAGAAATTTCCATTATTATACAAGGCCCCTTACGGCATGAGCAGCTTGAATATCTAATGGCACATGTGCACTGAAATTAATTATTTAGGTGACGTACTTTACTGTTATAAGTGCCGTTGCACGTGTGAACCAAATGCCTGCTATATATCATGTGACATACAACACGTACATAGCTATCAATCAGAGAAACAGCAACCCCATTCTCATAACCAATATAAACAAGTCATCAACTTGAAAGTTGACTCTGTTTCTCTCTCCATAGTTGCTGACAAACCCATTGAGTATATGCAACATTTTCTGTTTTTATTTCATATTTTCAGCATCTGTGGTACTTTGCTTTTGTAAAGAACAAACTACCATTCTCTCGGCCATTTTATGTTTGCAGAGTGCAGCTGACAGTAAATGTGCAGTTCACTGGCAGTTGCTTCTGTAATTGATCGTCATAGTTCTTACAGCAATGGAGGCCCAGGTTTTTCTAGGCCTCGGGAGCTCCCATTGTTCCCCTTTTAAGACTATAACCACTTTTAGCAATTTCAAAAGTTATTTCTGATTTCTAACAGATTCTGTTGAAGAATGACTGCACTATGTAAAACAAATGGGGAACAGCACAAGAACGTTACAAGTCTCCTAATGAACACTGCTTTTCTGGGATCCTTCGTAGAATCATAGAAAAAAACCCTACAGTGCAGAAGGAGGCCATTCGACTCATCGAGTCTGCACCGACCCACTGAAAGAGCAGCCTACCTAGACCAACTCCCCCACCCTACCCCACCTAACCTGCACATACCCTGGACACTAAGGGGCAATTTATATCATGGCCAATCCACCTACCCTACACATCTTTAGACTGTGGGAGGAAACCAGAGCACCCGCAGGAAACTCATGCAAACACTGGGAGAAAATGCAAGCTCCACACAGACAGTCATGCAAGGCAGGAATTGAATTCGGGTCGGTTATGCTGTGAGGCAGCAGTGCTAACCACTGTGCCTCCCATGCAGCCCAATATAAAAAACATAGAAAAAAGAAGCAGGAGAAGGCCATTTGGCCCTTCAAGCCTGCTCCGCCATTCACTATGATCATCGCTGGGGCAGCGCGGTGGTGCAGTGGTTAGCAGTGCTGCCTATAGCACTGAGGACCCGGGTTCGAACCCAGCACCGGGTCACTGTCTGTGTGGACTTTGCACATTCTCCCCATGTCTGCGTGGGTTTCACCCCCACAACCCAAAGGTTAGGTGGATTGGCCCAGTAAATTGCCCCTTAATTGGAAAAAAAAATAATTGGATACTCTAAAAACAATTTTTTAATTATGATCAGCGCTGATCATCAAGTTCAATACCCTGATCTTGCCTTCCCCCCCATATCCCTTGAGCCCTTTAGCCCCAAGCACTACATCTAATTCCTTCTTGAAATTACACATCGTTTTCACCTCATCTACTTTCTGTGATAGAGAATTCTACAGATTCACCACTTTCTGGGTGAAGAAATTTCTTCTCACCCTAATCCTAAAAGGTTTATTCCTTATCTTCAAACTATGACCCCCATGTGGTAGTCTGTGTTAGGAGGATTACGGTACCTAGTAATGCCGGAATACCATTCGTGGAGAATATACTTGTTCCATTGGATAAGCTTGCATGTTAGCTCTGCCTTGCAAGGCGGAATATAAGAGCCCGTGCTGCCCCAGCAGCTTCCTTCTGTACCTGCGCTGTTGGGGGAAACGTCTAGCGTATTAAAGCCTTCGATTGTCTCCAATCTTGTTTCTGAGGTTATTGATTGTGCATAAATTTAATAAGCTAGATTTAAAAGAATGGAGCTCCGAATAACGGAGTATCTGCAACTCACCCCCCACGCGGCAAACTCAGCGGCAACCTTCAAGCACTGGCTGGCGTGTTTTAACGGATACCTCGGGACGGCCAAAAACACACCCACGGGAGAACAGAAACTGCAAGTCCTGCACTCGAGGGTGAGCCCAGAAATTTACACCCTCATCGATGACGCGGACGACTTCGATGCAGCAATGGAGCTGCTGAAAGGACATTATATTCGCCCGGTAAACCAGGTCTACGCTCGACATCTGCTAGCGACGAGGCGACAAATCCCTGGGGAATCCCTGGAAGAATTCTACTGTGCACTCCTGGTGTTGGGGAGAAACTGCAGCTGCCCGCAAGTTTCAGCGAGCGACCACACAGAACCTTTCATCCGGGACACTTTCGTTGCAGGTATGCTGTCCACCCAAATCCGCCAGCGATTGCTGGAGAAAGACACCCTACGCCTCAAGGAGGCACTGGCCCATGACGGCTCCCTGGATGTGGCCTCCCGAAAAGCCCGCGCTTACGTCCCCGACCGTGCGTCAGCCCCCTGGGCAGCGTGGAACCCCCCTGCGGCCGACCCCGAGACATCTCCCATCCCCCCACAAGCTTGTGCTGCAAGACGGCCTGGCAACTCCGGGGGGCCCCGCTGCTATTTTTGCGGGCAGGCCAAGCACCCCCGACAGCGCTGTCCAGCCCGCGCATCCACCTGCAAGGGATGCGGTAAAAAGGGCCACTTCGTGGCGGTATGCCAGGCCCGGGCGGTCGCTGCGGTCTCCGGTGGCGAATGCGGACCGCCACCACAATCCTCTCCACTGTCCCCGTGCGGCTAGCGGGTGCCGGCATCTTCCTCCTCCAGGGCCACATGCGGTCTCCAGGCGCCGCCAACTTGTCCTGCGGATGCCACCTGCGATGGATGGGCGCCGCCATTTGGTGCACCCCCGGCCATGTGCGACCAATGGGCGCCACCATCTTGGATGGGTCCCCAGGACACCAGCTCGGCTGACCACACACTGCCCGAAGAGAACATTCAACTGCTGCCACGAGTAGCCTCGGTGACCCAGGACCAGTCTCGGCCCGGAACACTATCGACTGCTACGACGACGGTGCTAATCAACGGGCATGAAACGTCCTGCCTAATCGACTCTGGGAGCACGGAGAGTTTCATACACCCCGACACGGTAAGACGCTGTTCTCTCCCCATCCACCCCGTTAATCAAAAAATCTCCCTGGCCTCCGGATCACACTCAGTAGAGATCAAGGGGTTTTGTATAGTTAACCTCACAGTCCAAGGAAGGGAATTCAAAAACTACCGACTCTACATCCTTCCCCACCTCTGCGCGGCCACACTCTTAGGATTGGATTTTCAGTGTAACCTCCAAAGTCTAACTTTCAAATTCGGCGGCTCTATACCCCCCTCACTGTCTGCAGCCTCGCGACCCCCAAGGTCGATCCACCCTCCCTTTTTGCGAACCTCACACCGGATTGCAAACCCGTCGCCACCAGGAGCAGACGGTATAGTGCCCAGGACCGGATTTTTATTAGGTCAGAGGTCCAACGGTTACTGAAGGAAGGTGTCATTGAGGCTAGCAACAGCCCCTGGAGAGCTCAAGTAGTGGTGGTAAAGACCAGGGAGAAGCATAGGATGGTCATCGACTACAGTCAGACCATCAACAGGTTTACGCAGCTCGACGCGTACCCTCTCCCCCGCATATCCGACCTGGTCAACAGTATCGCGCATTCCACGGTGGATCTTAAGTCCGCCTACCACCAGCTCCCCATCCGCACTAGTGACTGCAAATACACTGCCTTCGAAACAGATGGGCGGCTCTACCACTTCTTAAGGGTTCCCTTCGGTGTCACTAACGGGGTCTCGGTCTTCCAGCGATTGATGGACCGAATGGTTGACCGGTACGGTTTACGGGCCACATTCCCGTACCTCGATAATGTCACCATCTGCGGCCACGACCAGCAGGACCACAACACAAACCTCCGAAAATTCCTCCAAACCGCAGAAATCCTTGACCTAACGTATAACAAGGATAAATGCATGTTCAGCACGAATCGCCTAGCGATCCTCGGCTATGTAGTGGGTAATGGAGTGATAGGCCCTGACCCTGAACGCATGCGCCCCCTTATGGAGTTCCCCCTCTCTCACTGCTCCAAGGCCCTGATGCGCTGCTAAGGCTCTGTTTCTTACTATGCCCAGTGGGTCCCCAACTATGCGGACAAGGCCCGTCCACTGATCCAATCCACAGCTTTTCCCCTGTCGACAGAGGCCCGCCAGGCCTTCAGCAGCATCAAAGCAGACATTGCAAAGGCCACGATGCACGCCATCGACGAGTCCCTCCCTTTCCAGGTCGAGAGCGACGCATCCGACGTAGCTCTGGCAGCCACCCTCAACCGACGTAGCTCTGGCAGCCACCCTCAACCAAGCGGGCAGACCCGTGGCCTTCTTCTCACGCACCCTCCATGCCTCCGAAATCCGCCATTCCTCAGTCGAAAAGGAGGCCCAGGCCACAGTAGAAGCTGTGCGACATTGGAGGCATTACCTGGCCGGCAGGAGATTCATTCTCCTCACTGACCAACGGTCGGTTGCTTTTATGTTCGATAAGGCACAGCGGGGCAAGCTAAAAATACGACAAGATCCTACGGTGGAGGATCGAACTCTCCACCTACAGCTATGAGATCTTGTATCGTTCCGGGAAGCAAAATGAGCCTCCTGATGCCCTATCCCGTGCCACCGCACAAGTGGACCGCATCCTGAGCCCTCCACGAGGACTTCTGCCACCCGGGGGTCACTCGATTTTCCCACTTCATCAAGACCCGCAACTGCCCTACTCCATTGAGGAGGTCAGGACAGCCACCAGGAATTGCCAAATCTGCGCGGAGTGCAAGCCGCACTTCTACAGGCCAGAGAAAGCGCACCTGATAAAGGCTTCCCGTCCCTTTGAACGCCTCAGTATGGACTTTAAAGGCCCCCTCCCCTCCACCGACCGCACACGTACTTCCTGAATGTGATTGACGAGTACTCCTGGTTCCCATTCGCCATCCTCTGCCCCGACATGACTGCAACCACCGTCATAAAAGCCCTTCATGGTATCTTTACGCTGTTCGGTTTCCCCGCCTACATACACAGTGATAGGGGGTCCTCCTTTATGAGCGACGAACTGCGTCAATTCCTGCTCAGCAAGGGCATTGCCTCGAGCAGGACGACCAGTTACAACCCCCGGGGAAACGGCCAGGTAGAGAGGGAGAACAGAACGGTCTGGAAGACCATCCTACTGGCCCTGCGATCCAGGAATATCCCAGTTTCCCGCTGGCAGGAAGTCCTCCCGGATGCCCTCCACTCCATCCGGTCACTGTTGTGTACCACGACCAACCAAACACCTCACGAATGTCTCCTTGTCTTCCCCAGGAAGTCCTCCTCTGGGACCTCGCTCCCGACCTGGCTGGCAGCTCCTGGACCCGTCCTGCTCTGAAAACACGTGCGGGCGCACAAATCGGACCCATTGGTCGAGAGGGTCCTTCTCCTCCACGCTAACCATCAGTACGCCTACGTGGCATACCCCAACGGCCGACAGCATACGGTCTCCCTACGAGACCTGGCGCCCGCTGGAGCCCCACACACACCCCCACCACCAGCACCACCCCCCCTCCCACCGGCGCACCCCACAGCCGCCCCCTTCCCAGGTGGATTGGTTCGTCCACCGGCCCCTTCTAGGCCCTGCCCACCGGCGCACCCGACAGCTGCCCCCTTCCCAAGCCAGTCGGCCATTCCGCCAGCCACGTCTAGGGGTGATGAAGCCACCGCAGAAGCTGAAACCACGCTCCTGGAGTCACAGACGCCTGAACCTCCACCGACATCACGACCAAAGCTACGACGATCGCAGAGGACGACCAGGGCCCCCGATCGACTAATTGCTTCCTTTTGAAATGTATATTACTGTTGTAAATAATTAAAAGTTGCAATAAGGCAAAACGCTGTATGGAGGCATTACGGTACCTTCATAACTATAACTTCTACCACTTCTACCACGTTGTAGTACAAAGCCACCAACTCTGCCGGACTCTTTTTTAACGGGGTGAATGTGGTAGTCTGTGTTAGGAGGATTACGGTACCTAGTAATGCCAGAATACCATTGGTGGAGAATGCACTTGTTCCATTGGATACGCTTGCATGTTAGCTCCGCCTTGCAAGGTGGGGAATAAGAGCCTGTGATGCCCCAGCAGCTTCCTTCTGTACCTGCGCTGCTGGGGGAAACATCTAGCTTATTAAAGCCTTCGATTGTCTCCAATCTCGTTTCTGAGGTTATTGATTGTGCATCACCCTAGTTCTGGACTCCCCCACCATCGGGAATATTCTTAATGAATCTACTCTGTCTAATCCTGTTGGAATTGTTTACATTTCTCGGAGATCCCCTCTCACTCTTCTAAATTCCAATGAATATAATACTAACTGATTTAGTTTCTCCTCATATGACAGTCCCACCATCCCAGGAATCAGCCTGGTCAACCTTCCCTCCTGCACTCCCTCCATAGCAAAAACATTCTTCCTCAGATAAGGAGACCAAAACTGCACACAATACTCCAGGTGTGGCCTCACCAATGCCCTATACAATTGCAGTGAAATATCTCTCTTCCTAAACTCAAATCCTGTCGCTAAGAAGGCCAACATACCATTTGCCTTCTTTACTGCTTGCTGTACCTCCGCTCTTACTCTCAGTGACTGATGCACAAGGACACCAAGGTCTCGCTGAGTATCCACCTCTCTCAATTTACACCCATTCAAATAATAATCTGACTTCCTATTTTTGCCACCGAAACGGATAACCTCATGTTTATCCATATACTGTATCTGCCATGTATGTGCCCACTCACTCAGCCTGTCCAAATCCCGCTGAAGCATCTCTGCATCCTCCTCACAGCTCACCCTCCCAACCAACTTTATGTCATCTGCAAATTTGAAGACAATACATTTAGTTCCCTTGTACAAATCATTAATGTATAATGTGAACAGTTGGGGTCCTAGCACAGATCCCTGTGGTGCCCCATTAGTCACTGCCTGCCAACAGAAAAATACCCATTTATTCCAACTTGTTGCTTCCTGTCTGCTATCCAGCTTTCTATCCATCTCAAGACATTACCCACAATCCCATGCGCTTTAACTTTACATATTAGTCTGCTATGTGAGACCTTGTCAAAAGCCTTTTGAAAGTCTAAATAAACCACATCCACTGGTTCTCCCTGGTCAACTCTACTCAATACATCTTCAAAGAATTCCAGTAGATTTGTCAAGAATGATTCGGAAATCCACGTTGACTTTGTATGATTACACCACTGATTTCCAAATGCTGTGCTATGAAATCCTTGGTAATTGACTGCAGCAGCTTCCCTACTACCGACGTTAGGCTCACTGGTCTATAGTTCCCTGTTTTCTCTCTACCTCCCTTTTTGAATAGCAGGGTTATATTAGCTACCCTCCAATCTGTAGGAGCATTCCAGAGTCCAGAGAATTTTGGAAAATGACCACCAATGGATCTACTATTTCTAGGTTCATTTCCTTAAGTACACTGGGATGAAGGTTATCAGGCCCTGCAGATTTATCCACCTTCAATCCCATTAATTTCCCAAAATCAGTTCTTTGCTGATCCTAATTTCCTCCAGCTGCTCACTAAAACTTGTGCTTCATAGAACCTCCGGTACATTATTCATGTTTTCCTTTGTGAAGACTGAAACAAAGTACGAATTTAGTTCCTCAGCCATTTATTTGTGCCCTGTTATGAATTTCCCCGTTTCTGACTGTAAGAAGCCTTATTCATCTTTTTTCTCTTTACATACCTATAGAAACATTTACAGTTCGTTTTTATGTTTCCCACTAGTTTATTTTCCAATTGTATTTTCCACTTCCTAATCAATCACTTGATCTGCCTTTGCTATATTTCAAACTGTTCCCAATCATCAGGTCTATTGCTTTTTCTTGCTAATTTGTATGCATCTTCTTTGAATGTAATACTTACTCTAATTCACCTTGTAAGCCATGGTCTGGCCACAGTTCCTTTTCTTCTCTTGCGCCAAATAGAAATAAACAACTTTTGGAGTTCTCTTATACGTTCCTTCAATGCTTGCCATTGCCTGTCCACTGTTCTTCCTTTCAGTAATGTTTCCCAGTCTGTCACAGCCAGCTCATGCCTCATACCATCGTAGTTACCTTTATTGAGGTTCAGGACCTTGGTCTCAGAATCAACTACCTAACTATTCAGCTTGATAAATATTATGGTCACTCATCCCCAAGGGTTCTCTCACAACTAGATTGCCAATTAACCCTTTCTCATTGCACAACACTGAGTCCAAGATGGCCTGTTTCCTTGTTGGTTCCTCAACATACTGGTCCAGAAAACCATCCCGTACACACTCCAGAAATTCCTCCTCTATCGTATTGTGATTAATTTAAGTCACCCAATCTATATGCAGATTAAAGTTACCCATAATCGCAGATGTTCCTTAATCACATGCCTCTCTGATTTCCTGTCTAATGCTATCCCCAGCATTACCACTGCAGTTTGATGGTCTGTACACCACCCCACAAATGTTTTTTGCCCCTTGATGATTCTTAACTCGACCCAGACAGATTCCACATCACCTGTGCTGATATCTTTCCTCAATAAAAGTGTCACTTCGCTGTTTCTGACACATTTACCCCAAAAGAGGATGTATGAAGCAATAAGTGAATATTATTATTATTAATATTAAAAAAGAGGACATTTATGTGACCTTCAGGTTAAAAGTACATGGGGCGCGATCTAACTGAATTGCAAGGGTCCCATGTCGAGCGCTTGTACCCGTGTGTTTCCCGGCACTCGTGGCATCGAGGAACACCACGCTATCTAACAAGACTTTGTTGCAATCAAGAGCCTCAGCAGGGAATGCCTGCCAAGGCTGCACTTAGTCCCATTTCCTGCATTGAGGAGCTCTGCTCGCCAGAACACCTCAGTGCAGGAGGAGATCAGGGTGCCATTTTTAAATGGCGTTGATCTCTTGAACCCCCCCCCCCCCCCACACACACACACCTCCCAATGCAACTCCCGGACCCCCCCGAAGCACCACCTTACCTATTAGGGGACTGTGAGCAGGTTCCAGCCTGGAGAAGAACGTACCCTATAGCAAGGATAGAGGAACAAAGGATCATCTATCTGCAGATGTCAGGAGGCACTGCCGCCACTGCACCTCCGCCCGGAAATTGTGATACACCTCTGTGCCATGAAGGTGGTAGAGGTGAGTTCTAGTAGCCATCAAGGTCACTATGACCCACCATTTCTCTGCATCTGGCTCATTCCAGGGGTCCACTGGAAACGTAGAGGATCTCCCAATTATTATTGCACCAAGGCAGTGACTGGTGCCCTCTTCAGGAGTGCCACTCAATACATACAACATCACACTGATGAAGGGTGTGGGGGAATGATGTGATGACAGTCCGTCTGAGAAAACAAGATGATTCGGGGTCTTTTCTGGATAACCCCAGGTGCAAGGTGTGACAGTCTGCGGGCATGTGACCATCATGGCTCCCACAAAGCCAACCAACAGGAAAGATTTCCATCAATGTCTGAGACTACCACCAACGGATCCTGCAGGTGTGTGCCCAGAATGCTGAGAGCGACACAGCACCGACAGACTTGGACACTCCCAGATGTCCAAGCTTTTCATTACCACCTCCCACCGCCCCAACCCCCACCCCATACACCTTCAAGGATGAATTCCTGCTGACAAGGGATACCCACTGAAGATCAGGCTGATGACACCAGTGAGGAACCCTCTGATGGAGGCAGAGGAAAAATACACGGCTACGCGAGCCGCCATCTCCTGAAATTGACATTCCAGTGCCTGGATCATTCCAGGCACTTCAGTATTCCCTGGCAAGGGTCTCCAAGATGGTGCTGTTTTTTTATGCATTGCACAATCTGGCGCTGCAGAGGGGAGAGGCACTGGACAGTGAGGATATAGTGGGATGTGAGGCACCCTCAGACAAGGAAGCTGAAAACGAGCTGCAGCATGCAAAAGGCATGAGGGGCTGCAGGCGGGCGGGGTGTGGGGGTGCAATGGCATTGGTGCATGGGAAGCATGCATACGTAATAATTCAGATGGTCCTTCCTACTGCAGCAAGCCAACCAATTAGAGATCCACATACAACCTCCATAGTTGCCATTCGCCTCAGCTCCTTCAGCCAGTGCCACCTGGTCTTTCTGGATTGTCCAAAAGACAATCCTGCATGCCGCAGTCCATCTTAAAACAATCATTGGAGTGAGCCCAATTTCCTTCTGCACTTCTAGACGGCCTCCAACGATAGATGGACATTTTTGACAAACCAATAATACTTCCGTTGCAAAAATGAGCAGGCACAAGCAGTAATAACCTAACTGTCTCTGTGATGCCCACATGTGTCTTTCCTTAATTCCTTTTTGAGTGCTCTGACATGGTGCTCGCCTTTCACTGCCAGTGCAACAGAGACAGGCTGCAGACCTTGCTGTCTCATGGCCAGGGGTGACTTCGGTGAACGTCCTCTGACTGCCTGAGGCCTGGCTGGTCCTGGTCTGCTGAGGGGCTCCTCCCCTGTCACCATGGCAACTTGAGGCACTGCATCACTGGCAGAGGCACTGAGGAACAGCTGTCCACACTTCTGAGCGCACTGAGAGGAGCTCTCAGATGCAGAAGGTAGTCGCTCTTCCTCCCACTGCAAGGCATACTTGTACCTGCCTGCTAACCAGAGATGAACAAGGTGGTGGAGGATTCAGGCACTTTACGAATGACTCCAAAGGAACGTCATCAGCTTGGGGCGTAAGCCTGACCTCACAGACTCTCGAGTGTCCGTGGCCTCAAGCACGTGTGTGGTGCCGTCATCAGGTTGTGACCCTGAAACTCAACACAAACGCACATTCAGTGATTTGAAAGTATCTGTTCTGATGGAGGGTGTGGGGGAATAATTTGATGGTGCACCTTCTGAGACACCACCCTTCTCCTCAGGGGGAGACAACTGTCCGCTGAGAGGACAGCTCTCTCTTTTGGTTAACCTGTGTGGGAAAACAGAAAGATCAAAGATCAAAAGGGGTGGTTTAGCACACTGGGCTCAATCGCAGGCTTTTAAAGCAGACCAAGGCAGGCCGGCAGCATGGTTCAATTCCCGTACCAGCCTCCCCGAACAGGTGCCGGAATGTGGCGACTAGGGGCTTTTCACAGTAATACTTCTTTCGAAGGGCCGGTGCAGACTCGGTGGGCCGAATGGCCTCCTTCTGCACTGTAAATTCTATGATTCTCTGATGAGTCTGGTTCATGGATCAGAGGATGGGAAGTGCCATGAGAAAGAGAGCAGCTGGAGCGGAACAGTTTTCGTGCTGCGCCACAGGTTAAGATGGCGGAGGGCAAGAAAGCAGCGTTACCCGCCCAGCGGTCAACGGAGGACTTTTTAAATACTAAGTTCCAGCACCAGAGGAAGGAGGCCTCAGAAGACTTGTGTGGGGGGGATGGGGTTTATGGGGTTTATTCTTTGTTTGGGGGTGGAGGGGGAGGGTTGCTGACATGGGTGCATTAGGTGTGGCGCAGTTGGGAAGGTTTCTGGGTGTGGGAGTGGCCCCGAGTCCGGAGATGGTGATATTTGATGTATCAGAAGACCTGGGAGTTTGGGGGGGGGGGGGGGGGCGGGGAGAGAGCCTATGTGTTCGCCTTTGCCTCCCTGATAGCCCGGAGACGGATTTTGTTATGTTGGCGGGACTCGGAGTTGCTGAAGTCAGGAGTAAGGGTGAGCGACCTGGCAGAATTCCTGAGGTTGAAGAAGGACAAGTTCACTTTGCAGCGGTCAGTAGAAAGGTTCACCCAGAGGTGGATACTGATTTCTTGAAGGAGTATTGCGGGGTCAGCGGGGGTTTTTAGGGATTGGTAAGGGGATTAAAATGGGGACGGTGGAACAGGGATGGGGTTAGGTGTCACTGGGGCTAGAGGGTTGAGGTTGGTTGTTGGGTTGGTGTGATGTTCTTCTGATGCTCTTTGATGGTTCCTTTGACATTTTGTATATTTATATTTTTGTTGAAAAACCTTGAATAAAAATATATATTTTTAAAATGAGGCTGCTCTCCGACTGCATTCCTGCCTCACCTTGTACAATGGAGCAGCCGCCATGATGCCTTACTAGCTCTAGAGACCCCAGGAACATCAGAATGGTGAGAATTGGGACCTGCCACTAGTCTGGAACCTTTCCCAACCCCGCCCCCCTCATTGAGGGAGCTCATACTCCCAAGAGTCATGGGATAACCAATTGTCCCCAGCCAATAGGACCAAGGCAGGTTATAACAGTCACCAGTGCCAGGCTCATGAACAGAGCTACAGACATTGCTTCCCACAACATGCTGCAGCATCACTCCTTTCCCACTGACATGGTGGGCTCTTCCTCTCCAAAATCCGCACCCTCAAATATATTGAGTTGCGAACTCCTAGGGGACCCGAGCTGTGTTACTCACCCCTGGGGAACAGAAAAGGCCATTGATTCACTGTGATACTTATTATGGTGCCGTATCAGACCCCAACATTAGCGAGGATACCGGACAAGAACACCAACAGCTTTAAATTTGTAAAATCTCTGAGGAAAGGATACTTTGCTCCAGGAGTGATTCCACACACAAATAGGGATATTGCATATTAAAACAATCTTTATTACTAACATAGTATTAAACTACCTTAACATCACAGAAATATAGATTACAATTACCAGTTAAATAATAAAATAAAAGGGAACAAGCAAAACCCATCACGGGTCAAAAACACTTTTAAATAAAGTTAGAAAACAGAGGGTTACTTGTTGTTCTCTGGGTAGAGAGTTCTTTGAAAGATTGCTTGGAGAGGGAGAGATCCTTTCAGCAAACAACATGTAATGCTTAATCTGACAATCTTCTGCAAAGGTTCTGCAACCTAACTACAACTGCTTGCTACAGACCTGGCTCCTCCCATTAATCACATCATCTTTATCCTACTCAAATCCCATGACCTACTTACTTAAGTTTAAACACACTGGGCTGGATTCTCCGCCGGCGGGATGCTCCGTTTCGCCGGCAGCCTGGGGGTTAAACGACGGCGTGGGGCTGCCCCACAATGGGAAACCCCATTGACAAGCCGGCATAACGGAGAATCCCGCCGGTGGGCTGGAACAGAAACGTGGCGCGGTGGGGCAGAGAATCCAGCCCAGTGTCTATAATTATCTACTCCCCAGGGAATCCCCATAGATCATGGCAAATTCTCATTGGGCCTCTCCTTGTAAACATATACATGGTTGGAAAGAATAATCTCACTTTTATGGCATCTTAATTGCACCTTTTGCAGCCATAAAGACTGTCTGTCTTTTAACCCAGTTTTTTAAAAAAATATTACTGCAGCAGATATGTGCACACCCTCACCCAGGCTTTTAATTACATTACTGTAGCAGATATATTTAATACAAACTATATAAAGATTTCCAAAATTCATCACACACTGCAGCCAAGATGAACCCACAGCTGCTGATCTCCTCTGCAACCTCTCTTCAAGCTTGCTTGGTTAGGTGGGGAGTTTAGCTCCTCTGTCCCTTGGAAAAAGAACTTCCCACCATTCCCAAGTAGCCTGGAGAACACGCAGGCATTTTCACAAAACCATGGGGCCACCTGCTGCACCAACAAACACATTTCTCCTCAGGCCATCACTATGCCTGCCTGAGTGACCTCTTCCCCTCTCCCACAGGCAGGTCTGCCCTGTGTGCTGAAGGTCTTCTGAGGCTGCTGCACAGTTGGTCACAGGTTGCTGGGCAGTGTGATCTGAAGCGGTATTCAAAGAACACAATAAATCGGAGCAGGAACAGACCATATAGCCCATTGAGTCTGCTCCACCATTCAGTATGTTCGTGGTTGATCTTGGGCTTCAAATCCTCTCTCCTGCCTGCTCCCCATAACCCTCGATTCCCTGAGAGACCAGAATCTGCCTATCTCAGCCTTAAATGGATTCAACAGTAGAGAATCATTTCAATACAGATTTCATCACACCTGTGAATTTACCTTCCATGGTTTAGCCTCTGCTTATTTATCTGTTTTTCTGCATCTCCACTCGCACCTTGGAATAATTTCTATGTTAAATGCGCTGTAATTACTAGTTACTTAAAAGGTACAGAGAAACACGTTTTTCAGAATTGGAAAAATCTTTGCAAGATTGGAGCATTCTCCAGAGAATCTACCTCGATGAAAGCGTAGCAGGAAGCTTGTCCAATCTTTGGGAAAATCAACAGGTAAAGGATGCAATATTGTGATTTTCCTGAAAATGCAGCACTTGTCCCCATCTAGTTCCAAAATTATTGTTGGTACTAAACATATAGATTCTCACTTTTAGAACCTACTTAGCAAGTAGAAATGAAACAATTGAGAACTGGATCTAAATGTGTAGCCTGAGGTACAAGCTGTATGTGTCTATTAGGTGTCTTTAGTGTAATATGTAGCCACTGGTCTGGAAAAGTGGGGGAGGGGAGGGAGTAATCTTAGATTGAATTGGCTTGCAGCAAACAGAGCCACTGAACCTAATCACTTTGCTTCTGTCCTGATTGTGTGCGAGCGGCAAGTAACCAGTTAAAGCCAGTCTTCAAATGTCAACTGAAATAGTCTATAGTGTATGATCCATCATGGCAAACAAACCAAGAGTAACTACGAGTACAGCTAAATCTGTTCGAGCAACAAGTCACGATGAATGTTCAAATTATTTAACATTTCCCATCCAAAGTTTAAATTGTGTTTTTTGCACAAACATGATTATGACTCTTATTGCTAATTGAAATTTTGATCAGCTCCAGGCTAGGTCAGCTGAATAGGACAACTCAAGGAGAACCCTGATAATATATCCTGACAAGGCAAAGGACTCTCTGTAGCTTCCAGAGGGCAGTGGAGAGAAGTGCAATCTCACACATGGCTTGCATGAGCCTTGGCAAAGATCGCTGCCTTCATGTGCATAATTAAGGGGGACAGAGACCTTGGTCCAGCCTTGGTTCCCCCCATCTCACCCCGGAAAGCTCGATGGGGAGGGGCAGGGTGGTGGGGGGGGGGGGGAGTAGTACTTCATACCCTACCACCATATCTTTTTTAAAATTTAGTGTATCCAATTCATTTTTTATCCAATTAGGAGGCAATTTAGCGTGGCCAATCCACCTATCCTGCACATCTTTGGATTGTGAGGGCGAAACCTACGCAAACAATGGGAGAATGTGCAAACTCCACACAGACAGTGATCCAGAGGCGGGATCGAACCTGGGACCGCAGCGCCGTGAGGCAGCAATGCTAACCACTGCGCCACCATGCTGCCCATCCTATCATCATATCTAGGTGCTTCCCTAACATCTTTAGCAGAGGTAAAGACAGTTTGCTGACTCCAATGCCCTGATGTATTTGATGACTTTGGAGGGTCCCAGTATTCTTTGGTCCTCTTGCTGTGGGGCAGGTGCACTCCCAGTGGTCACAGGAGACTGGAGATGATGGGATCACAGGCAGAGGGGACTCGGAATGCATGGGGACCATTGGAGACTTAAGCCCCAGGGATGTCCGCCCGCCACTCCTTCTCAATTTCAGTGCCCGAGAACCCCTCCCTGACTCAGACAGAGCACCTGGAGAGAGGTTGAGGTGCCCGGTCATCGTTCTCCCCACCTCCCTCCCCCACCCCTCCCAGATTGAGTGCAGGTTTGAGCACATCTCCGGCAGACACCGGGCATTCTGCTGCGCCAGCAGTCTCCTCCCCATGGAAACTTTGATGTGCTCACATTCAGAGCCAACAAGGTTGGAGAGCACATCTCTTGTCTCACGTGCCATTTTGTTGAGGACCTCTGACACCTGTTCCCCTGCATCTAGCTGACACTACGCAGAGGCTTATCATCTGACTTCGACTTGGCGAAGGCCTCTTCTCCAGTGGTACTCCGACTATCAGGACCTTGGCTGTCACTGCCTCCTCCTGCAGTGGGAACCTTTCTGAAAGATGACCACTAGAGTGTGAGCCCAGGTGTTGGTTATGCCCCCTCCCATCTTCTTCCTCTCTTGCCTGTTGTATGCTGTCTTATCCCGCATAAGGATAGATAGATGGATTGTGAGCATGCTGCTAGCTCTGTGGCTGAAATCTGATATTGTGACTCCCCAGTGCCACATACAAGGCACACGTGAGGAGCCTGAAAAAATCCTGTAGACTCACCTGGATACGTGTAGCTCCAGTAGCACTCAGGAAGCTAGAGACCATCCTGGATGAAGCAGGCCATGTGTTTGGCACATCATACAATACAGCGCCATCAACATTCCCCTCCTGTCCTCTACAACCTGGAGGAGAGATTCCAGGGAGGCATTGTTGAAGTGTGAGGCGAGTGGCTGCATGCTGCTTTCTGGAGGCCTGTCCTAGCAACTTACAGGCCAGTTAGTTTAACATCAATGTGGGTAAGGTTCTTGAAACAATAATCCAGGCAACGTCAACTGGCACTTGGAGAGATTTGAATTAGTTAAGAACAGTTGGCATGAATTTATAAAAGGTAGATCATGCTTGACCAACACATTTGGATTTTTTGAAGAAGTAACAGAAGGCTAGTGAGGGAGTGTGGTGGATGTTGTCCATCTGGATTTTAAGAATACTTTCAATAAAGTATCACACTAAAGGCTGGTTAACAAAATTGAGGATCGTGGTATCGGAGGGTCAGTGACAGCTAAGATATAAATTGACTTAAGAACATAAAAGAACAAGTCTTGGTAAATGCTCATTTTTAGACTGGAGGATGGTTCTCCAAGGGTCAGTGCTCAGACCACAACTTTTTTTGCCATATATAAATGAGTCAAATCTTCAAATACAGAGTAGAATTTCAATTTGTCCATGATTACAAACTTGGAGGAGTGACAAACAGTGACGATATGAATCACCTGCAACATGAAATAGGTAGGCTAGCAGAACGTGCAGGCGAGTGTGAGGTGATGCCTTTTTTGCAGGACAGAGGTAATGTAGACTTAGGGCGGGATTTACCAACAATCCCGTATTTTGGCAGGGGAGGCGGCCCGCCAACGGGATTTACTGGCCCCACCGTTGTCACCAGGAGCACCCCTCACTGCTGGGAAACCTGTGCGCTGGCATGGGACTGGAATTTGTCATCGGCGTGAACAGCTGGTAAATCCCGCCCATAGGCTTGAACTTTGGTTGAGCGCGATCGGCAGGACCAGATGCGGATATGAAATCTGCTCCCAACTTCTATTGGCATCACGACAGTGATCAAGCACCGCCTCGCCAATGAACTTTAGGGCGCTGAGAGAGGCTCAGATCTGCTGGGGACAGCCGGAAGAGGGCAGGTGCCAGAATGATTGCAAGAATGGTTGTGCTGCGGGTGGGGTGTTTAATAGGAACTCCCTGAAGGCTGCTCTGCTTGGAGAAACTATTTGAGAGATGTTGTAACCTTTATACTGTGGTGATATACTGTGCAGGTGAGGTGGCTGGGACACTAGCAATGTCCCATTCCAGGCATGTTGGAAATTGGTGGAGGCAGTCCCCCTCTACACTCTTTGGATGACTGCCTGCAGAATCTACTGGAGGCTGTTAGGAGATATTGCTGTTGCGAGGTGGAAAGAGGAGGCCTCTATACTGAATTAACAAGGCATGGACTGAGGTGGCATCTCTGGTCAGCAGCCATGATATGGCCAGAATGACCTGGATGCAGTGCAGCAAGTGGTTAAGTGACATGCTGTGCTCTGCCAGGGTGAGTATTGTGTCCCCATTTAATCCTGGAGAAATAAAAAAGATTATCTTTATTATTGTCACAGTAGGCTTATATTAACACTGCAATGAAGTTACTGTGAAAAGCCCCTTGTCCCCACATTCTGGCACCTGTTTGGGTACACTGAGGGAGAATTCAGAAAGTCCAATTCACCTACAGCACATCTTTCGGGACTTGTGGGAGGAAACTGGAGGAAACCCATGCAGACACGGGGAGAATATGCAGAGTCCACACAGACAGTGACCCAAGTGGGTATCAAACCCGGGACCCTGGCGCTGTGAAGCAACAGTGCTAACCACTGTGCTCCCGATGGGTGGAATGGTAGCACAGTGGTTAGCACTGTTGCTAACCACTGTGGGGGGAGAGCGGGGTAGCTTTGGGTTTTGCTTGTGTTAAAATGTTGAAAAACAATTTTGTTAATGCTGTGAGGTTTCCCGCCTCGACCAACCTTTCAGGCAGTGAGTTCCAGATTCCCACAGCCCTGTAGCTGAACTCATAACTCACTTTAATACTCCTAACTCCTCACCTCGATATTCTTCATGTCTCACACTAGATCTGGAATAATTAGAAAATGTGAAGCCCACCTGCCTGATTGACCTATGTGTCCAGTATAAAAGCACATGGGCTGCTCAAAACCGGGAACAATTGGGCTTATAATGGCATTAATTAATCCTTTAAATGCCAGCAGGTGCACTTCCCATATATGCACACGCCCACCAACTGAAATGTCATCCGTCAGTCAAATGCTGTCACAATATCAAGTGCTGTCACTCTCACCCCACTCTGGAGTTCAGCTCTTTTATCCATGTTTCAACCAAGGCTGGAACAAGGTCATGACCTAAGCCACCCTGGTGGAACCCAAACTGAGTGTCAGTGAGCAGGTTATTGCTGTTTAAGTGCCGCTTGAAAGCGATGTTGATGACCCCTTCCATCACTTTACTGATGATCGAGAGTGGACTGATGGTGTGGCAATTGGCCAGGTTGGATTTGTCCTGTTTCTTGTGTCATAACTGGGCAATTTTTCACATTGCTGGGTAGATGCCAGTGTTGCCGTTGTACTGGAACAGCTTGACTATTAGCGTGGCAAGTTCTGGAACACAAGTCTTCAGTACTATTATCAGAATATTGTCAGGGCCCATAGCCTTTGTAGTATCCAGTGAATTCAGCCATTCCTTGATATCATGTGGAGTGAATTGAATTGGCTGAAGACTGACATCTTTGATGCTGGGGGCCTCTGGAGGAGACCGAGATGGATCATCCACTCAGCAGCTCTGGCTGAAAATATGCTTCAGCTTTATCTTTTGCACAGATATGTTGGGCCCCTGCATCATTGAGGATCGGGATATTGTTGGAGCCTCCTCCTCCAGCAAATTTTTTAATTGTCCACCACCATTCATGGCTGAATGTGACAGGAATGCAGAGCTTAGTCTGATCCGATGGTTGTGGAATTGTTTAGCTCTTGTCTATCACTTGCTGCTTATGTTGTTTGACATGCAAGTAGTCCTATATTGTAGCTTCACCAGGTTGACATCTCATTTTTAGGTATGACTGGTGTTGCTCTTGGCATGCCCTCCAGCACTCTTCATTGAACCAGGATTAATCCCTTGGTAATGGTAGAATGGGGTTATGCCAGGCCATGAGATTACAGGCTGAGGTTGAGTACAATTCTGCTGCTGCTGATGACTCACAGCGCCTCATGGATGCTCAATCTTGAGTTGCTGGATCTGTTCGAAATCTATCCCATTTAGCATGGTGGTAATGCCGCACAACACCATGGAGGGTATCCTTAATGTGAAGCAACAGCAGAACAGTGGCAGTAGTTCAAGGCTGAATGATGTCATCTTGTGAGAGGGCAGTAGGATCATGCTCCACAGAACCATTGTCCCTCTCCCAGAGTGGTGCCTCAATGGTCCTAGTAATGTCTTAGGAGGACAGATTGTTTAACTGCAATGAAACTCTGCAATCAATGCACTGTGAACACTAATATCCGCATCCATGATGATAGCAGCCTGAGCTTGCCCGGCAGCAAGCTAAGTTTGCATGTCTTCAGTCTGAGTTTCCACTGTAGGATTTAGCAGCCAGATGTTGGATGGTTCCTCCAAGTGTTGCTTTGAAAGCTGAGACACTGCATCATGCTTCAAATCAGAAGTGTGATAATGGAGTTGGCCATGGTGGAAAGGATGGATGGCATACTGGGCTCTGCACAAAGCTGTGCACAAGGTTGGTGACCTCTGTACTATTTAACAATGACTGCTGGCTTTCTGGCAGGGCTACAAATGCACCATTGATTCATGTGTACATACCCATCAACCTTTTACTGCAAGGAACCCCTCCATAAAGTCCCCATCTGAGTCCTCCAACAGAACTCAAGTACTTGCCTCTGGCTTTTCCCCCCTTCCTTCCTGCATACCATTTATACTCAGTATCTCACCACGTGCACTCCCCACCACAAAGTTAGCCTCGAAAGTGCAAAAGTGTCAGAATATGAGCTGGGTGACTGCAAATGTGAGAGTAAGTGTTGGTTTTTCCTCATCTATATTTGCTTTGTTGTCTTCCACCTATTACTCCGACAACTATCTGACCAGATCTTGAGTAGCTGAAAGAAGAAAAATGCAAGGGTATAAATGAGGTGGAGGGAGGGGTGGACAGTGAAAGGTACATGTTTAGACCATATTCAAATTGGAAGACGCTGTGGGATGCGGAAGGCATGGAATGTGAGAATGAGCATTAGGTGTGAGCATATCATCACCTTTGATGCTTTCAGCGCTGCTGGTGGTCACAGCCTCAGTCATGGTTGCCTCAATGATGGTGAGCCTTGTCTATTCTGTTGTGGTGTGGACAAAGAACTGTATCTGTTCTCCACTTGTTAGATGCTGCTCTCTGCTATTGTGTACCATCTTGTCCTGAAAGAGAAAGGTGAGTGTCAGTGAGTGTGGTGCAGTGTGCGTGGGTGATGTGCCTGTTATGATTGAATTGCTGGCAGTATCTGTGAGCTGTTGGTCTGCGACTCATAGTAGCCTGGTGTATGAGGGTGAGTCTAAGATGTAGTAAGAGTCATGGTTGATGGAGATGCATGGATGAGAGTGGGAAGTGGTGAATTGAGTACTGTGTGAAATTAATGGTGCAGATGATGTATATGGCATTTGAAGATGCATTCGCTGATCTTGATCGCTGCTGTACGGTCATTGAACCTTTTGCCGCACTGTATCCAGGTCCTCAAGGCTGTACTGCTGGCATTGACCACAATAGCTACCTGATTGCATCTGATTAGAGATCCTCCTGATTGTCTAGGGATAGAGAATCTCTCTTCTCCTATACCAAGGTCTCAGGTCTGTAAAAGAACCATGAAGTCTGTTGTCTGCCATAGTGACGATCCCAGATCAAGCAGTCTTTTACAATGATTTCCAGCATCTATTCCAGTCAAAAGTCATTCTACCACCTATAAGGACAAAGGCAGAATTTTCATGGGAACACCAACACCTGCAAGCCAATGTGACTTGGACCTATATCACCGTTCCTTCACTATCACTAGGTCAAAATCCTGGATTTCCCTCCCAAACGGTACTGAAGGTGTATCTACACCACATGGACTGCAGCAGTTCAAGATGGCTGCTGACCACTACCTCTTTGAGAGCAATGAGGGATGGGCAATAAAAAATCAGGCGTAGCCAGTGACACCCATATCCCATGAAGGAATAACAAACTGCGCAGGCTGGCTTTAAGTAGCCCAGATTACCTTGAATTCGGACTAATTTCTTACAATTTTGTAGCTCTTGCTTAAGCATGCAGTTACTCACCAGCACAATTAGCACTGGCTACACTCTACAATCATACAAATGAGCAGGAGGGCAGCATGGTGGCGCAGTGGGTTAGCCCTGCTGCCTCACAGCGCCGAGGTCCCAGGTTCGATCCCGGCTCCGGGTGACTGACTGTCCGTGTGGAGTTTGCACATTCTCCCCGTGTCTGCGTGGGTTTCACCCCCACAACCCAAAGATGTGCAGAGTAGGTGGATTGGCCAAGCTAAATTGTCCCTTAATTGAAAAAAATTAATTGGATACTCTAAATTTATTTTTAAACATACAAATGAGCCGGTAGCATGAAGTCGATTTATGGAGGCTTTTGAAATCTGCAGCTCTAGTTCCCCCAATAGGACTGCATAAATAAGAGATGGCAGAAATGTCAAAAAGGTAAGTCAAAATGGAAAATTACAGGTAACAGAGAAGTTAAAAATGAACTAGATCAGTGAGAAATCTGACGGTGGGTAAAACCATAGATCTAGAGGACATTGAAATATGATTTTAATTTCCCTGAATAGATTATTCATTTTGACATTGAACTATAACTACTTCCCTGGCCATATGAATGAAAAGGTTTCCCTGAAATGGATCTGTTGCTGTAGGAATTAAAATAATATTTCAGTATCATCTTACGTCATTTGCTAGAAGTATCCTGAAGTATTTTAATTGAATAACTTCAGTGTTCAGTTAAGATTTTCCGTTATATTTCGTTTCAATGATTATCAGATACAGATGCTGCTTTACTTCACCCTCTTAAGATACATACATGCCCTCCCATCTTGCATGACAACACTTATTTACCAACGCCTTTAACCTAATAAAACGCCCCAAGGTGCTTTGTGGGATCCTTAAAAAACAAGATGGATACCAAACCACAGAAGGAGATCTTAAGGCAAGTGACCCAAAGCTTCGTCAAAGAGATGTATTTTAAAAAGCATCTTAAAGGAGGAAAGAGATTTCGGGAGGAAGGGAGGTTTAAGGAGGGAATTTGAGAAGTTTCATTTCCAGGCAGCTAAATGCACCAATGATAGAGTGATTAAAATTAGGGATGCACAAAAGGCCAGAATTTGAGGAAGGCGGATATCTTCAAGAGCTTTAGGGCTGGAGATGGTTACAGATATAGGGAGGTGAAAGGTAATTAAGGGATTTGAAAGCAAGGATGAGGACATTAAAATTGAAGCATTGCTTAACAGGGAAACAATGTAAGTTAGCAAGCACAGAGGTGATGGATGAACAGGACTTGGTGCCAGTTAAGACACAGGCAGCAGAGTTTTGGATAACTTCAAGGTTTTGGAGGGTGCATGGATGGGAGGTCATCTAGGAGTGCATTTGAATAATAAAGTCTTGAGGTAACATAGTCAGCGACGAGGGTTTCAGCAGACAATGTTTGTGAGTGGAAAATATGGTCGGAAGCACACCTCAGGGTCAAATATGACATCAAGGTTGCAAGTAGTCTGGTTCAGCCTCAGATAGCCATTCATCTGCGTCCGACCTGATCTAACATGAAAGAGTTGGCATCATTTCTTTGTTCTACCAACCCTTTCACATTCAGTACTATGTACGCAGAGATCATGGAGCCACATTGAAACCTACCGTGCAAAGATGCACAATGGGAATGGATAATTGCAGCAAACAGCATCTGACCCTTTAAAGGTAAAGATAGTACCTTTGTCAGTCCTCTCGCATTTCCACATATGCAGAAACATTTTTCACAACAGATATGTGTCAGGAAATGCAATTGGAGCTATACTGTCACAGTACTCCCACAGTACATAGAAGGAAGTGAATGACCAATCACTCATGCACATCATCAGAAACCGAATGGAAACACATTACTGGAGAGCAGGAAGCACTGCCTCCATGTATGCGTGTGAACATTGGCACATGCGTCTCTACAGCAGAAATTCACTCTCCACATCCATCAACAGGGTCTGTCATCAACCTTCACACATGTACAAATGGTCAGAAAGTCTTCATCATAACCTTGAGATCAAATATCTTGCAGGTTCACGCAGTTGAGTAGCTGACAGCGTTAGCAGTAGCAAAGTGACTTGCAACATCGGAGACCACATGACCGCTGTGATTTCATCAATTTAACTGCAAATTTTGTTACATGAGAGGAGCCAAAGGCAGAATTAGCAACAAATTGCTTCATAAAGAAACCAGTGCTTAAAAAACAACTGTCCTCACAAAATAGAGGAAATATTGGTCCCATACTACAGAATATGCAATAAGCTCACATTATTTTATGGCACCTGTGTCACACATGAAAGCAACATGTCTGCATCCTTTCGACTGAAGGGAACAGAGATGAGGGTCATACTGGGGGTAATGGCCAGGTTGACAGAGAGTGATAGTTTTAATGTGAACGAGGGCATTGGAGACAGAAGAGAGAGTGTGATTGATCAAATCAGGAGCTGCAGGAATGTTGTAATGGTGAATGATGGGTCAGTGACTAGACAGTGGGATTTTGAAAGTGTATTGGAAATGAATTGGGGGAGAATGTTTTCCACGGACAAATACAGAAGGAAGATGTACTCACATGAAGAAAAAACTAAAGTACTATCTGTTCCCTCAGTCGGCCGGGAGGTTAGCATGTATTTTCAACAAAAAAGGGACAGAAAATGCAGGTATTTTTCTAATTTGTTGCTGGCTGCCAGATGAAAACAGAACTGGCCTTTTGACTTTGGTATGGTTAGACAGGTCATAAACATAATACGAGTAAAGCAACTGAATGCAGGAATATATTGATTTACTAAGCTAACCATTTTGTACTGACATAGTGTGGATATATTGATGCCTTAATAACTGGTGGACTATGGTAGTTTTATTTCTTTAATTTCCATGTAACTTATTTTAACAGTATAATTATTAATTTGCAGTTGCAGATATAATTAGAGGCATGCTTGAGGATTGTAATCTTCAAACATAGCTGTAGCACATGGTGATTTTTATGTATTTTCCATAATCCATTCTCAGAATCCTGAAGACCACTAACAATATAGATAATAGCCAGGATTCTCCTTTCTGGGGCTAAGTCCCCATGCTGGTGGGAGAACCGTCACCAACCACTCCGCATCAACAGCCCCGCACTTCCGGGGGCTAGGTGGATGGCGGAGGGGTTGGCATCGCTCCAACCGGCAGCGAAGGGACTACGCGAGTTCACGCATGCAGCAAAGGGCCGGCGTGATCTTGCGCATGTGTGGAACCACCGCTGTATTTTGGCGCATGCGCGGGGGGTTCTCTTCTCCGCGCCGGCCATGGCGGAGCCTTACAGGGGTTGGCGCGAAAGGAAGGAGTGCCCCCACGGCACAGGCCCACCTGCAGATCGGTGGGCCCCAATTGCAGGCCAGGCCACCGTGGGGGCCCTCCCCAGAGTCGGATCCCCCTGCGCCCCCCCCCCCCCCCCCGAGGACTGCACCAGCCGACTTACCTGCCAGGTCCCGCCGTAACGTGAGCCGAGTGATTCACGCTGGCGGGACTGGCCAAAAACGAATGGCCGCTTGGCCCATGGGGGCCCGGAAAATTGCCGGGGGGGCCGCTGCCAACGGCTCCCGACTGGAGTGGTGTGAACCCCGCCCCCGCCCAAAAAATGGTGCCGGAGAATACGGCAGCTGGCGTCTGGGCGGCGGGGGTTGAAGAATCCCGCTGAATAATGGAGAAACATGTACAGTTTGCTCAGATATCAGACTGAAGCAATGTCTACCTCTGTGGATTTGATGTAAGTTTCATTTTTTTCCCCCAATAGGAATATTTCCAGCTTCACTGCGTGATGAATAACATGTTCATAGTTAATATTTTCAAGGTAATGGCTGGAATTCTCCAGCCATTGGGATTCTCTTTTACCACCAGCAGCGCACCACCGCCCATGGGTTTCCCGGCGGTGTGGCTGGATTCATCGGGAAATCCCATTGACAAGCGGCGGAAGGCAGAATCCCGCCACCAGCGAATGGCGCGCCGCCGAGAAACACGCGACTGGGGAACTAGAGATTTAGTTCTGGGAAGATTCAAATTGATTTGGAAAAAATGGGCTAGATGCAACGAAAGCATCTTGGAGTCGATTGTACTTAAAACGTTGGGGCCATGTTGACTTGAAGGGTTAACAGCTTGAACAGCTGGTTGGATAACTTAGCTGGAGAGCGGGTGACGTGTACTATTCCTGCAAAGTGTAGTGCTCCAAAAAAAATCCAGAACATGAAATACAGCAATTTAAGTAAAACAGCACAACATGAGCCTGAGTTTAAGCCAGCTTGTCCAGCATAAATGGACCATGAGTGATCCCAAAACAGATTTGGATCACTTATTGTCTTGTTTATATGTGCACTCAGTCACCAATATCTTCAATGGGCAGTCAGTGCATTGTTGTGCTTTGTATCCTATGGTGTACAAAGCTCCCCAATTGAAAGTTTGAGGGACAAACAGGTGGATGGTACATGCCGCATGCTGTGCCCATTTGTCTAAAACAGCCATGTCATAAAATTGCCCTAGATTTATTTGATCAAGCTTTTGTGTGGCTAAGCTAGCAGGAGCATTCCTCTTAGTGCCCCAAGAATACAGTGGCCTAATGTTCCAATGAGATTGGTTACCCATGTGCTCTCATCCCGTCCATGCCAATTCATGCGCTAACCACTCCATGCCAGCTTGATGCCAACTCAGGACAGCTGCGCAACCCCATGGGCCCCCATATCTTACATGCCACCCACTCATCTCCTTTCACCCACAGACACCCATGCCACCTGTCCAACCACTCACCCAGTATCCATCATGGACAGATCTCACAACAGCAGGCCAAGGGGCAGTCCTACAGGAAGGCCTGCAGGCCGTCTCTGCCTTCCTGCATGCAGAAGCAGCCACAGGCCACCCTGTAGAGGGGCTTACCTCTCACACTAGCTCCAAAAGCCATTGGCAAGGTTTCTAAGTGTGGAAGAGAGCGGGAACTTCCGCGAGCTTCCCAAATCTCAGCTCGGCGAGGCTGTCGCCACAATCCAATGTTAATTGGTCTACTTAACGAGGCCCCGTGGGCTTCACATCGCAAATTATGGTCCTGTCAGCTGATTCACCGGGACCACGCTCGCCAGCCTCCCGCTAACAAGGGAGAGCAGTACTTAAACTGCTCATGCACAGCACGCAGTCATGCCTCCGAGAAGACCAGCCCCACGATTCAGGGAGGCCGACCTGGACAGATTATTGAACACAGTCGAAGGGTGGCATCCAAGGGTCTCAAGGGGTTAGCTACGGGGCAGCCAGTGCTGCCTGGGCAGAAGTGGCAACAGCCATCAGTTCGGGGAGCGTGGCCAGGAGGACCAGTGCCCAGTCCCCGTAAGAGGATCAACCTCCACCGGGCCACATGTGTGGGTTGGCACTGGAACCCCGACCCCTCTGCAACCCTGAGAATGCACCTGGCACCGCCTCACGCAGCACCATTCCGGGCCCGGGCCCACCCATGTCCAGCAGTACACCTCATCCCCCCCTCTACTCCATAGCCCTCCCTCATACTCCCCATTGCCCACCATACAGCACTTCTCCCTAACGCCCCACCAACAGAAATCCCCCTCCCCCCCATCCCCATGATGAATGACGCATGAGACTGATGATGCCCCCTCAAGTGTCCCCACAGAAGTTGGCCCACAACAAATGGGAGAGGGCCCAGATAGGAACAGGGTGCCAGACATCAGAGTTCTCATTCCCTACGAGGAACGAGCCGTGGAGGTCGCGTGGGTGGCTGAGGACAGATTCGTTACCAATGTAGAGGTCGGCATACGGCTCAGAGAAGAGTGTCCACCGGACCCCACCCAGATGAACTGCCACACGTGAGTTGTTAATGCCATACAGAATGACCCATCCCTCCCACTGGCTACATGTCCATTCTCCCGCAGGATCTTCATCCGATGGTGCTGGCCCATCCAGGGTGGGACCCCTCTTCTCCCATGAGAACACCTCAGAGGAGAGCTCCGAGCATGCCACCATCGATGTGTCACAGCTGTCATCCCCACCCTCCACCAACACAGCGACACACACCTCAGTGGAAAACAGTAGTGGACAGGCTTCTGTGGCTCATTCTGCTGAACACCACACAGTTGCTGATGCACATCAGATCGAGGCAGGAACGCCCAGGCGAGACAGCAGTCGGAGGTCTGCTGGATCCCAGGACCCAGCTGGCTCCCAGTCAGATGCTGAGCCTCTGGATTAGGTTTACCCGGAGCTGATGCAGTCGATAGGGTGCGACTTGAGATTCAGAGGAGTCCCAGAGGCTACGGGCACAGGAGATGGCGCCGGCAATGTATGGTACCATGACCAACACTGCTAGGGTGGCGACCGCAGTGGAGAGACTGGTGCACCACGTCGGCAACATGGGTGGAGGTGTCCAAGGTGTTGCTCTGTCGGTGAACCTTGATGAGGCACTGCGGGCATGTTCCAGTCTCAGGTGGGCATTGCCGGGGCTCTCCAGAGCATGTCTCGGTCGCTAGGGGAGGTCTCCCAGTCCCTTATGGGCCTAGCCAATGCACTGTGGGACATGTCCCAGTCTCAGGTGGGCAAAGCCGAGGTGCTGCAGAGCATGTCCCGGTCACTGAGGAGCATCGCCAACGGCATCGAATCTGTGCCGCAGACATTGGCGAGCCACCAGGGCTGGCATAGCCAGATGACACAGGTGCTCGATCCAGCTGCCCCTCCATCGCGATGTGACCCCCAGGGACCTTTAGACACTAACTGGGAGGAGGGGTGCTGATCACAGGTCGAGGATCACTGTGGGGGGAGGGGGGTTGGGCAGGAGGTAAGGGGGAGTTGGGTGCATTGTGTGGGGGTGGGGTGGGAGTGGGGGGTGGGGCGGCACCACTGGGGCATTGGGGCAGTTGGAGACACATGTAAATGATTTCAAAGCGTTGACCTCGACCAGTATAGTGCCTCTGGCACTTTCTTCCGCAATGTGGGCTGAGCACCATTCCCATGCCCCATCTCCCAGACATGGAGGTCCCAGATGCTCCCCCCCCCCCCCCCCCCCCCCACTCCCGGCACATCATGTGGAGGTGATGGGTGTGAGCGAGCACTCAGCAGACAGTCAGGGGTCAGACTATAGGACTGAATAAGGAGCACTGGCACTCAGCGGGTTATCATCACACCCTGCCCTCGACAGTGACCCGCTGACAGTGCCAACATTGTCCCATCACCCTGGAGTGATATTACACAGACCTTGGTAGGGTGGGGTGGAAGGATGAAGAGGGGTAGGGAATGGAGGGAGGAAGGGAAAGGCTGAGGAATGGAGGAGGAGGCTTGAAGGAGGGTGGTGGGTAAAGGGGGAATGACATAGGCTATATCCTATGTGAAGCTGCCGCCTGTCCTCCATTCTCCTGGTGGTCCTGCCGGTCCTCCCTGGGCCGACCTACAGCCCCTCCTGAACCGGCGCCTCCTTGTCCTCCTTAGAGGTGGCCACACCTCTAGCACATCGCCCCACTGTTGTGCCAAGCTGTGGAGGGCACAGCAGATCACCACAAAGTGGTCGACTCTCCGGGGGGTGGACTGCAGGGCACCACCAGAGCAGTCAACACATCGGAACCAGGGGCGTCATTCTCCAACCCCCCGCCGGGTCGGAGAATCGCCGAGGGCTGGCGTGAATCCTGCCCCCGCCGGTTGCCGAAGTCTCCGGCACCGGAGATTCGGCGGGGGCGGGAATTAGCCCGCGCCGGTTGGCGGGCCCCCCCGCTCGATTCTCCAGCCTGGATGGGCCGAAGTCCCGCCAATAAATTGCCTGTCCCGCCAGTGTAAATTAAATCACCTACCTTACCGCCGGGACAAGGCGGCGCAGGCGGGCTCCGGGGGGGTCGCGGGGCGATCTGGCCCCTGGGGGTGCCCCCACGGTGGCCTGGCCCGCAATCGGGGCCCACCAATCCGCGGGCGGGCCTGTGCCGTGGGGGCACTCTTTCCCTTCCGCCTCCGCCACGGTCTCCACCATGGCGGAGGCAGAAGAGACTCCCTCCACTGCGCAAGCGTGGGAAACTGTCGGCGGCTGCTGACTCTTCCGCGCATGCGCCGCCCGGAGATGTCATTTCCGCGCCAGCTGGCGGGGCAACAAAGGCCGTTTCTGCCAGCTGGCGGGGCGGAAATTCCTCCGGCGTCGGCCTAGCCCCTCAATGTTGGGGCTAGGCCCCCAAAGATGCGGAGCATTCCGCACCTTTGGGGCGGCGTGATGCCCGTCTGATTGGCGCCGTTTTGGGCGCCAGTCGGCGGACATCGCGCCATTTCCGGAGAATTTCGCCCCTGATCTTGAAAAGTCCAATGCACTGCTCAATGACAGCCTGGGTGACCACATGTGCCTTGTTGTACCAGGTCTCCACTCAGGTCATCAGCATCCGTACTGGCGTCATTAGCCCGAGCCAAGACAGCTTCCGCGGGGTCAAAGATATCGCCATGCAGTTTAATATCTGTAAGGAATTGGGAGAGGGTGTGAGACTGACAACCAGTGGTGTCTTCTACCCGGGATTCTCCAGTCCCTCCACTGCTCCCCCAACTGACATGACCTGTCCACGCATTCCTGGGCACAGGAGTTGACATTGCAGACCCACAGGCGCTGTGACACCCATCTCCCCCCACTACAGCCGAGGCCATGGCGGCCATTCCCCCTTCTCCATAACCCATCTCCCGATGGCAGCCCAACCTGACCGAGGCTGGCGCTCGGTGGTTCCCCCACTCTCCTCCGAGCACTGGGGTAGCAACCCCAGTGCTCCGGGGCTCTTTGCCTGGGAGAGAAGATAGCTACTCACCTCCTTGGGTCCCCACAGTGGTCCTTCCAGCTGCTTCACAGTTTTAAAAAGGAGTACTAATCGGTGCTCACGTGACCACTTGCTGGGAGGTCGTTAGATCACGTGGGGTCGTTCGTTAGGGGACGCTCCTGTTAATTGTATGGAGATTGGGCTTAAGTGGTGATTATTGGTTTCTGACCATGCCAGAGTGGGATCCTGATTTCGCCAATGGGAGCGGGCCCGTTAGATCGCAAACAGATTGGCGCCTGGCGCGGTTCTCGATTTTGGCCTCTCCCACAATTGAACAGCCTTGTCGCGCGCTTAAGCACAACGTAGCCACCGGGGCAGCACGGTAGCATTGTGGATAGCACACTTGCTTCACAGCTCCAGGGTCCCAGGTTCGATTCCGGCTTGGGTCACTGTCTGTGCGGAGTCTGCACATCCTCCCCATGTGTGCATGGGTTTCCTCCGGGTGCTCCGGTTTCCTCCCACAGTCCAAAGATGTGCAGGTTAGGTGGATTGGCCATGATAAATTGCCCTTAGTGTCCAAAATTGCCCTTAGTGTTGGGTGGGGTTACTGGGTTATGGGGATAGGGTGGAGGTGTTGACTTTGGGTAGGATGCTCTTTCCAAGAGCCGGTGCAGACTCGATGGGCTGAATGGCCTCCTTCTGCACTGTAAATTCTATGATAATCTATGAAAATCACGTCCTAGGTATTTTTGCTGACTTTTTCGAATTCTGAAAGATTTTGATAGAGTGAATATGAAGAGACTGTTTTCTCTGGTTGGGGAATTGGTGAACAAATTCATCAATTTTAAAATTGTCACATTAAGACTGAGGAGTAATGGACAAGTTTCTCTGGTCTCCTCACAGTGTGTTTCCCAGTGGCGGGAGGCAGCCCACCATTGTCCTGCAGCAGGATCTTCTAGTCCCACCACTGTCAATGGGATTTCCCATTGAATCCACCCCACGCGCCCAGGAAACCTGGGGCAGGGGGGCACCATCAGCAGGATCAGAAGATCCGCCAGCATCAACAGCCAAAAGATCTCATCTAATGTATTTACTCAAAGGACTGTTGGAGCATTGACTGTTATGTCACAGGCAGTGGTCAAGACAGAGGTCATTGGATCTTTTAAAAGGAAAATGTCAAACATTTGTAATAGAAGACAATAAAGAGTTTTAGGAAGAGTTTTGGGAAGAACATGGGGTTAACATATTCATTTTGGATTGCTTTAGCATAAAACAGAACCAGCAAAATGGGTCAAATGGTGGTGTCCTGTTCTATAAAGTCGATAATTTCTGTAAATTGTAAGATATGCTTTTCTTGCCATTTTGGACAGGTGACATATAGTCCCCTGAAGGCAAAGCATTTATTTCACCTCATAGGAATGACAAGTAAACATTCCAAGGAAGGGACAGCAAAACAATAGTCCTCATCTGTAATCACACCATGTGCAATTGATGATCATTAATGCTACCATATTTAATCTCTCACAAATAAACAAGTTCCCATCTGTTGAATGTCTTCGCTAAAACAGAATTGGCGTCACATAATTATAGAAGGCTTGCTTTCTGAACAATGCTTCAAACAGTTGGTGCAACTTGTGGCTGACAACCCAAACAAAGCAAGCAGGAGAAAACAAACACAGGATGTTGAAGTAGAATAGCCGTAATAGATTCATTAACAGCCAATTAGCATGTAATTGGGTACTGGAGTTCCACTAAATAGCTCCTGGAGAAGGGCTTTTGTCTATCGTGATGTTAACAGTATAATTTCAGGTTTAGCTTCTGATTATACACACATGCACCCATACTTGGATTAAAAGGATTATAGCCCTGAGTCAGGCTTTGGGCATAACTAAATGTGTCTATCCCTCCCCACCCATGGCCTTCATTATTTTTTCTCTCCTAATTCTTTTTTTCAACCAATATCATCAGACTGAAATGCGGATTCATTAAATCTGCTCTGTCCATGACAAATTGTCAAAATCATCATATTAGAAAGGTCTCCATGCGTTGCCTTGGAACAGGTTAAACAAACAACTTTTAAAATGTTTCTGAACCATGTCTTCAACTGGTGACTTATTTTTCAAAATGTTCGACTCTCAGCCCTCCTGTGAGGCCACATTGACTTTCTGTCTTATCTGAAGTTGTTGACCGCTCGGAGGGAGGAGAAGGTTACAGGGTCAAAGTCTTTTCCTCCTTGGCCCTTGCTGCTTGCTGGGAGAGGTATGATTGCAGATATTAGAACAGAGGTTGAGGGTCAGGATTTTAATTCTGTTAAGGAACAGCTGGTTTGAGTTTCTCGGCACTTCTGTCCTTCCCTTACCTACAAATTCAGGAAGATTAAAAATATGTCGTGAAAATGTCCAGTGAACTGAAAATGTTCAAGGCTAAATATCTAATTTGCATATTCAGAGAATAATATTTTATGTACAACTAAAGCACCATTCTCCATTGTAAAAGAAACGATTCATCTGAGCATTATCAAATATGCCACAACTTCCAATGTCTCTCTCTCTTTCCCCATTTCTCATCCTCTGTCATAGAAAACCATATGAAATGCCAAACCTGTAAGGGACCTCTCATTATAACACATATTTTGTATGAGTCCCAAATACAGCCTTGTAGATTGGGCCCAGCATGCTTTATTAGCAGTGCCCTGTGTTAAACTCTTTTGCTATATACAATTTAGCAAAACACGAACAAGAATGTCTACAGCAAACCAGTTGCACATTTTTTTGATCTACTTTCCTTTTAAATGCAAGCCTGAGGCAATGGTGGTGTGTGGCTCAATGGCAATCAGGGGTCAGAATTTCATTGGCAGTTTGCGTCAGGTTCAATTTTTTTTTAGCATGCAGCATGCAACAACAGTGTGTCTGTTTTGTTACTCATAAATTGACTGAAACAACTTAGCTGAACGTGATATTTAAATTCAAATCATAACAAGGAAATGGAAAGTAAGCAACTGCTTTAGTTTTTATAAAGTACAGGAAAAGGGATTGAAATCATTAAATGTGCGTAACATCAGTTCAAAACCTAGTTGCAAATTTAATTTTGAGTCAGCGAAGTAACTCATAAAGAGTGACTTTTCATTTGTTTTCCTTCAGTTCTCACTTATTTGCTTACTTAATCATTTGAAGATGATTTATATTTTTGAAACATGTTTTCCGTTATTTAAGTCTGAAAGGAAATTCTGCTAAAACATGTCAAATATTACAACGTGATCAGAAAAATCTGGGGGACAGGAACATAAGTGGACTTTTCGTACCTGTGAAAGAAAATGAAGAATTATAGTTTATTATGCATGTCTGACATCTAGTACTAGATGAGCAGCAGTTTCCTCCAGCTAAATATGTGGAAGACCAAAGCCTTTGGCCCCAACATAAACTCTCTTCGCTGGCCACTGACTCCATCTGTCTTCCTCACAACCGTTTGAAGCGGGTCAAACTGTTTGTAACCTTGGCATTATATTTGACCCGAGATGAGCTTCCTACCATATATCCATGTCATTGCTAAGACTGCCTCTTTCCACCTCAGTAACGTTGCCTGATTTCATTCCTTTTTTAAAAATATTATTTTTTAAAAATTTAAGAGTGCCTAATTAATTTTTTCCAATTAAGGGGGAATTTGGTGTGGTCAATCTACCTACCCTTCACATCTTTTTGGGTTGTGGGGGCGAATCCCACGCAAATACGGGGAGAATGTGCAAACTCCACACGGACAGTGACCCAGAGCCGGGATCGAACCTGGGACCACGGCGCCGTGAGGCAACAATGCTAACCACTGCGCCACCGTGCTGCCCTGCCTGATTTCATTCCTGCCTCAGCTCATCTAGCGATGAAAACTTTATTTGTTGCCTTTGTTACATCCAGACTTGCCTTCCACGTTTTACCTTCCATAAACTTGAGGTCATCCTAAACTCCGCTGCCTGCATCCTAGCTCACGTCAAGTCTGGTTCCTCCTACAATGTGACCTACATTGGGGAACACAGTTAAGCAATACCATGATTTTAAAATTGTCATCCTTGTTTTCAAAACACTTCATTGCCTCCTGCCTCTGTATCTCTGTAATCTCCTCCAGTCTTCATCACTTCAAAGTTTCACAGTTTCTTTAACTCTGATCTCATGATTATCTCTAATTTTAATCATCCCACCACTGGTAGCCATACCTCCAGCAGCAAGGCTCTAAGGACTGGAATTCCCTCCTTTCACCCTTCTTGCCTCTATTCCTCTCTTTCCTCCTTTAAGATGTTGCTTAAAACTTCACTCAGCTGCCCTCTAATATCTCCTTATGGGCTTGGTGTCAAATTTTGTTTGATAGCACCACTGTCTTCGGACATTTTATTATGCCAAAGGTTCTACGTAACTCCAAGTTGTTGTCCAATGTCCAGATCTTCTGTTCTTTGGAGGATCGTACCCAGAGGTCACCCAGAAGATGCACTGGGAGACCCCTCATAATTTCCCATGCAAGGACTGTGAGGAAATTACCTGGAAAGTTTCAACTTCTGTTGGACCAGTGCCTGAAATCCTCCAAAGCTCCAATTTAAAATTGGTTATTTTGGATGATTCCAACTTATTTAGCAGAATAGTTACCCAGGAAAAGTTAGAAGCAGTAAAGCAGTTCTAATCCCTGGATAACTAACTACACTATTGATCCACAGTATCCCACCTCCCCTACCCCCCAACCCCCAACCCATCCTACACCCCAACCCATCCTACACCCCACCCCCAGCCCATCCTACACCCCACCCCCAGCCCATCCTACGCCCCACCCCCAGCCCATCCTACACCCCAGCCCATTCTACACCTCTCACCCACTTACATGTTTACTGTCTCACCATTGCTTGTCAAAGTTGCTGAGGCATTTGAAGTTGCCAGCATACAGCAACCACTGCCATATAAAGGGGACATGACTTGGATTTTCCCAATGTTCCTGAAAGACTCCAGGAGTTCCACATTTCTCCGTAGGCCCAGGTAAGAAGCCCATGCAAGGAACATGGAACTCCAGTCTCAGATAGTAAAATAGGAGCAAAGTGACAATCTGAGTGATTGCTACTCCAAGGAAGTTCTGGCCCTATGTATTTGCTTTTATAGCCTTTAAATAAGTAACTAATACATTTATGGGTGTATCATCATGTTTTATTCTTTTAGAATTCACTTCTGTGTTTACAAAATCACTCGAGCAGGTACCTGCTATGTGAAGAGTCTGACAATGGTGAATATTAAAAACGTTTTCATTAACTTTGCTGTCGGTGTTCATACAGAATACTGCTTCAGTGGATTTTTTTTTTGCAGCCAAACAAAAATAAATGGTGATCTTTCAAAGTTCCTCTGGGAGTACAGATTATTTATAGCCCATTTGGTTTAAAATTGCACCATTGTAACCATGTTTTTATGAATAAAAAAAGTGAATACTTTCATTTGGATTTTACCAAAAGATTTTCATAAAACAAATAGAAATAAATAATTGAACAGAAATACAGCCATATATACAAATTCCCCATTTTTTGCCATTGCTTTCAAGCTTGTTTCAAAAATAATTTAATTTTAGCCTAGGTTTCACTTATCTTACAAACATCCTTCATGCCTTATAGGAATGTGATCAAGTTCATATTGATGATGTATCATCAGATGATAATGGACAGGATTTGAGGTACGTTAATCACTAAGCAATAGAATTCACCTCTTAGATAACACAGTTTGTTGTGACATACCGCAAGTGCCTGATATCTATCTCATTTGTGTCCATTTCCACAGCACTTATAACTTTGCAACAGATGGCTTTCACGCTGCAGCAACTAGTGCAAATCTTTGCCTAGCAACTGGTGTGCGTGGAGGGGTTGATTGGATGCGGAAGTTAGCTTTTCGCTATCGAAGAGTAAAAGAAATATATAACACCTACAAAAATAATGTTGGAGGCAAGTATTCTAATTTTCTCTCACGAAGTAGTTGGTTCATTTGCAAGGAATTAAAATATTTAGTAGATAACAAGGATAATGGTGAAAGTGAATATTTTTTTTAGCTAGCTATTGGATTGATGGTAACTTCTGATATATATGATTACCGATACCTGCTAAAATGAATAAATTAACATTTTCAAGAGTCAAAACTCAGATAAAATATTTTGTTCACGTAATTTATACCAGTTTTGGAATGTTCCTTTTCTTAATCCGGCAATGTTGGAATATTCAAATCTGTCAGTTATTAACATGTATGTGTACTGCATAATCTTGATCTATGATTATTCAATTCGTCCGTGTAGACTTACTACATTAAATTAAGGTTTGTGTTAAATAACAGTCAACAGTTGCTCAGTCAAATTGGGATAATATTCTATGCCACTTTTTTGAATAAAGTAAATTTAACCAAAATGTTATGAATTTGCAAATGAGATGTTCCTTGATCAAGTTTGTGTATTTTGCTGAAATCCGTCAGTTCTCAATTAGACTGGGATTTGGAGCAGTCCAGTGAAATGAAATGTTTGCATGTCAGAAGATGCTAACACTCCAGCAGAACTCAGTTTCTCCACTTACCCTGCTTGATTTGTGTGTCCAATTGCAAAAATAAACCCAACACGAGACTTGATTCAAGCAGGGCTTCATTGAGTAAGCATGTGGGTACGTGATCCATGCTGCTGCATCCTGCTGCTTGAATGTAGATTTGTGGCACTCGTGGAGAAAAGAATGAATCAAAATATTTTAAAATTTCAACATTTTGGAAAAATTATACTTTAACCTTGTAGAGCTTTATGTAATGTTTAGGTATAACAGCTGGATCCTTGCATGGATCATTTTTCTTCAAGATTCTTTGCAACAGAATTATATTGTGCAGTTGTGTTTACTTCTGTTAACTATTGGAATAGCTGTTGATGTAATGTTTGGCTATAAATAACAAATGAATCTTTAACTCAGAATGATTAAATCTTAGGTCTCCTTGGTCCGACTAAAAGGGAATCATGGTTGCAGTTGCGAGCAGAAATTGAAGCTCTAACAGATTCATGGTTAACACTTGCACTGAAAGTGCTCACACTCATTCATTCAAGGTGAGGACAGATGTGAACATGCAATCCTGAGCGAACTGAAGTCATTCCAATAATCAAAACATTTTATAATAAGACATTAGTATTAAAAGTAGGCTTATCTAGAAAAAATATTGAAACGTAAAGATAAAGAAAGCAAAATATAAATACATTATCTAATTTTTACTGATATTTGTATGCATTAAAAATCAATTAAGCACTTTGTTCTTCATTCTTCTTGTCTAATTCTAACTGAGCATTGGTTGTGTAAATGAGAGTACTTACACTTTTGTTTTTGCAGCTTTTTGTTATAATAGTTTGGAAAAATATAAATTTGGTCGAAAAGCCTTGAACCATCTCCAACATAACTCAGTATTGTACGGTTTTATCAATTATTGGTACAGGTCACGCATTCATATAAAAAAGGAGTAATGCTATGACACAATTTATGGTATTTGTCTTGTAACAAAATGGTAGAGCTATTTTTTTCTTGATTTTACAACTGATCCACCTTTTAGTTTTATGATGTAACCTTTAGTAATGACAAAAATATGATGTCTTTCAGGTCAAACTGTATAAATATTTTAGTAACAACAACACAATTGATACCTGCTCTTGCCAAGTTGTTGCTGTATGGATTAGGAATTGTTTTTCCAATTGAAAACGTATATAGTGCAACAAAAATAGGTGAGTAAAAGCTGTATCAGAAAGTGCAATGCAAATAACTTAATCTCCAGTCCAAGTATATTTTGCACTTCTCAAGAATAATTTATTAAATTTATTCCCCCATTAATGATATGATTGTTAAACTCCGGCAGTGTTTGTAAGAAAAACATTTATATGCATGAGGCAGAATGAACTGCAGTTGATTGTAATATCATTCGCAGTTTTGATGTATGGTCAAACCACAGATAGAGGATCAAAAACCGTAGAAATTTACAGCACAGAAGGAGGTAATTTGGTCCACTGTGAATCTGCCATTTGAAAAAGACTTAGGGCGGCATGTTGCACAGTGGTTAGCACTGGGACTATGGCGCTGAGGACCCGCGTTTGAATCCCGGCCCTGGGTCACTGTCCGTGTGGAGTTTGCACATTCTCCCCATGTCTGCGTGGGTTTCACCCCCACAACCCAAAGATGTGCAGGTTAGGTGGATTGGCCACGCTAAATTGCCCCTCAATAGGAGAAAAATAATTGGGTGCTCTAAATTAAAAAAACAGAAAAAGACTTCACCACCCCTATCCCACTTTCTAGCTCTTGATTTGAAGCCTTGTATATTACGGTGTTTCAAGGAATATACAACACTTTTTAAACATGTTGAGAGTTTCCGGGGTTAATTCTCCGTTTGGGAGACTATGGGCTGGATTCTCCATAGCCCGAAGGCGAAATCTATGAAAATAGATTTTTGCGCCGAAATCGGGGCCGCGCCAGATTGACGCCGGTACGCCATGCCCCACCCCCATCAAAACTGGCGTCATGGTGTCGCACGCCGTGCACCGTTTCAACAGCGTTTGCCTGTCATCGGCCGGCCCACCTGCGATGCTCTGCCACCAATGGGCCGAGTTCCCAACGGGACAGGACACGTGTGATCCCAGCGGTCGGGAACCCGGCATGCCAGTGCGGACTGTGTCCAGCACCGCCACACTCAGCCAGGATCCGTGCCTCTGGCCAGGGGATATCTGCTAGGGCTGGGGGGACATGTGGGGGGTAAGCTATGGGGTCATGGTTTGCGGGTTAGATTACGAGCACAGACGACGCCATGTTGTACGGAGTGACTGCTGCAGGTTGTCAGCCATGCGTATTTGCGGCCATGCTAACCCTGGCCATTCTCCGGCCATTTTCTGCACGATCCGCGGGCACTTCACACGGTGCCGGTGCTAGATCCTCACCGGTACCAGAATCGGTGAGGGGTTCGCGCTGACTTGCCGGTTGTGAAACACCATGGATCCCACGCCAACGCCGGCACTTAGCCGCAGAAACGGAGAATCCACACCGATGTTCTCGTGCTGGAGGAGAATTGTACCCATTTTATGATTCCCTGGGAGTGCAAATTGGGAAGCAATTCTGTATCCCTTGCCATGCAAATTGGTGCATGGTGAAGAATATGAGGGATTCCTGAGGGAGTCCCGCTATCGGGCCGCCATTTTAAGCGGGTGGCCAGATAGCGATGTCCGTCAGCCGGCCAACCCCCGCACTGCAAATTAGCCCCAAACCGCCCCACCTCCATAACGCAAACAGCCCCCACCCCCAGATTCCGTCGTTGCCCCCCCCCCCCCCCTCAAGTACGGGGGTGACCCGACCCATCCCCCCACCTGGGGCCTCCTAACGAGGGAGACCTCCCCCAGGGATCCCAGTAATAGGGAGGACACCCTAGGGACCCCATGACTAGGGAGAGCCCCCTGGGATCCCTTAACTGAAAGGACCCCCCATAGGGACCTCCTGACTAAAAGGACTTTCCCCACAAACTCCTAGAAAAGATATCCTGTCTGGAAACTAGAGAGCAGCCCAGAGAAGGGCAGTGAAAAAAACTACAGCTGCAACACTTACCGGGAGGCTCCATGTGTCCATTCCTCGAAGGAAAACAGCGGTGACTGTGTTTCAACCCCGCAGATCCAATAGCTGCAAGCCATTCATAATATTCTTGCATTGGGCTGTGATTGACAGCTTCCCCACACCAGCTGAAACCTTGATTCATTCATCTTCCTTCATGGTTCAGTGACTCCAGTGGTGAAAACCCAATGTTTACAAACATTGACCACATCAAAGAGAGCCAAGTACATTTCAACACTAAGTGCATTGCAATCATTCAAGCGTGGGTTCCATGAATTGGGGGGTGGGTTCCCCTATTCATGGGGTCCCGTTAGGTGCTCTCCTTATTCATGGGGTCCCTGGGGGGAATTTGGGAGGAGGGGGAATCATGTAGAGGCGGGATGGACAGGTAGTGCACTGTGGGGGGGGGGGGGGGGGGGAGCAGGAGGAGGGAGGGGGAGGGTGGTCTTCGGATGAATCTTGAAGGCAACTCCCCTAGGGGGTTATGCCCCTGGCCCCCCCGTGAGGTCCATCATGCCAGGGCCATGCTGGTAGATACCACAAGTGATCCGCACCCACGTGATTCCCGGTCCAGGGGGCCGGAAAATCACAGAGGGTCGGGTACTCTGGTGACGGGTCTGCTAAATAGTCTTTGAGACCCATTTTTATTCATTTACACCCTCCTGCTAGCGCACAGTCGCGGACATCAATCCTGGCATCAGCAGGAGCTCGGAGCTTTGCAATCGAGTCGGAGCTCAGCATCGATCCCAATTTTTCCTTGACACCCGATTCTCTATCCAATCGGAGAACGTGATCTGGGCATTGCAGACGGAGAATCCAGCCCTCTATTTCTACCATCCTTTCTGGCAGAAAGTTCCAAACTTCCACCACTTTGCCACTTTTCTGCCCAATTGACCAGTCCATTAACACCTCTCTCACTATCAACTTCCTCAGCATCAATTTCTGTGTCATCACTAAACTTCTTCATCATGCCTCCTAGATTTAAGCCTAAAACCATTGATATGTATCATAACACACAAAAACACCTGAACAACATTGCTTCCTACCACATGAATAGGTTAAAGCCCTTGCATTTCTTTGCAAATATTGAATTGAGGTCATTTATTTGTTCATTTAATGGGGATGATCCACAGTTTTAATTACTTATCTACTTCAATTTTTGGTGTCGTAAAGAGCTATATTTTATCCACTTCCCCTTTGTCTCCTATATCACTCAATATTCCCAACTAAAAAGACAGTGGGCTCAATCCAACGGCCATGCTACACCCGAAAAGCAGCGCGCTGCGGTGCATTGTGGCCGTTGAAAGCTGGAAGACTCCGTTTGCGGGATCTACCCAGCTCGCAACACCTCACGAGATTCAACATGATCCCACTAGATGTTGCAATGTGAATCCTACCCACATTGGCAAATTTGCATATTAGAGCGAGGCAGTAAGCCTCACTTTAATGTGCAGATTCCTGACGTACCTGAGGATTTGGGATTCAACCTCTCTGTCTCAGAGACCTTGGGCGAGCGCCATTCAGCAGTGGTCCCCACAAATGGGGACCAGATTGAATGGTACTCATGGGGGGTCTTCCAGGAGATTGGAGGTCCCCTGCTGCATGCCCTTTGGGCAGGGTGGTGCCCTGGCACTGCTGGTGCCACATGGGTGCCCTGGCAGTGCCAGACTGCACCCTGGCAGTGCCACCTGGGTGTCACCCTGGCACTACCAAGATGTCCAGGTGACACTGCCAGCTGGCATGGGTGCTGCCAGGGTGCCAAGCTGGCATTTTCTGGCAGTGAGCAATCAGGCTGGTGTTGCCCGTCATGATGTTGGGGAATAAGGGACCCTCTGTAGTGTGTTCAGACTGTGGGGGGAGGCCGGGAATTGATTCCGGGGCCTCAGAGATTTAGAAATGGCATCTCAATCTCTTGCTACAATGAGCGGAGCTCCCCACCGTACAAAACGGGGCTATGTGCAGTCTTGGCCACGCGTTTCCCGTTCAGACCCTTTAATCAACGCGAGTTGTGTTAAATAGCCATGGGATTTCTCGGCACTGTGAATGCTGGGAAACAAGCGACGAAACACACTCTCTAGGGGACTTTGTTCCCTTTTGGGAGAATCGCACCCTTTGAATAATTTGCTTCCCTGCATTTGTCAATGCTGTTTATGACTAGTTACCAGAAAGTGTTTCCTCTCTCTCTCATTCTCGCTTCTCTCTTTATGTTGACAGCATAGCTGATATTAGCATTTCTTGCAGGGAAATTCACACAAAAACCCACATCATTTAACTGTGTGGCACCTGCTGCACCATGAGGCTGCAGTTAAGCAAAATATTTAACTTTGGTGTAACAGGAAAACAATGAAGTAATTTTAAGTTAACAATTTACATACTTCATTTTAGGAAAGGAAAGCTGCTTTGAACGAATAATTCAAAGGTTTGGCAGAAAAGTAGTATATGTTGTTGTGGGAGATGGTGCAGAAGAAGAACAGGCATCTAAAAAGGTAAATGATCAACGATTTGTCATACTCTCTTTACTAAACAGTACTTTTAAAAAAACTATTTTCCATTTACAGTAAATGTTATAACAAAGACAACATCACAAACAGCGAATGTGCACAAAACAACTTAACAAAAACAGACCCAACCATATGCACCTCACCCGCAAAAGGAAAAATAACCGCCCCCCCTCCCTCTCCCCCCACTATCTAAACGCACCCCTCCTTAGCAACTGTCAGTGACAATGAGCCAACGTTCGGCAGTAGCTTCATTATTTCACCCATAGTGAGGACTGGGTCCATAACATCAAGTAATAGAATGTCTGCATAGAAGGATATCCTGTGCTCTAAACCCTGCTCCCCGCTTTATCTCCTTTAATCCCCTCCCACCCAATTTGGTCGCTGTGCCTCAACAGAACGTCTCCACATCCTTCAACACCTCGACATTCTCCTTCACCGTCTCCAAAGTGTTTTCCAACTTTTCTCAGATGCGGCCCAGCACCTCCTCGATCGACTTTCGAAGGGTTTCAGGCATCACTTTCCATTGCCTCTCAAATTGGTCACACATGTCTGCCGTGATCGGACCGTCTGTGACAGCTGGAGCCGCCGGATCCATCTTCTTGATTGAGGAGCCACGCAAAGCCCATGGGCCCATCGACGAATTTCCGTCTGCAGGCTTCTTACCTCCAGCCTTTTTTGACATTTTTCAGAAATGGGCACCTTATACCTTTAGATGGGAAGAATTTATTTGCCAAAAAACACCAGAAACCGAGCAAAAAGGGGCAAAAAACAAGTGCCCTGACTGGAGCTACCTAGTGCACAACCTCTCCCTACATGCCCATACCGGAAGTCCACTGAACAGTACTTGCGCGTTAGTTTCTTTAGCAGAGCCTGTTAACCAAAATAAAATTCCTTCCAAGCTAGTTTTACTGTGTGTATCCATGTTGCACTATGCAAGGTTATTCAGTTGGCGATACAATCAGTCTCAAACCTTGCAGGTAGCAACAAATAAAATCTGGAAAAGTTTGCAATTGTAATAAATAACAATATTACTCCAATAATAAGTTCTTCACCTCAATATGCAAAAACCTAGGTTTGGGTTTTCACAAAATGAGAGAACCTCTCAGCCATTGCAAAAATGGTGGAAGAGGCCAGAAGTCCTGCCCTCGAACATGGTTCCTCCCAATTTGACAAGGGTATGAATGGGCCCAGGTTAGGATCCGCGCATACTCATTTCATGGAGACTGCTAGCTGTGGTGATATGCATCACTGCAAATACACAAGGGGTTAATGTAAATACACTGTGACTAAGTAAACACCAGAGGGAGCACCAGAGACGCCATAACATGCAGGTATACAGCTAATGAACACATAGAATAGGACACGACCAATGGGCAGTCAAGACACCCAGAGGTGATACTACCACAAGGGGCATTACACAACCCATATATAAGGACAGGGCACACATGCTCTGTCTGTTTCCACTGGCGACACTTAGAGAGTAGGACAGGGGCAGATCAGAAGCATCACACCCACTACGTGGCTTAGAGCAGACTGGTTAGTTAGACTGAGTTACTATAGCAAGATTAGCAGGAGAGTCGAACTCATAGAGAACTGTGCTAATGGTTCAATAAATCGCATTGAACTTACTTCAATGTCTGGAGTATCTTTTGGTCATAGCTGCTTCGAGTTGCAGCCTGCGTTATCCCAGAGTACATAACACAACATTGGCCATAGAAGTCAGCAGTTGTCTCTATTCATATGATTTTGGTGAGGTAGGTGTCTGCCTTGAGTTATTAGACATGGTAGGAGCAGGTCTTAACTTTGTGGATACATTTGGATAGTCTGGGTACCCTTTTGAAAAGGTAAGACATTCTCCCAGGATACCTTTGGGGAGGTCAGATGCCATTTCAGAGAGGTCATGTGCCCTCTGGGATTTCTAAAAGTAGGCATGAATATATACTTTTTATGTTCAAACTCATTGGAACTGTCAAAAACAACTGGAAAAGTGTCAATTTGAATTAGCAAGAGGGGTTGTCAGAAACAACTGTTGAACTGTCAAAGCGAACTGTCAGTATGCCCAGGCATTTATAACTCCTGCTCTTTAACTCTTTGAAAAAACTGTCTGGAATGTTAAAAAAAAAAGATTGCTTGCTATTTCATTCTGTCTGTTGACATAAGCCTAGGGCTACCATTACTGGATTTGTGCTGCATGACTGATTTCACAACAGTCCATTATCACAGTAGGGTAGCTGCCATTTTACTGTTTCATCAACAGCTCCAAATGGTTATATACTCTTTGAAGACTGTGTACTCTATGAAATGTTTGTTGTTATAAAGAATTAAGTAGTTGAAGGAACGTAAATGTAGTAGATGGGGTTTTACGAATCAGACCTTTTTAAAAATAAAGAATGCAATAGACACTGGAACTTTATTTCACTTAACCTCAACATGGTTCCTGAGGTCTGCCATGGTGGATACTGCGTGAGCTTTCATGATAAGTGTAAGGGAAAGGGGTAGTGGTGGGGGCGTGGGGTGACACCAAATTGGCATAGGGGCAATAAAGGGTTATTGGGGGTAGAAGAGTGACATAATGTGGCATGGAGGGTATGGGGCCATGAGAGGTAGGCAGAGGGGCATGGGTCAGCATGGAGAGAATGTGGGGTGGATGGGAGGGAAAAGGTGGCATGGATGTGTGTGAGGACTGTTTTTCTATTTCTTTTTTTATGAATTTTGATACAGTGCCAGTGCAACATGGCAGACCTCCACCACCACCTACCCCATATCATCTGCACTCATTCCAGGGTCACCATACCTGACCTACAGGGAATCCCAGAATGAAAATCCAACCTCCGGTCCACTTTCTCTGGGTTGAGTTTGTGGACCCAGGAAATGTCCCAACTCTGGGCTCCTGGCCTGAGCGAAAATCAAGGCCCAGGCCTTGGTGCAATGATTCTATGAACCCACAACCTTTCTATGAAAGGGTGGAGATATGTTTTTCAGACAGAAAAGCTTTGATAATTAAAGTTCCATGGGGATCTATGTTGGAACTATGCTTATTTACTATAAGCGTAAATGAGTTAAATTTGGGAATTCAGGGAACAGTATTGGAACTTGCTGATGACACTGATTTGGTGACATAGCAGAAAGTGACAAGAGGTAGAATCTCACTAGAATTTGGTAAAGTGTCAGGCTCAGTCTGAAAACTGGGTTGAGATTCTCCGACCCCCCGCCGGGTCGGAGAATCGCCGGGGGCTGGCGTGAATCCCGCCCCCGCCGGTTGCCGCATTCTCCGGCACCGGAGGTTCGGCGGGGGCGGGAATCGCTCCGTGCCGGTTGGCGGGCCCCCCCCCCCCCCGCGATTCTCCGGCACGGATGGGCCGAAGTCCCGCTGCTAGGATGCCTGTCCCGCTGGGGTGGATTAAACCACCTCTCTTACCGGCGGGACAAGGCGGCGCGGTTGGGCTCCGGGGTCCTGGGGGGTGCCCCCACGGTGGCCTGGCCCGTGATCGTGGCCCACCGATCCGCTGGCAGGCCTGTGCCGTGGGGGCACTCTTTTCCTTCCGCCTTCGCCACGGTCTCCACCACGGCGGAGGTGGAAGAGACTCCCTCCACAGCGCATGCGCGGGGATGCCGTGAGTGGCCGCTGACGCTCCCGCGCATGAGCCGCCCGGCAATGTCATTTCCGCACCAGCTGGCGGGGCACCAAAGGCCTTTTCCGCCAGCTGGCGGGGCGGAAATTAGTCTGGCGCGGGCCTAGCCCCTCAAGGTTGGGGCTCGGCCCCCCAAGATGCGGAGACTTCCGCACCTTTGGGGCGGCGCGATGCCCGACTGATTTGCGCCGTTTTTGGCGCCGGACATCGTGCCGATACCGGAGAATTTCGCCCCTGGTGTGTAACTCTCCAGGTGCACAGACCAGGGTTTCTCTCCAGATCTTGTGCCTCTTTAAAGAAAAAAAAAATGGGTGAGTGGGGTTTACACCATCTCTCTGGTGGGACGGAGTCTGATTCAGCCGGTAACTGAGTTTCCCATTTCCACCACCGTGGAAGAATCGCCCCCGGTGGAGTGCAGCAGTCTTTATAGGAAGAATACAGCAGTAATTGAAAAGTTGTAACTTTGATTCACCAGTATCATGGGTGACCAGTATGGAAAAATAATTGAGAAATTCGGCCTTTTATCACTGCAACTGAGGTTTCCATTTGTTTTTTAAAAAATTTTAGAGTAGCCAATTATTTTTTTCCAATTGACGGGCAGTTTAGCGTGGCCAATCCACCTAACCTGCACATTTTTGTGTTGTGGGGGCGTAACCCACAGACATGGGGAGAATGCGCAAACTCCACACGGACAGTGACCCAGGGCCGGGATTCGAACCCGAGTCCTCAGCGCCGCAGTCCCAGTGCTATCCACTGAGATTGCCATTTGTTGATGAATTGATAATTACAAAGTAAATTTGGCCAAAATGGCCAAAAAAACCTCAACAAAGAATGAAATATCGAATCTTTTCCAAAAAACATTGCTGAAACAGAGTGCCTTTAAAGGGAATTAGAGGTTGCATAAAGCAAGGACTTTGGAAGGATATGTGGATCATGAAGGAGTTTACACAGGGTAGTTAATATGGAGGAAGGCATTGGTGGATTTGATGGATCAAATGGCTAGTTTCTCAGCTTTGGTTATTCTATATGTTACATTTTGGGTGAATTAATAGCTATGAGTGAATGTGAAAAAGGGTCAATAATTTCTTCAATAGTAAGTTAATGTATACAGGAAAATCACACAAGTTCACTTTGTAGTCTGTAATCTGATTCAGCAACACATCTGCTGCAATTAGATTAGGGATTGAAACATTGGGTGCTGATCATCACCTTGTGGGCATTAGATGAAGAATAGATCATGTTAAGCATCCTGCAAGTCAAATAACCTGCCAATGGTTAGGAGGATAGAATTCATAGGAATTGGAAGAGGCCGTTTAGCTCCTTAAACCTTTGTTCCATCATTCAGTGAGATAATGGCGGTTTAGTGACATAAACTCCAAATGTCCACCTTTGTCCCATATCCCTCAGAAGAACAAAAATCTATCAATTCGATACTTACAATTGGTCTACCATTAATTGTCGTTTGCAGAAGGGAGCTCCAAACATCAACCACCATTTTGGTCCCAGGCAATAGTGTAAAATGTATATGGGCAATAGCACAGTCAATGGAAAAGAAAATAGTGTGGATTGCAAAACAAGGTGCTGATTTGCAATTGCTCGCTACTGCCTACAATGAAATTCACCCTCTTACAGTCCAGACTCACCATGAAGAAAGCTCTTGAACGAGGTACTGTGGGACGATGAATAACACCAGCGGAACAGTGGGCAGCACGGTAGCACAAGTGATTAGCACTGTGGCTTCACAGCGCCAGGCCCCCAGGTTCGATTCCCCGCTGGGTCACTGTCTGTGCGGAGTTTGCACGTTCTCCCCGTGTGTGCGTGGGTTTCCTCCGGGTGCTCCGGTTTCCTCCCACAGTCCAAAGACGTGCAGGTTAGGTGGATTGGCCATGCTAAATTACCCGTAGTGTCCATAAGGGTTGGGAGGGGTTATTGGGTTGCGGGGATAAGGTGGAAGTGAGGGATTAATGTGGGTCGGTGCAGACTCGATGGGCCGAATGGCCTCCTTCTGCACTGTATGTTCTATGTAATCTATGTAACCATACCTGGCAAGGAGTTAATGCATTCAGGATAGGAGGATGGAAAATATGAGAAAGAAATAATAAAGGAACAAAATAAAAACTAAGGCCGGGATTTTCCATTGCGAGTCCGCCCCGCTACCACTGCGAGCAAGGACAATGAATTTGGCGCTCGCTCAGCCGAATCTCCCATTCACAGCAACGGGACCGGAGAATCCTGCTGTCGTGAACGGATGGCGAATCCCGTCCCAAGTAAAATGAGAAAATAGTAACTATGTAACAGCAAATTTGTACTTTGAAAAATAGCTTCAATGGTCAGCTTTAAAATTCTTACAGAAGTGGATCAGCGTGTGGCCGAGGAGGCTAGAACACCAACATATGACAAGAATAGAACGCTTATATCCTTGATTCTGTATATGACATTAATTCTGTGGCCAAGTACCAACCATTTGCATTTAGAATGACATTGGACGAATAAGAGGAATTTGCACCCATTCCCACTCAGCTTTGTGGTCTGGATAGACTAGACAAAAATAATAAAGATGTTTTTTGAACCATTGCAGAACATAAAAAGGGACTCAAGGACAATCAAAAACTGTGTAGCTTTGTAACTAATGTATAGGTTTGCTAAAGCAATTTATTAAGTAAAATGCACATTACAGAGTGTTTCGCAAAATTTTTAATTAAAATGTTATGAATTTGTGCTTCTGCACCTAACGAGTAGATGGGTTGAATTTTCACTGAGTTGAGGTTACTTTAAAAGTGATGGGAAGATCGCAATTCCAGGATCACTGACCCCATTCCCAGTGTTCCCCATTTTCGGGCGTGTTTTTTAAGGGTATGGGCTGGTTCAGGCCAAAAGCTCACACGCTACATTCCTGACTTGGCCGGCTCCATTGTGAGCATGTCCTAGTCCTCCCCAATTTTCATGAGTGTTACCAAACAAAATTTCACTCCAAGCCACATAAGTCATCAAAAGCTTGATCAAAAAGATAGGTTTTAATTAACATATTAAAGAAGGAAAGAGAAGTTTAGGGAGGAGAAATCTAGACCTCATGGCCGAGGTAGCTGAAGACTCAGCCACCAATGATGGAACAATGAAAATTGGGGATGCGCGAGGGCCAGAAATGGAGAAGCACAGGTATTTCTGAGAGTTGTAAGGCAGGAGGAGATTACCAACATGGGGGAGGGTTAAGCCATGGAGTGATTTGATTCAAAAGGATGAAAATTTTAAAATCACAATGTTGCCAGACCACTAACCAATGTAGATGTACAGATATGAGGTGATGGGTGAACAGAACTTTGTGCTAGTTAGGATATGGGCAGAAGAAATTTGGGAGACTTCAAATTCAGGGAGTGTGCAAAGTGGGGGAACCAGCCAGGAATACATTGAATTGATTGATTTTAGGAGGAACAAAAGCATGGATGATGGTTTTAGCACCAAGACAGGTGACGGAAATGGGCAGTGTTACAGAGATGAAAGTAGATCGTATTTTTTTTAAAAATAATCTTTATTGTCACAAGTAGGCTTACTTTAACACTGCAATAAAGTTACTGTGAAAAGCCCCTAGTCGCCACATTCCGGAGCCTGTTCGGCTACACAGAGGGAGAATTCAGAATGTCCAAATTACCTATCAGCACATCTTTGGACTGTAGGAGGAAACCAGAGCACCCGGAGGAAACCCACGCAGACACGGGGAGAATGTGCAGACTCCGCACAGACAGTGAACCAAGCCGGGAACCAAACCTGGGACCCTGGAGCTGTGAAGCAAGAGTACTAACCACTGTGTTACCATGCCACCCGATTACCGTCTTGGTAATCAATAGAATATGTGTCAAAAGTTTAGTTCCAGGCCAAATACAATTAGAACTGTTCATATAGCGCCTTTAATGTAATGTAACGTCCCAAGGTACTTCACGGTGCATTGTAAACCAAAATCTGCAAGGGAAGCACATAAAGCTTAATCTAAGAGGTCGGCTGGGCTTTTCTGCCCCTGTTTACAGCGGGCACCATGGTGGGCAGGAGCAGAAAATATCACGAGAAGGCCAAAAATCGGCTTTACAGCATGTAAAACTAGTTCACTGTTGTGTGCTGCAGCTTTCAAAGGTGGGCCACGTTTCCCACCACGGCATGTCGGGAAGGTCATTTCAATATATTTGCACCTCGTTACAAGGACTGCTCGCCGGAATCGTCCCCCCCCATCCTGGATCATCAGGGCACCTCGACGTGCAGTTAGAATGACGTGTTTCACAATGATACATAAGTTTTGTGCACCTTGCAACCTGCACTTCGCTCATAACTCTGAGGTTTGCCTACCTGTAACGCTCATGGTAATCAGCGCCAGACTTTACAGGCAGCACTGCATTACTGTCAGGGAGATGTCGCAGGCATGTTTCTACCTATCAGATCAGGGGTAAGGTACGGGTGTATTTTAATGGGCTACAGGGTGAGCGCTCCGCTGAGGAAGGGGGGAAACTGACTTGAGGCATGGAAAGCACCTGCAGGGCAAAGGGTCATCTGGTAATGGGGTGGCAGGGCAAGAGTTCTGCTGGGGAATGTGAGAAACTGGCCTTAGACATGGAGATGGGTTACAGGATGAGGCGGTTCTCGAACTATAGCCCACCGAGGTATATGTCTCTGCGATGCTAGAGGATATAGAGAGCACTGTAACGGGTCTTCTGTGGTGCTCTCCTCTGGTACCTCTTCCAAGGTGACATCGGAGCTGGAGCTGAGGGTCTGGCTTGTGGATGCCCTTGGGCACTAGAAAGAAAAGAGAGACGAGCAGTGCATGGCAGGCGACTCTAAACAGAACCTAGCACTCGCAATATAGTTATCCGAGGGATGAGCTGGTGCAGGATCTCACTTGGGTGTGATCTGCCAACTTCAGCATTGCTGCAGGCATGGTCCATATCCTCTCTGGCCAGTTCGATGGCTCGGTTCTTGTAGGGAGTGAAAACCTTGATTTCGGGCACTCCAACCCGGTCTGAGACCTCTATCTTTGACTGTGTGTGAGCGTGGCCTACATAAAGACAGGTGGATAGTGTGAGCAGGATGCATGCCAGGGCAAATTATAAGAATGCCGGGCATGTGAGGGTGATGAGTGCAGCTATGGATGGGATGAGGACATGTACTGCAGAGAATATGGGCTTAAATGAAGATGTGAAGGTGTGTGTGAGAAAGTGAGTGGTGAGGTCCCTTGAGCTCACAGTGTGTGAGATGCCAGTGAATGTGTGATGCGCTGGTTCACGTGTGACTTGAGAGTAATAAAATTATTGACTTACTTGGTGGCATAGATGAGATAATCCCCTTTCTGCACAGGGTGGCTGACCTCTTACGTGCTCCGTTAGCACTAACCATGCTGCCACTGCCTCCCACGCTGGAGCAGTAAGGTTGGTGCACCTCCTCTGGCCATCACGAGGACATCATGGTGGGCCACAACTGTGTCCAGCAGGCATTCCTGGTCCAGCTACCTTCTTCCCTTTGAAGACCATCTCTCTCATCTGTGGCAGTTCTGAGCTGCAGACATTGAAAAAGCACGGGACTGTTTACATATGGTGCCTGGAGTGAGAAAGTGGTGAGCTCACGGTGGGCCGGGCAAATCAGAGGCCGCCCGCCCGCTATCAGCATGTTACCCAAGCATGCATAAGTAATGTGCCGGAAAGCGGAAGAGACGGTACAAAAACCCGCCATTGGGGGCAGCAGGTTTCACATCTGCATCCACACTTCGTGCAATTGGGGAAAAAATCCCACCTGTAGGTTTTGAGGAATATCTTTTGAAGAAACAAAGGCGATTTCGAGAGACTGAGAGGTTTAGGGGGGAAATTCCAGCGCTTGGGGTCCAAACAACTAAAGGCACAGATAGCAATAATGGAGCAATTTAAATCAAGGATGCTCAAGAGGCCTGAATAGCACAGATATCGAGGTGGCGATGCGGGCCTGGAGGAGATTATAAGAATAGGGAGAGATGAGTCCATGGAGGAATTTGAAAAGAAGGATGAGAATTTTATAATTGAAAAAAATTCTTTATGAGCAGCCAGTGTAGGTCAGCAAGCACATGGGTAAATGGGACTTGGGCATGAATCTTGAGGCCCAGGTGGGAGCGGGCAGGGGGACAGGTGGATGGGGAATTTTGTGCCACCGGCCAGCGTGTCAGCCCCATCCCGATTGCCACATTTTCTCACCTTTCCCACAGTCAGGATGGGAGCTTAGCAGGGCTAAAGTAAATCAAATGCTTATTAGAATTAGAGTTATTTTTACAGTGCAGAAGGAGGCCATTCGGCCCATTGAGTCTGTACCGGCCCGCAAAAGAGCACCCTACCTAAGCCCACACCTCCACCTTATCCCCGCAACCCCACCTAACGTTTGGACACTACTGGGCAATTTAGCGCGACCAGTCCACCTAACCCGCACATCTTGGGACAGTGGGAGGAAACCGGAGCACCCTGGCCTCCTGGTGGCAGACTTGAGCAAGAGCTTCAGGATGCGTAGAGGCTCTCCCCGTCTGCTTAACTGCAGCTGCAGCCAAGGGCCAACCTGTGAAGCATCTCTACCACCACAATTGTGGATAGGCTGATGATTCTAATTTTTATTGTACATTTTTATAAGTAGGTAGGGCTCCTTGATTTGGGGTCACCTGCTTTGCTTCCCTGTAATGACTACCTACTGCTGAGATAAAAGAGCACAAGAAAGAGCGAGATTCAGAGTAGAGCCGGGGAGATAAAAGAGTGCAAGAAAGAGCAAGACCAAGAGCGAATCCGGGCTGATAAAAGAGCTAAAGAGAGTAGGTAGGAAGGTATGTTGTTAAGAGGAATTAAGGAAGTTGTAGATGGACATAGATAGATTGAGTGAGTGGGGGAAAATCTAGCAAATGGAGTATAATGTGGGAAAATGTGTAGTTGTTCGCTTTGGCAGGAAGAATAAAAAAGCAGAACATTACTTAAATGGAGAACAACTGCATAATTCCAAGTTACAGAGCATGTCATTAAAAGAAAAAAGGTATTCAGCTGTCAACTGGCTTTTCTTTAAATAATTGTGTTTTGAGTGCTCTTAAAGTACCTATTTCATTGTTGTTGAAATTAAGGGATGTATATGTGCCCAATGAAAAGAATTGGCTCTTCAGCTTTTAGAGACTTTGATGTAAACTAAATTTCCTCACGCTAGCCTCGTCATTTAGAATGCTAATTAAGGAGCAGGCAGGAGCCTGACTTAATGGGCAGCTTTACTTCATTCAAACTGCATTTACTGAGAATGAAGATTAGGAAAGTTTCAAAATTACTAGGTGAGGGGGCTGATTTGCTATTTCTAACCTTTCAAAAATGTAGTTCTCAGGCTGCATAGGGAATGAATAGCATGTTCCAACAAGCTCTTTCTGTGGGAACCCAAGTGATGGAACAATGAAAATTACCACTGAAACTTCTATATCTTGCGAGGCAGAAATTATCCTGTAACATTTTGTGCTACTGACCTCATCCATAATTCTGTTGTTTAAGTTTATTTTTTACCATAGGAAAGTAGATATACTTTAAAGTAAATTTTTGAAAATAATACCTCCCTAAATGTAATTGCTTTAACATATATATATGTACTCCATAAGGAGGAAAACAAAACCCCATACATTAACCAGTGGATGGTAGGTAGAATGTGGCAAGATAATATCCGATCCACAAAGAAACCCTGAGGGGCATATTAACTTGCAACGTATCTCACTTACCAAGGTTTCCTACAAGGTCAAATGACCTCCTTAGAAAAATGAAACAAATCGAACAAATTGACAATCCTAAAGCAATAAATATTTTTTTAAGTCCCAGTATAAAAGTCTAATAAGGGTATTTTGAAATGCTTGCCCTGATGCGCTACTCTGAGATGATAGCCAATGAATAAAGTAATCGACCTCTACAGTAAAGGGAATTTACACAACAAAGGAGAGGCCACTACTTAGGTCAGTGTAAGCATTAGGGATCGGAATGCATTCCTTCTGAGAATATTTACCTTTGATAAGACACGGTAATGATCCGAGAGGAAAACATTTCAAGTCATTTCTTGACAAGGTCTCCTTCTGGTTCACCTGAGAGTCGTATTTCTACAATGAATGCATTTGTTTTTATAGTGAACAGAACCTGATTGTCATCATTCTGATGCCTGAGTAGTGGCAAGTAGTAACCTATTGGCATGCGTATCTTTTCTTAATGAGGCAGGCCCTTCCTGTAGTAAATTTCAATAATTACAAAATAGCCTTTCTGACTACGTTTAGAAATTAAAATTGGATATCAATCAATAATTGGTTGCGATTCCCAGGCAAAAGAATTTTGTCAATTAGCTACATCATATGCATCAATTTGGTTTACCATACTGGATATATAGTACAATATGGAAATCTTGGTTCAATGTTCAAACATGTTAAAGTTGAGGGACAGCTTTTTCATCTATCTTCAGCAGTTTTCTTTGATATTTTAATTGTTAAAAAATAGAAAACTAGAAGCACTTTTGCTGAAAATATAGTGGGATTTTTTACAAACACTAGACAATAATTTATGCAACACCGTTTAGATCTTTGATGCTTTGGCTTGTTTAGAGCTTGCACATCAAACAATTAATTGTTTAGTCAGAGCAAAGGTTATTTGGTCTTCTCAGATTTCCTGTTTGTGTTGTTTTGCAGCACACCATGCCATTCTGGAGGATCTCAAGCCATTCTGACCTTATGGCCCTACATCATGCCCTGGAATTGGAGTACTTATAGCGGTACTTTGAAATGTAGGATCTCCACCCTCACTACTTGTGGACTACAATATTTCTGTGTCTTGTGGCAGCTTCTGACTTCAAACTGTGTGATGTGTCGCAAGTGTTGAAATAGAACTGCAATTTGTCTTAACCGTTGACCATTCTTTAAATGGAGGCGAATGAATCTCTGGAAAAGCTGCTGATGGCTCAAAAGACTGAAGACTGTACAGTGAAAAGCCATCACAATGTTTAACAGCCATGTTATTTCTATATTGCTCCAAGAGATCAAACATGTGAAGAAAATGGGTCTGAGAAGATGCTGAACTCTTACCAAGCTAACTAAACAGGCTTTGTATGGTCCTCAGAACAAATGCTATGGATAATGCTGTACAGTCTAAAGCTTCTATTAGATGAAAACATTTTTGCCATCACAAATCTAAAACTTACACTGAAAACTATTATGGGGAGGCGGAGGCATAGTGGTATTGTCGCTGGACTAGTAATCCAGAGATCCAGGCTAATGCTCTGGGTCCTGGGTTTGAATCACACTAGGAGAGATGATGAAATTAGAATTCAATAAAAATCTGGAATTAAAAGTCTAATGATGCCCATGAAACCATTGCCGATTGTAATAAGAACCCATCTGGGTTCACTAATGTCATTTAGGGAAGGAAGTTTGCTGTCTTTGCCTGGTCTGGCCTACGTGTGACTCTAGATCCACAGCAATGTGGTTGACTCTTAAATGCCCTCAGCCAGCGAGGCCCACATCCCAGGAATGAATAAAGAACAACTGAGTTGGACAAATGCTGGCAACATATTTTACTTGCAGAGAAGGTTTGCTTCCATAATCACTGATATCCAGGGTACTCTGTTATTATTTATGAACTGATTGTTTTGTGTTAACATCATTTATGAAGGTACTTAATTAGATTTGCCATTGGACACAAGAAGCACATTTGATTCTGTCATATCACAAAGTAGTTTACAGAAAAATGGTTTTCTTAGTAATTTAAGATAACTATTGAGTTTGCTAAGACAATCATGTACAGAAAAAATGTCATTTTGTGTAAATTTGTAATCAGGCAATTCTCTTACATATTGTTAAGGCAAATGCAATTGAAAGATAGTAATGCCTTGATCGTGAAGATTAAGTGTCGCGAGGCATTGTGCGCACATAAAACAGTGCTTTGCCTTATCAAAGTGTTGGTGTGTTAAAGTGCAACTTTTTGTTGGGTAAATATGTAGATAATGGAATCTTTGTGATATTTTATTAAGACCAAAAGCTTGGATGCCAAGTGTCAAGATTTATCTTTCATTTTCTCTCGCTTTTTCATTTTGCCAAATTAATTTCATCCGTCTTTTCTGCAAACAAATATATGGAATACTCTGCTTGGATAAAGTAGAAAATAATTCCTTGCTCTTTTCATGCACAAATAATGTGGATGTTACAGCATATATTTTTATTACAAAAGCTCTTTTCTTTTGCTACCAACGAGAGTGAGGATTGCTTTACGTAAACTTACACCCTTGTAGTCTCTACATCCTTTTATATGAAAATACATTAGGAAAACAAAGTTTAGAATTTATGGAGTAGGAGCTGTTAGAACATTTTAGAATGTTTCTCGTGCAATTAGATCTGATCCATTTTGGTGCTGTCCATTTTTCATCCAAAATGTAATATTATTAAAAAATACTTAGTGATGATTGAGATTTTTGTTAGGTCTTGGATCTCATAAAGCTTCAAGATTTCTTACTGCAGAAAACTACAAGCTTAGCCTGTATACTGTAAATGAAATTCTAACCATAGTCCCTAACACTCCCCCTCTCTCCCCTCCATGTAGTCATTGGAAAAGGAATTTCAGCTCTGTGATGCTTTACACCTCATGTACTTATCAGGCTTATTTCTTTGTAAAGTTCCACACAGCTATCCATTGCAGCAATTGCAAGAAATTGTTTATTAATACATAAAAATCCACTTCTTCATGAGGGGTTTTGTTAAATGCTGTCCACAAATTTGTACTGCTGCTAGATCAAAACCACAGTGAACTATTTTAACAATTTGGTAACTGAATGTTTGCAGATAAAGATCTAGAATAAATAATTGTGGATTATGATTTTGCCTTTTTTCAAACAGAATGACTGGAAATCAACAGATTACCTGGGCCTCACTCTGAGAAAATAAAGTGTGTTTTATCTGCAAAATACATGTACAGAACTTTCTCATGAATTGTGTGTTTAAATTAATAAAAAATCAATTTGTGAAATGATGGTACTTGTGCTTTTCAAGTCCTTCCTTAACAGACAAACCATCTGATAATACTGCTCACTGATAAATTTGAGAACTGCTCTCATGTATCAGTATACAAGACATTTTTCAAATATTTTCTGATAATATTCCAATATATATATAGTACAATGTTACGTTTGACTGAAAGTATTTCCTTCTAAGATTGGTTGCGTACGGTGTTATTGATGCTTGCCCTTGTCTGTCATCATTGTCAATGCCCTTCCTGATGTACATTCAATTTTCAGACCACTATTAGACTAAGTATTATGCTATGCAGAGTTGCCGTAACCGAGTCACAACAGTCAGATCCCTAGCCCAACTCTTAAGTGATCACTATCACTTGAAAAATCACTTCAGATCAACGCAAACGTGATGGAAGAGCAATACCTTAACACACAAATGGTAAGTAAATTTTGAGCTTCCTTATTTATTCATGTTATATTCATGCATGATTGTCAAAATATATTTAAGACTGAATAGTCACCTATAACTTCCTTCAAATATCTATTATTCTCCAAGAATATATTTTAAATTGTATACTTACCCCTGTATTTTCTGAAAATTATATCCTTGTAACAAGACATATTTGCAGATTATTTTCTGTACAACTTCTTTCTCACTGCAATTGTGCAGTAATACTTATGATTTTTTATGCCTAATGTTTGCCACTCACACATGCAATCATGTCCTTTTCATCACAAGGTCAACTCATTTGAGATGTAATACAAATACTTTTGTGTGTATATTTAAAATAACATTTGGCTAAATGGATAGATACTTATAACTAGTTTGGAAATGATATACATCTATCTCTCTCTGCTTTTCCTCCATATTGAACACCAAGTCAGTTCATGTCATTTCTGTCACTTATTCTGAACATTGTTATTTCTATTCTGTATATTTTCAATGCAACAGAGACTAGTAGAAGAAAGAGACCAGCTATCTCCTATTTACAAGCATTAGATCTACCAAGGGACAGGTAAATGACTTGATTCAAGGAAAAAATGAAAGGAATATCATCAAATGAATGAACACACTGAGATCATTTGAAAACATAAGTGGCTTGTATCTTACAGTAAACCAAAAGCAGCACAGAAAAAAATGAATTTTGCCATGACAAGAAATTTCAATGATAAAAATGTGCTTAACTCACATAAGATAGTCTACTATAATATATATGGCCAGACGGCAGCACAGTGGTTAGCATTGTTGCATCACAGTGCCAGGGTCCCAGGTTCGATTCCGGCTTGGGCCACTGTCTGTGCAGAGGCTGCACGTTCTCCCCATGTCTGCGTGGGTTTCCTCTGGGTGCTCCGGTTTCCTCCCACAAGTCCCGAAAGACGTGCTGTTAGGTAATTTGGACATTTTGAATTCTCCCTCCGTGTACCCGAACAGGCGCCGTAATGTGGTGACTTTTCACAGTAACTTCATTGCAATGTTAATGTAGGCCTACTTGTGACAATAAAGGTCATTAATTAAATATAGATCGTAGAATTTACAGTGCAGAAGGAGGCCATTCGGCCCATCGAGTCTGCACCAGCCCTTGGAAAGAGCATTCTATCTAAGCCCACACCTCCACCCTATCCCCATAACCAGTAACCCCATCTAACCTTTTTAGACACTAAGGGCAATTTAGCATGGCCAATCCACCTAACATGTACATCTTTGGACTGTGGGAGGAAACTGGAGCACCCGGAGAAAACCCACGCAGACACGGGGAGAACGTGCAGACTCCGCACAGACAGTGACCCAAACCGGGAATCTATGTATATGTGGCAGCCTTATAAGATACACTGTGGTGGTCAACTATGTGTTAAGCATTGCCTGGGTGTGGCTCAGAGGTCCCACTCTGGCTAGACAGTCTCTTCCCCATTTGCTGCACAGGAAGGCAGTGGGCTGAGAAAATGCATGATCCGCTGACTTCTGGGATCTCTTCTTGGCCTGCCCAGCTTTTGATTTCTGTTCTCCTCTTCCAATTCGTTTCCAAACAATTAGCTTCCAAAGGTCATAACCGTCATCAAATATGTCCCAGTTATCACTGTCAGTGTCTACCATCTTGATATCTCAATTGCCCTTGCAGCAGAGGTTTGAAGGCCATCGGTCAAGATCTTGTGGCCAGTTCACAGTACAGCAAGTCTTTGGCTACACAGTCATCATCCATCCAATCGATGAATGTGACCGAGAACAGGTATCATTGGATTAGCAATGAGTGTATGCTGATGGAATTAGTATGCTCTAGGACCTCTGAGTTGGTAACGATTTCCTGCTAAGAGATGCTGAGGCTATATCTGAAATGGTGAAGTTGTTAGTGAAGACAGTCTTTTTTCCTGTCTAGGAGACAACTTTCCATAAGTTCTGAAATGTAAGTAGACATGCTCTGTAGATGACCTGAAGGCGTATGACAGCAGCAAAGAGAATATGCTGAAAAGCATCAATGCCAGAACACAACCCTGTTTGACCCCACTGTGAAACTCAGTGTGCGGATGTTACACTGTCATAGCTGGCCTTACTCAGTATGTTGTCATGGAAAGAGGAGATCCCATTGAGCATTTTCAGCAGGAAGCCAATTTTCTTCATCAGCTTCAACAGATTGACCTGCTCATGTGGTCAAATACCTCCGTGAACCCATAGATTCCCTTCAGTGCAGCAGGAGACCATTCGGGCCATCAAGTCTACATCGACTCTCCGAAAGAGCATTCTATCGGGCAGCACGGTAGCATTGTGGATAGCACAATTGCTTCACAGCTCCAGGGTCCCAGGTTCGATTCCGGCTTGGGTCACTGTCTGTGCAGAGTTTGCACATCCTCCCCGTGTGTGTGTGGGTTTGCTCCGGGTGCCCCGGTTTCCTCCCACAGTCCAAAGATGTGCAGGTTAGGTGGATTGGCCATGATAAATTGCCCTTAGTGTCCAAAATTGTCCTTCGTGTTGGGTGGGGTTACTGGGTTATGGGGATAGGGTGGAGGTGTTGACCTTGGGTAGGGTGCTCTTTCCAAGAGCCGGTGCAGACTTGATAGGCTGAATGGCCTCCTTCTGCACTGCAAATTCTATGATCTATGATCTATCAAGGTCACTCCTATGCCCTATTCATGTAACCCCACGCATTCATCATGGCCAATCCACCTAACCAGCACATCTTTGGACACTAAGGGGCAATTTTTTTTAGCATAGTCAGTCCACCTATCCTGTACATATTTGACTGTGGGAAGAAACCGAATTATCCGTAGGAAACACAGACAGTCACCCAAAGTTGGAATCGAAACAGGGTCCCTGGCACTGTGAGGCAGCAGTGCTAACCACAGTGCAATCGATGAAATCAATATCTCGTTATCTCCATTGTTCATGGCATTTCTCTGGCAGCAGCTAAAGTTAGAAGATCATGTCAATTATAAATCTCCCATTTCTGAAGCCACACTGGGACTCAGGGTAGCTGTGTCAGCCAAGATCTGAAACTGACCAGGACAATTTGGGAAAGAAAATCACTCCCAAGATGCTGCACAGGGAAGTGCCTCAATAGTTGTAGAAATCGCAGTAGTTGTCCCTGTTCTTGTACAGGATCAGAATCTTTGCATCACGCAAATTGTATAGGGCTTTAGTGAGGCCACACCTGGAGTATTGTGTGCAGTTTGGTGTTCTTATCTAGGGAAGGATGTTTTTGCTATGGAGGAAGTGCCACAAAGGCTGATTGCTGGGATGGTGGAACTGTCATATGAGGCGAGACTAAGTCGAATATGATTATATTCATTGGAGTTGAGAAGAGTGAGAGGGGATCTCATAGAAACTTACAAAATTCTAAGACGATAAGACAGGGTAGATTCAGAAAGAATATTCCTGATGGTGGGAGAGTCCAGAAATAGGGGTCATAGTTTGAAGATAAGGGGTAAACCTTTTAGGACTGAGGAGGAATTTCTTCACCCAGAAAGTGGTGAATTTGTGGAATTCGCTACCACAGAAAGCAGTTGAGGCCAAAACATTGTGTAATTTCAAGAAGGAATTAGATATAGCTCTTAGGGCTTAAGGGATATGGGGGGGAAGGCGAGATCAGGGTATTGAACTTGATGATCAGCCATGATCATAATGAATGGTGGAGCAGGCTCGAAGGGCCGAACGGCCTCCTCCTGCTTCTTATTTTCTATGTTTCTATATCGTGGAGCATTGCCCTCTCCCACCCGCAGAAACAGAGTAGTGAGTGAAGATGCTGCAGGAGTGCCTGTTTCCATGCTTGATGAATTCAGGCAGAATAGCATCAGTGCCTGCAGCTTTTCCCATGGTATGCAAGCTGATGGACCTATTGCCTTTTTGCTCCCTTCATGCATGTCCCTAGCCTACAGTGCTGAGGACCCGGGTTCGAATCCCGGCCCTGGGTCACTGTCCGTGTGGCGTTTGCACATTCTCCCTGTGTCTGCATGGGTTTCACCCCCACAACCCAAAGATGTGCAGGTTAGGTGGATTGGCCATGCTAAATTGTCCCTTAATGGGAATAAAAAATAATTGGGTACTCTAAATTTTTTTTTTTTAAATACATGCCCTTAGCATTTCCTGTATCAATGTGGCAGTCACCACTAGCTGTATTATATGTATTACGGTAAGGCATGTATAATAGAGGTACATGGGTAAATCCCTGCCTGCTGGCTCCGCCCAGTAGGCGTTGTATAAATGTGTGTGCTCGCCGGTGCTGCAGCCATTCTGGTTCCAGCTACAGGAGGCACAACACCTTTGCTCAATGAAGCCTCGATTATTCCACTACTCTCGACTTTGTGGTAATTGATAGTGCATCAATTTATTGAGCAAAGATTTTTTTAAACGATGGATCTCCACACCAAGCCTGATCGCCTGCAGCTGAGCCCTCAAGCAGCCAACGCTACGTCCGCCTTTGAGCACTGGCTAGCCTGCTTCTAAAGCTACCTCAGGACAGCTGCTAAAGAACCCTCGGACTCGCAGAAGCTCCAAGTCCTCTATTCACGGGTGAGCCCTGACATTTTTCCTCTCATCCGGGATGCGCCCACTTACCCCGAAGCGATGGAGCTCCTGAAGGGACATTACGTTCGACCAGTCAATCAACTATACGCCAGGCACCTCCTATCCACGAGACAGCAACTCCCTGGGGAGTCTCTGGACGATTTCTGGCGTGCCCTGCACACCCTGGGTAGGAACTGTGACTGCCAGGCAGTTTCTGCAGTCCAGCACACAGAACTTTGAATTCGAGACGCGTTTGTTACGGGCATGAGGTCTGCGTACGTCCGCCAGCGGCTACTGGAAGGGGGTACGCTTGACCTTGCGGGAACTAGGCAGCTCGCGAACTTGTTAGAAGTGGCTTCCCGTAACGTCCAGTCGTACGTCCCCGACCGCGTGGCACCCTCATGGGCATCGTGGGCCCCACCAGCTGCTGACTCCAGCTCATCGCAAGCCTGCACCGCGCGGCAGCCAGCCAACCCTGGGGGGCCCCAAGTGCTATTTTTGCGGGCAGAACAAACACCACGGGCAGCACTGTCTGGCGCGGAGCGCGACCTGCAACGGGTATGGGAAGAAGGGTCACTTTATTTCTGTTTGCCAGGCCCGGTCAGTCGCTGCTGTTTCTAGGTACGGAGTTCCTGCACCCCTCACGTGCGACCCAGGGGCGCCGCCATTTTCCTCCTCGCAAGCCACGTGCATTCCATGGGCGCCGCCATCTTCGATGCCGCAAGCCACATGTGGCCCATGGGTGCCGCCATCTTTGATGCCGCCCGCCATGTGCGCCATGTGGGCGCCGCCATCTTCAGCGCCATTTTGGACGGTGCCTCAGAACCCCTGCTCGTCTGGCCGTTCATTGCCTGCCGCTACCTCCACCACCGCTGACCAGCCCGGGACCTCCCAGCATCTGCCGCAGCTCGCCTCGATCACGCTGGATCAGTCCGGCCCCGCAATCTCGCGACCGCAACAATGACGGTGAAGATTGATGGGCACGAGACGACCTGCCTTTTTGACTCCGGGAGCACGGAGAGCTTCATCCACCCCACTACGGTAAGGCGCTGCTCCTTCACGGTACACCCAGTCACCCAGAAAATCTCCTTGGCCTCCGGATACCATTCAGTGGAAATCTGGGTGTACTGCATCGCGACCCTCACCATCCAAGGCGTAGAGTTTAGGAACTTCCGACTCGACGTCCTCCTCCACCTCTGCGCTGCCCTGTTACTTGGCCTGGACTACAGTGCCACCTCCAAAGCTTAACCTTAAAATTCGGCGGACCCCTACCCCCCCCCTCACCGTATGCGGCCTCACGAACCTTAAGGTCGATCCACCTTCCCTGTTTGCGAACCTCATCCCGGATTGCAAACCCGTCGCCACCAGGAGCAGACGGTACAGTGCCCAGGACAGGACCTTCATCAGGTTGGAGGTCCAACGTCTTCTGCGGGAAGGGATCATTGAGGCCAGCAACAGCCTCTGGAGAGCTCAAGTGGTAGTAGTAAAGACTGGGGAGAAGCACAGGATGGTCATTGACTACAGTCAGACCATCAATCGGTACACGCAGCTCGACGCGTACCCCCTCCCATGCATATCTGGCATGGTCAATCAGATTACGCAGTATCGGGTCTTTTCCACAGTGGACCTGAAGTCCGCCGACCACCAGCTCCCCATCCGCCCGGAGGACCGCCAATACACTGCGTTTGAAGCAGTTGACCGCCTCTATCACTTCCTTCGGGTTCCCTTCGGCGTCACTAATGGGGTCTCGGTCTTCCAACGAGAAATGGACCGAATGGTTGACCGGTACGGACTGCAGGCCACCTTCCCGTACCTAAATAACGTCACCATCTGCGGCCACGATCAACAGGACCACGACGCAAACCTCCATAAATTCCTCCAGACCGCAAACTCCTTAACCTCATGTACAATAAGGAGAAATGCGTGTTCCGCACCAACCGTTTAGCCATCCTTGGCTATGTCGTGGAAAATGGAGTTCTAGGGCCCGACCCCGACCTCATGGAACTCCCACTCCCCCACTGCCCCAAGGCCCTGAAACGATGCCTGGGGTTTTTCTCCTACTATGCCCAGTGGGTCCCTAATTATGTGGACAAGGCCCACCCACTCATTCAGCCCACAGCTTTTCCCCTGACGGCTGAGGCCCGCCAGGCCTTCAACTGCATCAAGGCAGACATCACAAAGGCCATGATGCACGCGGTCGACGAGTCCCTCCCCTTTCAAGTCAAGAACAATGCATCAGACGTAGCTCTGGCCGCCACCCTCAACTGTTCTACGTTTTAGTTACCGTTGTATGAAGAGTCAACAGTCCTGTTCCTTTTCACCAAACACCATTTATTTCACTTCCACAGCCTCTGCACAAAAGTCTTAGCAACACACCACCTCACCCAAGGGCCACCTGAAGCCCCTTTACATGTCAGTGTCAATCATTGGATACTTAAACTAAATGAGACAACTAATTGCAATGTCTCTTAATGCATTACTTAACTCTTAACCCATTACTTAACAGTCTCCCCTTCCTTGGAGGAAAAAATAATTAGGTGAAAACAAAATTTAAAGAAACTCAAAAACGCAATTTCCCCACAATTTTTTTTCACATTTTTTTTTTGGAAAAAAAATCACAGAAACAGGCACCCTTCATTAACAATATCCAAAAGTTACATTTCTGTCAATATCTGAGATATATAAAAGACCATATCCACCGCCTCTACAAAGCTTAACGTCTCAGCAGCCAAAGTGCTTTCAACCACTTTCCTTATTTTCTTTGTTTCCCACACAAGAGGACAACATTTACCATTGTTCCCCAAGAGGAAAATTATAAAACCGCCTGTGCTTGATTTGTATAGGACGCATCTCTATAAACTATGAATTTCAAGTGCCTAAGGTCACCTAAAACCGGGAACCTCAAAACACACTCCTGCATTTTTAGTTTGGCCAAACGCTTTATTTGCTCTTATTATGTCTTCCACTTTGGGATCATTCATTTTTGTACTCAACTCTAAGACATCAAAACTCACGTCCGGTCTAGTCTGTCTACCTAACCAATTCAGTTGCCCAATTAAACTTTGCAGTTGCTCTTTTTCCATCTTTGAAACCTTGCATCTTTTTGTGAAAACCCGGCCACGGCTAATTGCTATTGGGCTGATACTTTCCAAATAAGATTGCGAACGTAAAGTTGCCCCGAACTTAGTCTGTCCGATTTCCAGTCCAATATATTTAAATGCACCGGAAGGCTGACTTCCGACCCTGAATTCTTTCCTCAAACCAGAGATTACAAAAGCTTCAAAATCACTCGTCCCACCCCACAAAAATTATTTGACATGCATCATAAAGATGCCTGAAAGGTTCCCTTTATAGTGCCAGTAAAACATTACCGGATCTACTTTCAACTGGTAACAGCCTAACTTTAACAAAACTGACCTTACCGAAAAATACCAGACTCTAGATGCAACATTTAAACCACATACACATTTGTTCAACTTCCAGAATACCCCTGCTGTGTTCGCTGCTTCTTTAGGAGGATGGAGAAAAATGTCTCTCTGGAGCTGATGCCCCTGCAAGAAGGCAGCTTTCATATCTATAGATTTGCATTCCCATGCCTTTGTGGCTAAAAGAAGATCTTTAAAATTAACCTTTCCTGCTGTAGGTGAATCTACCCTTAAATCCTGATCTTCTAAGCTTTCTTCAAATCCCCTTGCCACAAGCCTGGTCTTTGCCTTATAAGTTCCATCCGGAAGAACCTTTTCCGTGCAAATCCATCTGTGGGACAGAGCTCTTTGTCCCCTATCCGGGACTTCCGTGTATACTCCAAATCCACTCCAACTATGCAGTTCTTGCTGTTTAGCATCTTTGATAACTTTTCATATAATTTATTGGAAGCCACAAAAATCTCATGTGCATGTGGGCTTCTACTCCTATTAGTATTCGTAGTCTTAGTCATGTTCCGAGACCTTGATAAACTACGTCCCCTCTCCCGCCTGGTAACTTGTTCTATACTGCTACTGCTTGATCTTTCAGATCTGCTGTGGGATGTCCTTTCAAAATTCTCGACCTTTTCCTGCGGACCTGTTCACTAACCGATGTACTATCTGAACTGGCACTGCGTTCCTGTGACCTCCATTCGTGTTCCCACACCATTGTCTTAACTCCCTCCCCTGAATGCTGTACATTCAACCAATGTTTATACTTTCCAGTGGCATTCCCTGCTCTAATAACAATTGCATCCTTCCATTGACTAGACCCTTCAGGCAAGTATGTCACCTTTGTACCAACTTTTGGTAGTTGTCCTTTCGGAAAAATGGCCTTATCCCAGATCTTAAGGTCCACAGCCACAATGTTGTTAAAATCCCTGGCCAAAGGTAGGGTTACTATCGGTCGTGCTGGTGTCCTTCTGTACTTCCTACAAACTTCACAGCAATCACCAACCTGTTCTATCAGTTTAGTATAGTCTTCATCCCTTACTCCTGCATCCTTTAATACATTTTTCAGCCTCCGAGAAGACGGATGTGCAAATTGCCTATGCAGTTTTAATACAACAAGCATTTTATCAGCGAAAGTCCCATTTTCAACTGCCATTAACACATCCTTAACCACTCTACTTGAAATATTATTTGTCAGTAATGGAATACAATAGTGTCCCGACTGTGTAAATTGTAAGTCCACCGTCTTTCCAAAAACTGTTGCCTTATCCTGTTCCATATCCAGTTTCATGTGTGCTTTCTTCATCGACGGTCTGCTCAGAAGCAAAGGTATCTCACTTGATACAACATCCGTGTTAATGAAATGATTCACACCGGCAATATTGCAAGGGATCACCACTCTTTTCAGCGACTTCAGAATATTATCATCCCCAAACCTGAAACTTGTGGAACTTTCAAATTCCTTAACCTTGTTACGACTTTCAGCATTCAAGGAGTCCAGGTAACATTTTAACCAGTCAATTCCACACACAGTAGATGTGCAGCCACTGTCCAATACAGCACAATTGAAGGATTCTGCAACCAACACCCTCATTACTGGCGTAAAACTGTTTGTTAAGAGGACAATGTCTTCTCTTTGAACACTATCTTTTTCCTCTTCTGACTCTTCCGTGTCATGTGTTGCTTCAAACACTCTATCATAACGTTTTGGACAGTTGAAGACATAATGGTATTGAGAGTCACATCGAAAACATCGATTTATCATACCCCGTGCATTTCTGGGGTTCATCTTCCTACTGTAAGTTCTAACTGGGTTTCTGTCTTCATAATTTCCTTGACTCGATCTCCTTCTATAGTCTTGGGCCCTGTTCATAGCCATATGATTTCGCCATCCTGTTAGTAGTGTATCTTCCATATTCTGCTTTATAGCAGGCTGACCTATTTGGGTCATCAGAGCCATCGGAATCGAATGTTTCCCCAGAAACTTCTGTAAAGCTTTTGTCATCTGTTCGAATAAGGTATCCTTATCAGTAAACTGAACTCCTGTCAAAACCAGGAGCCTATCCATGTTGCTCACTCTACCACAGTCAAGTAATTTAAAGGCCAACACAGACTGTAAATTCCAGATTGTGTTTCTGCAGCCTTTTATATAGTCTGCCAAATTCCATTATATAGTCTTCCATGGAGATATCCTCCATTTTCCAGAACTTATCAAAATCCGACCATGCTTTATACGCACTTAACAAGTCATCGTTCTTGTAAATCTTATCCATATAATGTAATAAAGTATCCAGACCTTCTTCTGAGTCTAACTCTTCCAATTCCAGCTCAGAAAGCACTTTGTTTCGGATTTTACTGTCATAAGGTAGAGAAAGTGCCAAATCCATACCTTGTTTTCTCTTTCCCAAAGCAGTCCACATAACTACTGCACTTCTCCATTGGTCGTACGATTCCCTTTCAGAAAATAAGGGGGGATAGTCATATCCAGCCATTTTTATCCTGGGTTCAGCCATGTATCTTTTTTTTTTCCTTCTCACTCACTCCTTGGTTTGATCAGGAAAGGTTCCTGGACCCGTCCTTCATCGCAAGCATGTCGGACCCATAAGTTGGATCCTTTGGTCGAAAGGGTCACCTCCTACACGCGAACCCGAAGTACGCCTACGTGGCACACCCCGACGGGCGCCAGGACACAGTCTCCCTCCGGGACCTGGCACCAGCTGGATCCCCACCCACGGCCGCCGACCTGACACCGCCCCCCCCGGTTGCCTCATTCACCCCTGCGCCACTCACCCTCCCTCCAGCGAACCTCACCGCAGCCCCCACCCCAGCAGGATCTGTCCTCCCACTGGTTCCACTCAGGGGTGACAAAGATGAGGACAACACGCTCCCGGAGTCACAGGTGACCAAGTCGGCGCCCACATCACCACCAGGACTGAGGCGATTGCAGAGGGTCAAGGCCCCCGACAGACTGAACTTGTAATTTTTTTTTCCACCACCCCCGCCAGACTCTTTTTTAACAGAGGATGAATGTGGTAGTCACCACTAGCAGTATTACATGTATTACGGTAAGGCATGTATAGTAGAGGTACATGGGTAATTCCCTGCCTGCTGCCCCCGCCCAGTATGCGGCGTATAAATGTGTGCGTTCACTGGTGCTGCAGCCATTCTGGTTCCAGCTACACGAGGCACAACATCTTTGCTCAATGAAGCCTTGATTATTCCACTACTCTCGACTTTGTGGTAATTGATAGTGCATCACAAAGGAAATGTGAAAATTCTGGCAAAGTTATAACCAGTGGTGCATCACCTAGCAGTCTGCTGGACTTTGCTTTCAGCTTCTTTTAGTGCCTTCAGAATCCTCTCCTTCCGATCTTTCTTGTCATTAACGAGAGCGGACTGTTTGGCTTCAATGATAGGCTCTGTCTCAGTGATGTTAGCCTCAAAATAGCATTTTTTTTCATTTTTGGCTCCCCTATGTTGAGTGTGTGGTATTGTATATATCTCGGTATGTTCCATTTCACTTCTCCACCCTTTGTAGGAATAACTGAATTCTGCTATTACTGGAATACAATTTCAAAGATATATCAAAATGTACTTAACTTTCACAAGGTAATCCCTAATAATAGTACCAGAACATAATTCACAGGTAATGTAGTTGAATTGAATACTTGAAATAGTCATGTCATTTCTGTGGGCAACATTTTTAAACTAATAAATGAATTGAGTTACAGAAAAACAATGACTGTGAGGTATTAAATCCTGGTTCCATTTAATCAATGCCTCTGGCATTAACAGCAGCAGCAGCAGCCAGAGCAGTGGCATCACGGCTGGCTCTGTTGTTAAGCAGGGAGGGTTAAAGAGCACTAGAGCAATAGTTATAGGGGACTCTATAGTTAGGGGTACAGATAGGTGCTTCTGTGGATGTGAAAGAGACTCCAGGATGCTATGTTGCCTCCTTGGTGCCAGGATGTCTCTGAACAGGCAGAAAGCATGCTGAAAGGAGAGGGTGAACAGCCAGAGATCATGGTATATATTGGTACTATTGACATAGGTAAGAAGAGTGACGAGGTCCTGCAGCAGCAATTTAAGGAGTTAGGTAGAAAGTTAAAAAGCAGGACCTCTAGAGTTGTAATCTCAGGATTACTCCCTGTGCCAATTGGCTAAACAGCTGGTGTAGGAGGGAGGGTTTCAGATATCTGGACCATTGGGATCTCTTCCAGGGCAGGTGGGACCTGTACAAGAAGGGCTGGTTGCATCTTAACAGGCGGGGCATAAATATTCTGACCGGGAGGTTTGCTAGTGTCACTTGGGAGGATTTAAACTAGTTTGGCAAGGGGGTTGGTGGGAACCAAAGCAAAGGTGAATTAACTGAAGGGGAACTAGAGAGTAGGGCCAGTAAGACTCAGAGGAAGAGCAGACAGGGGGTGGTTGCTGATCAAAGAGGGCCTGGTGGACTGAAGTCCATTTGTTTCAATGCGAGAAGTGTAACAGGTAAGGCAGATGAACTTAAAGCTTGGATTAGTACTTGAAACTATGATGTTGCTGTCATTACAGAGACTTAATTAATGCACGGCAGGGTTGGCAGCTTAATGTTCCAGGATACAGATGTTTCAGGCTGGATAGAGGATGTAAAAGGGAGTTGCACTACTGGTTAAGGAGAATATCACAGCTGTACTGCGGGAGGACACCTCGGTGGACTCATACAGCTGGGTAGAGCTCAGGAATGGGAAGGGTGTCGTCACAATGTTGGGGATTTACTATAGGCCTCCCAACAGCCAGCGGGAGATAAAGGAAACAGCTATGTAAGCAGATTTTGGTAAGGTGTAAAATTAACAGGGTTGTTGTGGTGGGTGATTTTAACTTCCCCTATATTATCTGGGACTCAATTAGTGCTAGGGGCATGGATGGAGCAGAGATTGTAAGGAGCATCCAGGAGGGTGTCTTGAAACAGTATGTAGATAGTCCAACTAGGCAAGGGGCCGTACTGGGCCTTGTATTGGCAAAATGCACCTGGCTAGATGGTCAAAGTTTCAGTAGGGGAGCAGTTCGGGAACAGTGACCACAGTTCAGTGAGCTTTAAGGTACTGATGGAGAAAGATAAGTGTCGTCCTCAGGTGAAAGTGCTAAATTGGAGGAAGGCTAGTTACAACAATATAGGCAGGAACTGAAGAATGTGGATTGGGGGCTGATGTGTGAGGGCAAATCAACATCTGACATGTGGGAGGCTTTCAAGTGTAAGTTGATAGGAATTCAGGACCGGCACGTTCCTGTAAGGATGAAGGATAAGTTCGCCAAGTTTCAGGAACCTTGGATAACGAGAGATATTGTGAGCCTAGTCAAAAAGAAAAAGGAAGCATTTGTCAAGGGTAGGAGGCTGGGAACACACAAAGTAAGTGTGGAATACAAGGAAAGTAGAAAGAAAGTTAAGCAAGGAGTCAGGAAGGCTAAAAGAGGTCACAAAAAGTCATTGGCCAGCAGGATTAAGGAAAATCGCAAGGCTTTTTATACAAATATAAAGAGCAAGAGGGTAGCTAGGGAGAGGCCCAGTCAAGGACAAGGGAAGGAATCTATGCATGGAGCCAGAGGAAACGGGTTAGATACTTTGTGTCCGTATTCACCAAAGAGAAGGACTTGGTGGATGAGTTTGAAAAGGGTGTATAGATAGTTTGGGTCATGTTGAGATCAAAAAGGAGGAAGTATTAGGGGTCTTGAAAAACATTAAGCTAGTTAAGCTAGTCCCCAGGGCCTGATGGGATTTACCCCAGAATACTGAGAGAGGCAAGGGAGGAAATTGCTGGGGCCTTGGGAGAGATCTTTGTATCCTCACTGGCTAAGGGGGGGGGGATTGGAGAATAGTCAATGTTGTTCCTTTGTTTATAAAGGGTAGAAAGGATCATCTAGGTAATTACAGGCCGGTGAGCCTTACGTCAGTGGTAGGGAAATTATTGGAGAGGGTTCTTCGAGACAGGATTGACTCCTACTTTGAAATAAGTGGATGTATTCGCGAGAGGCAACATGGTTTTGTGAAGGGGTAATCGTGTCTCACTAACTTGATCAACTTTTTAGAGGAAGTGACAAAGATGATTGATGAGGGTAGGGCACTGGATGTTGTCTACATGGACTTCAGTAAGGCCTTTGACAAGGTCCCTCATGAGACGCATGGGATCAGAGGTGACCTGGCAAGATGGATACAGAACTGGCTTTGTCATAGAAGACAGGGTAGCAGTGGAAGGGTGTGTTTCTGAATGGAGGGCTAGTAACTAGTGACACTCCTCAAGGCTCAGTGCTGGGACCTTTGCTGTTTGTAATATATATAAATGATTTGGAGGAAAACGTAACTGGTTTGATTAGTAAGTTTGTAGACGACACAAAGGATGGTGGAATTCCGGATAGCGATGAGGACAATCAGGATACAACAGGATATGCATGTTGGAAGGTCTAATACAGATGGGAAATATACAGTAAATGGCAGAGTATTGATAGGAAGAGGGATCTGGGTGTACAGGTACACAGGTCACTGAAAGTGGCAATGCAGATGGAGACGGTAGTCAAGAAGGCTTACAGCATGCTTGCCTTCATCGGCTGGGGCATTGAGTTTAAAAATAGGCAATCATGTTGCAGCTTTATAGACCATTAGTTAGGCCGCACTTGGAATATAATGTTCAATTCTGGTCGCCAGACCACCAGAAGGATGTGCGGGCTTTGGAGAAGGTACAGAAAAGATTTACCAGGATGTTGCTTGGTATGGAGGGCATTAGTTATGAGGAGAGGTTGGAGAAACTTGGTTTGTTCTCGCTGGAACAACTGAGATTGAGGGGCGACCTGATAGAAGTTTACAAGAATATGAGAGGCATGGGCAGAGTGGATAGTCAGAAACTTTTTCTCAGTGTGGAAGAGTCAATTATGAGGGGACATAGGTTTAAGGTGCGAGGGGCAAGATTTAAAGGAGATGAACTAGGCAAGTGTTTTACACAGAGGGTGGTGGGAGCCTGGAACTCGCTGCCGGGCGAGGTATTGGAAGCAGATACAATAGTGACTTTTAAGGGGCATCTTGACAAATACGTGAATAGGATAGGATAAAGGGGTTTAGTTCAGACGGGCAACATTTCTATCCCCGTTTAGTTCTGTAGAAGATTCATATGAACTTGGAACTTAACTCTGCTTCTCTCTCCACAGATGCTACCAGACCAGTTGCAACAATCCAGGATTTTCTGTTTTATTTCAGATTACTAGCATCTCCCGGTGTTTTGCTTTTATTAATGTGTACAAGGTGCTGACTGGCTGCAAACTAAACTGCAAGTTGGAATCTCAGTTCGTGAGCTACAGTGCAAATGAGGTTTGAGTCTGGGCGATCTCTGTATAATCAGCAAAGGAACCATCACCAGTAAACATCTAGCACATTTAAATATCAATTGCTTCAGGAAAAGTAATCTGGATGCATTCCTGAAATTGGAACCACTTTTATTTTTCGAGTGTTTAAACTTCAGTAGCGAATAATTAAAATGCAAGTATTAAATTGTGCTGCCATCTGAACTCTTGACCTTGGGGCAACCTTTATGAGCTTCGTTACCGTCTGGTGCAGACAGCGGCTGTACAAAGAGATGTCTGCCAATGGCAAAGGTCCCACAAAATACCCGCACTTGGATTTCGTGTGCGGTCAGTCGCTTAATCGGAGCAATCGTTGGCCTTTTAACTAAAAATCTCTAAATTCAAATAAACAATCCATTGCAATGGCATCGTTGCTGTTGAAGTCCAAAGATGTTTATTGAACTAAGCGTATTCAAATGAATGCCTACTTGGATTATCTTGAGCTCCTTGGGAGAATAGTTAACCCGGTGCATTTTTAAGTTAATCGTATTTGTTTTACTTTTTTTTATTAAGTAGCGGGATAAAGTATTTGGAAACGTGCAAAGCGGGGATTTGCACGGCGCCACTTTGGAAACACTTCACATCAGAAAGTAACTACTGGGTTTTGGAGCAGCTCCATTCACGGCGCGGAGTTGCCCGCTCGGGAGCGCCTCACGGTCTTCGCTAAGAAACTAAACATTCATTCATTCGCTGTTTGCTTTCGCCACTTCCCCAGGCTTCTTCATGGAGTGAGTTTGGATACTTCATCCTGGAAATAATTCCGGATTTATATTAAACCAATCGCTATCATTACTGAAATATTAAATACATTTTAAAGTCAGAAGCCTTGTGAGCAGGCTGATCGGAATATTTCTAAATCCACGATTAAAACATGTATTTTTTAAAAGGAGAAACTCCGGTTCATTTTTTGTGTGGAGAATATTGGTTCCCACGGCTGCTCTTAAATTTGTATTTACATCCCTTCATTTAAACCTTCCGACTTTTCGTGGCTATGTCTAACTATTTAACGCTTCTTGGGCGAAATTCTCCATTATCGGCGGAAAGTCCGCCGATCGGCGCAAAAAACGGCGCAAATCCCACTTGCGTCACGTCATAAAAATGGGCCGATAGTCTGCGGCCCGAAATGGGCTAGCAGCGACATAACGGGATTCGCGCTTGCGCAGTGGTTCACGCCGTGCAGCGTCATACGCGCTGCACGGCGTGACGGCTCATAAGGCCGCGCAGCTCCCCCCCACCCGACCGGAACAGCCGACCGCAACACCCGACTTGATGGCTGGCCGTCGTCCAGCCCCGAGGTTCGAGTCACGCGATGTGGAGGCGCTCCTGGACGCGGTGGAGCAGAGGAGGGACGCCATGTATCCCGGGCACGGCCGCAGAGTTGCCCCACGCCACAGCCGGCGTCTGTGGAGGGAAGTGGCAGAGGCCGTCACCGCTGTGGCCCTGACACCACGGACAGGCACCCAGTGCCACAAGAAGGTGAACGACCTCGTCAGAGCAGGCAGGGTGAGCCTCCCCATATCCCCCCCTCCCCCATATCCCCCCACCCCCATATCCCCCCTCCCCCATAATGCCCCACCCCATATCCCCCCTCCCCCATATCCCCCACTCCCCCATATCCCCCTCCCCCATATCCCCCCTCCCCCATATCCCCCCTCCCCATATACCCCCTCCCCCATATCCCCCCTCCCCCATATCCCCCCATATCCCCCCTCCCCCAGATCCCCCCTCCCCCATATCCCCCCTCCCCCATATCCCCCATATCCCCAAGTGAATCCAGCCCTAACCTTAACCTCTGCAATGCACGCGCAACCGATGGCGTGCATTCATATACCTGCCTAACACTGTTGCCTTTTACCCCAAACACCACCCCCCCCCCCCCACAGGAGAAGCGCGCACACAACAATAGGGAGCATGTGAGGACTGGAGGAGGGCCCGCTGATGAGAGGCCACTGACCGTACACGAGGAAAGGGCCCTGGAACTGGCTGGCGGACCTGAGGACCGGGAGGTTGCTGATGCAGAGGCCGGGGGCCCACGAGCAAGTGAGCCATCAACAGCCCGTCCCCATATCCCCCCTCCCCTATATCCCCCTCCCCCGTATCACCTGATCACTGCCTGATGTCTAACCATGCATGCTTCATTGTGTATCGCAGGACCAAACGTCCAGGCACCCAGCCCGCAGATGCACACCGCCCGCAGGATGCCCCTCGGAGACCACAGGAGACGGAGAGACCCGCACCCTCCAGCATGCGACGCCCGCAGGATGCCCCTCGCACACCACGGGAGAAGGAGAGACCCGGACCCTCCAGCATGCGACGCCCGCAGGATGCCCCTCGGAGACCACAGGAGACGGAGAGACCCGCACCCTCCAGCATGCGACGCCCGCAGGATGCCCCTCGCACACCACGGGAGACAGAGAGACCCGGACCCTCCAGCATGCGACGCCCGCAGGATGCCCCTCGGAGACCACAGGAGACGGAGAGACCCGCACCCTCCAGCATGCGACGCCCGCAGGATGCCCCTCGCACACCATGGGAGACGGAGAGACCCGGAACCTCCAGCATGCGACGCCTGCTGGATGCCCCTCGGAGACCACAGGAGACGGAGAGACCCGCACCCTCCAGCATGCGACGCCCGCAGGATGCCCCTCGCACACCACGGGAGACGGAGAGACCCGGACCCTCCAGCATGCGACGCCCGCAGGATGCCCCTCGGAGACCACAGGAGACGGAGAGACCCGCACCCTCCAGCATGCGACGCCCGCAGGATGCCCCTCGCACATCCGAGCCAGGACACCACTACCCAGGACACCACTATCCAGGACACCCCTACCCGGGACAGCACTACCCAGGACACCCCTACCCGGGAAGACGAAATACCGGACAGTGACTCAGAGTGGATGGGTGGAGACGAACCCCCACCCCAAAGTGCCATGGAGTCAGAGTGGGACGAAGAGCACGACACAACGCCACTGCTGTCACCAACACCCTCCACCATCGCAGAAACACTCACCACGGTTGGGCACTTTAGTGATGAGGCGTCTGGTACACTCACTGGTGCACACAACACAGCCATCCCGGTACAGCAGGTGGAGGTAGGAGCAGCAGAGGGACCGGGTGGTCGGAGGGCAGCCCAGGCCAAGCGAACATCTGCCGCCCAGATGGATCCCGGGTTCCTGCAGTTACCACACCCACACATAGATCCGATGCAACCACCGACACGGAGACGAGCGAATAGGGTGACGGGTGGCTTGTGAACGAGGAGTCCACCCGCGTCCAGGAGCTGGGAGTGGTCCCGGTCATGCGTGCCACCCAGGCTGACACCGCACGGGTGGCGTCCGCGGTGGAGGCAATGGGTGCGACGGTGTCAGACATGGGGAACGGTTTGCGAGGCCTGGGGCCTTCCGTGCAGGCGGCGTCTGTGGCCCAGGAAATGGCTGCCCTCTCACAGGAGGCCATGAGCCAGTGCCAGCGCCAGATGCGCTCAACGCCATAGCCCAGTCTCAGCAGGCCATGGCCCAGTCTCAGCAGGCCATAGCCCAGTCTCTGCAGGCCATGGCCCAGTCTCTGCAGGCCATGGCCCAGTCTCTGCAGGCCATGGCCCAGTCTCAGCAGGCCATCGCTGAGGGCATCGGCGCCAGTGGCCATGTGCGAGCCGGCGTCGCACTGTCACAGACAGGGTTTGACAACCCCCTGGGCTCCATGGCTGCAAACCTGCAGACCCCTGTCGATACCAGCACGGGCCTCCAGGACTGGCAGTGCCAGATGTCGGGGGCGCGTCGGATGGCCAGTCCGTTCGCATCCCCCACCCATGTAGAGGCCTGGGGGCCATCGGGCACCCCGAGGGAGGAGGAGGTGGTGTGGTCCGTCCCGGCTTCCTCTGTAGGGGAGGTCCCGGTACACCGCGACACCTCGGACTCCCCCCCTTCCGTCCCAGGTGCATCGGGTGGGCAACGGGCAGGACAGGCTGGCAGCTCGCCATCCCAGTCGCCCAGGCCGCAGCCTGGCCCATCTAGGCCAGGACGCCCCAGGAAACGGCCGCCAAAGGGATCCAGTGTCAGAGGGCAGGAATCACAGGAGTCCACCTCCAGTTCTGCTGTACCGTCTGGGGAACCACGTAGACGTAGTCAAAGGGCCCGTAAGGCCAAACAATTAGACACTGAGTAAGTTGGCACGGGTGCAGGGCACAGATGAGTTTTAGGGGCTAGGGCACGTGCATGAACTCCTTTGGTTATTAAAGTCAATGTTACACCTACCGAAGCTGCCTTTGTGCTCTGTCCAAAGTGTGCGGGCGTGTCATGTACGTTAAGCGCAAGTGTGTGTGTGACGGGTGGTCTTACCTCAGCCCCAGGTGAGTCTGCCCCCTTCCCCCTGGGCCGCCATCAACATCCCCCGGGCAGAGGACGGGACCGTGCGCTGCAGTGTCACAGCCGCATGCAGGGATGGTCCGGGTGGATGGTGGTACTGTGGCCATGGGTCAGACATAGTCCAACGATGTAGAGCCAGGAGCTCATCGGAGGCGGGTTGTCATCATCCTCCATGGCCTGCGATAGACACGCGTCCACCCGCAACTGGGTGAGCCCGGCCCGTTGTGCCGCCGGTGGATCGGCAATTGGGGGGGGGGTGGTGTGCATACGGGTGGGGTGTGTGGGGTTGGGGAGGGGGGTGAGGGTGCTGGGTAGGTGGATGGGTGGGGGGTGTGGGTGGTCGGCTGTTGCCATGGTGTGCGGTCTGTGGCCATACTACCCGATTCCCACGCCCATCTAATCAGTGAAGCGGGCGTCTATCAGTCTGCCCCGTGCCCGCTGGGCCAGCCGGTAACGGTGGACAGCCACCCGCCTGTGTCTACCCCGTCTGCCCTGACCATTGCCCCCATCCCCCTCATCTGGGGAGGACTGCGCCTCTTCCTGCTGCTCCTCCGCTCCGCCCTCCTCTGCCTGCGGCACATCGCCCCTCTGCTGGGCTATGTTGTGCAGGACGCAGCACACCACAATGATGCGGCCGACCCTATCTGACCGATACTGGAGGGCGCCCCCAGAGAGGTCCAGGCACCTGAAACGCATCTTCAGCACGCCAAAGCACCTCTCGATCACTCCCCTTGTCGCTACATGGGCATCATTGTAGCGGTTCTCCGCCTCATTGCGTGGCCTCCGTATAGACGTCATCAGCCACGATCGCAATGGGTAGCCCCTGTCGCCCAGCAACCAGCCCCTCAGCCGGGGATGGCGTCCCTCGTACATGCCGGGGATGGATGACCGCGACAACACGAATGAGTCGTGTACACTGCCTGGGTGACGGGCGCAGACGTGCAGGATCATCATGCGGTGGTCGCAGACCACCTGTACGTTCATCGAATAGGTCCCCTTCCTATTAGTGAACACGGCCCTGTTCTCTGCAGGTGGCCGCACCGCGACGTGCATCCCATCGATCGCGCCCTGGACCATGGGGAACCCGGCAACGGCAGAGAAGCCCACGGCCCGGGCATCTTGGCTGGCCCGGTCCACGGGGAAGCGGATGTAGCGGTGCGCCATGGCATAAAGGGCATCTGTCACTGCCCGGATGCACCGATGTCTGCGATATGCCGGACAGGTCCCCACTCGGTGCCTGGAATGACCCCGTTGCATAAAAGTTCAGGGCCACCGTAACCTTGACGGACACAGGGAGAGGGTGTCCCCCGCCAGTGCCACGCGGTGACAGGTGTGCCAGCAGGTGGCAGATGTGTGCCACGGTTTCCCGGCTCATCCGGAGTCTCCTCCTGCATTCCCGGTCCGTGAGGTCCTGGTATGACTGCCGGGGCCGGTACACACGGGGCGCCCTCGGGTGCCTCCGTTGCCGTGGGGCCGCGACGTCCTCCTCCCCCTCCTCGTCCTGTCGGTCAGGTGTCCCTCCAGCCTGGGCGGCTGCCGCCTGCCCCTCTGCGGCAGCCTGCGCCGCCTCTCTGGTACGCTCCTCCTCCTCATCCAGGGCAACATAGACATGAGCGGCTGCCACCACGGCGGCCAACATCGCTGGATGGTCTGAAAACATGACGGCCTGGTGGGGGGGGAGGGGAACGACGACATGTCATCATTGCCCATATCCCCTCCTCCCCCAGCCAGATGGCATGGACCGCATGGGTCCAACTGTTGGAGGCTGGCACCTGGCCAGGTGGACCAACTCATTTGCCCTCCCATCACCCACCCCAGCACGGACCCCCCCCCCAACCTCCACCCCAGCACGGACCCTCCCCCCCAACCTCCACCCCAGCACGGACCCCCTCCAACCTCCACCCCAGCACGGACCCCCCCCCCCAACCTCCACCCCATCACGGACCCCCCCCCCCCCAACCTCCACCCCGGCACGGACCCCACCCCCCAACCTCCACCCCCCAACCTCCACCCCGGCACGGACCCCCTCCCCAACCCCCAACCTCCACCCCAGCACGGACCCCCCCAACCCCCAACCTCCACCCCAGCACGGACCCCCCCCCAACCTCCACCCCAGCACGGACCCCCCCCCAACCTCCACCCCGGCACGGACCCCACCCCCAACCTCCACCCCAGCACGTACCCCCCCCCCAACCTCCACCCCAGCACGGACCCCCCCCCAACCTCCACCCCAGCACGGACGCCCCCCAACCCCCAACCTCCACCCCAGCACGGACCCCCCCCCCCAACCTCCACCCCAGCACGGACCCCCCCCCCAACCTCCACCCCAGCACGGACCCCCTCCCGGCACTCCCCCGGAGCCCAGCCTACTCTAACCACCCCCCCCCCCCCCCCCCGCCGCACACACACACACACAAGCCGAGACACACCTCTCCTCACGCAATCAGTCTGCGGCAACGCCATTTCCTGCCCAGAGCCAACCCCCCTGGCCGTCACTCACCTCCTCGCTGGTCGGCGTGAGCCTGGAGCACCGGGTCACGCCGATGAAAAGGAGGTTTAATTCACGTCGACGTGAACGGTCATCACGTCGACGGGACTTCGGCCCATCCGGAAGGGAGAATATCGGCAGGCCAAAAATCGGCTGCCTTGCGCAGACCCGTGACATTCTCCGCGGCAGCGGCGCCATTAACGCCCCGCCGACTTTTCTCCCTTCGGAGACTTCGGCGGGGGCGGGGGCGGGATTCACGGCGGCCAACGGCCATTCTCCGACCCGGCGGGGGGTCGGAGAATGACGCCCCTTGTTCGGCGTGATTGTATTCGATTGAGGTTCAACGTGAGGGAAATTCAAATAAATGTCGCAGGCGGGAGTTTTGGAGCTGACAGCAGCTACTCTCCAGGCTGGACAACCTGCTGCCTGTCGCCCCGGCAACACCGCTTCCAAAGCTGGTTTATTGTCCTGTGCACAGGGCTGAATTACTATTGACAGGGTAGAGAAACGAATGCAAAAAAGCAAAAACCCAAATGGATTCCCCGCCTTTTGACAAGCTGCTGGCTCCAATTGTTTCAGTACACAGAACTTTTCATGATAAATCACATTTACTCCTTTGATTTTGCATCAGCGTGCGCAGTTGGTAAAAACCCTGCATGTTTTATACATGTTCTGAAACGTGAAGAAAAAAGGCGCGAAACCATGCAGAAATGTGAACCCCACTGTGTATCAATAAATGTCACTGTGCGTTAGCTACCTGTTAGTTGGGTGGTTTAAAAGCGTTGCTGTAAATGGAGTTATGTGCTTACTTTGTATAAAGTCAGACAAATTCGAATTCCAGTTGTGCGGTTTTCCAATAAAACCAACGGACGGCTTCGTCGTCAGAACTTTTTCAGGAACCTTGCAGATCCCAATCGGATGTGGCGAAACGTTGTGTGGGATGTAAGTAAAATATGAGGTGAGCGGCCTCTGCAGACACAATTGCTTATTGTTATTGTGGGTCCACGTTTCATAAATCACAACCTGTTGGCTCAATTATGTTCCCAGCTGGGTTTGGGAACACTGCAAAGAGCACAGTCCCAGACAGCCAAATGTCCTGTGTGCTGTTAACGCATTTACTTACATTTAAGTGTCTTTATGTTATCTGAGACAGAGAAAATCATAGCTCGCTCGAACCAGCCCACTTCAAAATTTTCCACTAAAGGGAACAGTGTAATTGAGTCATGGGGTTCAGCAGCACAGGGGTTATGTTACTGATTTCGTAATCCAGAGGCCAGACTTCAAATCCTGCCTTGTCAGCCAGGGAATTTAAAATGTTTTGTTTTATTCGTTTATGGGATGTGGGCGTTCCTGGCGAGGGAAGCATTTATTGTCGGTTCCTAATTGTGCTTGAAAAGGTGGCGGTGAGCTGTCTTGAATTATGTGGTGTAGGTAAACTCACTGTGTTGTTCGGATCAAAGTTCCAGAATTTTGGCCTCGCCACAGTGAAGGAACAGCGATATATTTCCAAGTCAGGATGATGTGTGGCCTGGCGGGGAAGTTGCAGGTAGTGGTGTTCCCATGTATCTGCTGCCCTTAGCCTTCTGGGTGTTAAGGACCACGGCCAGGATTCTCCGGTTCGCCAGACGTGTTTTCCTGGCTGGCGCACCCTCTCTGGCAGCGGGATTCTCTGTTCTCGCCAACTGCCGATAGGATTTCCCATTGTGGCCACCCCACGCTGTTGGGAAACCCACGGGCGTGGATATGCTGCCAGCGCAACGAAGAATCCCGCCAGCAGAGAATAGTCTCACAGGTTTGGAATGTGTTGTTAAAGGAGCCTTGGTGAATTGCTGCAGTGCATCTTGTAGATGATATACATGCTGCCACTGTGTCTCAATGATGGAGGGAGTGAATGTTTAAGGTGGTGTGTGGGGCACCAATCTAGTGGACTGCTTTGTCCCGGAAGGTGTTCTTGAGCGTTGTAGGGACTACACTTATCCAGGCAAGTGGAGTATATTCCATCGCACTCCAGTCGTGTGACTTGTAGATGGTGGACAGGCTTTGGGGATCAGGGTGTGAATTATTCACCACAGAATTCCCAGACTCTGACCTGCTCTTGTAGTCACAGCACTGGTGCGGTTAGTCCAGTTCAGTTTTTAGTCAATAGTAGCTCCCAAGATGTTGATGGTGGGCGATTCAGTGATGGTAATGTGGTTGAATGTCAAAAGGTGATGAGTAAATTCTCTCTTGTCATAGGTGGTCAGTGAATAGGTGGCTTGAATGTTACTTAAATAAATCTGGAATTAAAAAGTTAACCCCAATAAAAGTGAGCATGAAACTACCAGATTGTCATGAAACTCCAATTTATTCACAAATACCTTTCTTGGAGGAACAACAACAACTTATAGCTCCTTTAAAGTAATAAAACATCCTTAGAGCTTCACACGAAAGAGAAAATGCTGGAAAATCTCAGCAGGTCTGGCAGCATCTGTACGAAGTCTTACAACACCAGGTTAAAGTCCAACAGGTTTGTTTCGATGTCACTAGCTTTCAGAGCGCTGCTCCTTCCTCAGGTGAATGAAGAGGTATGTTCCAGAAACATATATAGACAAATTCAAAGATGCCAAACAATGCTTGGACTGCGACCATTAGCAGGTGATTAAATCGTTACAGATCCAGAGATGGGGTAACCCTAGGTTAAAGAGGTGTGAATTGTATCAAGCCAGGACAGTTGGTAGGATTTCGCAGGCCAGATGGTGGGGATGAATGTAATGCGACATGAATCCCAGGTCTCGGTTGAGGCCGCACTCATGTGTGCGGAACTTGGCTATAAGTTTCTGCTCGGCGATTCTGTGTTGTCGCGCGTCCTGAAGGCCGCCTTGGAGAACGCTTACCCGGAGATCAGAGGCTGAATGCCCTTGACTGCTGAAGTGTTCCCAGACTGGAAGGGAACATTCCTGCCTGGTGATTGTTGCGCAATGTCTGTTCATTCGTTGTCGCAGCGTCTGCATGGTCTCGCCAATGTACCATGCTTCGGGACATCCTTTCCTGCAGCGTATGAGATCGACAACGTTGGCCGAGTCGCACGAGTACGTACCGCGTACCTGGTGGGTGGTGTTCTCACGTGTAATAGTGGTATCCATGTCGAGATCTCTTGCAGAGATTGCCATGGCAGGGTTGTGTGGTGTCGTGGTCACTGTTCTGAAGACTGGGTAGTTTGCTGCAAACAATGGTTTGTTTGAGGTTGCGCGGTTGTTTGAAGGCAAGTAGTGGGGGTGTGGGGATGACCTTGGCAAGATGTTCATCGTCATCAATGACGTGTTGAAGGCTGTGAAGAAGATGACGTAGTTTCTCCGGGGAAGTACTGGACGACGAAGGGTATTCTGTCGGTTGTGTCCCATGTTTGTCTTCTGAGGAGGTCGGTGCGGTTTTTCGCTGTGGCGCGTTGGAACTGTCGATCGATGAGTCGAGTGCCATATCCCGTTCGTACGAGGGCATCTTTCAACGTCTGTAGATGTCTGTTATGCTCCTCCTCGTCTGAGCATCTGTAGGGAGAGAAAAGAGCTAACGTTTCGAGTCCGATGACTCTTTGTCAAAGCTAACAGAGAGAAAGTGGGACATATTTACACTGTGGAGTGAGAATGAAAGATGAGTCATAGCCACAGAAACCCAGGGAAACCGGGTGCTAATGTCCACAGAAACCAAAGGGAAAGAGTGCTAATGGCAGTCCCCACAGAGAACAAAAGATGTGAAAGGCCAAACAGCTGAGAAACTAACATCAGAGGATGAACTGTAGATGTGAGGGGAAGGGGGAAGCAAAGAGGAGAAAGGTTAAGGAAAGGTGGATAAGATTGGGGGGGGGAGGGTAAATATATATTAAGAAAGAAAGAAATGGTCAAAGACAGTTAAAATGAAATGAGATGAAAACAAATGGGTCGAGGTGGGATAAAGCTGATCATCTGAAGTTGAATTCGACGTTGAGACCGGAAGGCTACAGCGTGCCTAACCGAAAGATGAGATGTTCCTCCAGTTTGCGTTGAGCTTCACTGGAACATTGCAGCAGGCCAAGAACAGACATATGGGCATGGGAGCAGGGTCTTTTGTTAAAATGGCAAGCAACGGGAAGGTCAGGGTCCTGAATGCGCACAGACAGTAGATGCTCATCATTACACAGTAGCATTAAAAGGAAATTTGATATGATAATCCTCAACTCCACTTGCCTGCCTTACCCCATAATCCTTGATTCCTTTACTGATTAAAAATGTCTATCTCAGCCTTAACATACTTAACGACCCAGCCTTCACAGCCCTCTGCGATAAAGAATTTCACAGATTCACCACCCTCTGAGAGAAGAAATTTGTCTTCATCTCTGTCTTAAATGGGCGATACCTTACCCTGTGATTATGCCCTCTGGTCTTAGGCTCTTCCACAAGGGGATAGAACCTCTCAGCATCGAACCTGTGAGGCCCCCTGAAGATTCTCTATGTCTCAATAAGGTCGCCTCTCATTCTTCAAAATCCCAATGAGTACAGACTCAACCTAATCAACCATTCCTCATAAGAAAATTCTTCCACACCTGGGACCTGTAGCCATCTGGGATGGCCACTTCCCGATTACAAAATAGACACTTTGCAAAGATTGCAGGGAAAATGGACAATGCTGAGAAAATAAGCAGGTTCAGAGCGTGTCTGTATATTGGAGCCGCAGCTCCCAGACAAGACCAAAACTGTAGGCCTATTAGCATACTAATGGCCCATCTCCGGGAACAAAAGAGTAACATTTGAGTAACCGATACTAAGGCAGACACCCCGGCACCAGAGGAGACTGAAACAAAGCAGGCCAACGGCAACCTAGGACACACCCAGCCATCAGGGCACCCACCCCTTTATTGGATGAAATCAATAGGAATGATCAAGAAACGGTCCAATTGATTGGGGCCAAATTCAAGGCCCGCCCAAAAGAGCGCGAAGCCCCTTTGGGTATAAGAAGGAGCCCCCAAGAGAGAATCGCTCTCTTGGCCTCGGCTCTCACAGCGGAGAAACCCGTCCACCAGCTGCACCAGAAGCAAGTAAGTCCAAGGTCAACGCTCACTACCAGACGGACGACCTTAGCTGTTCCCCTTCACCACTTCGACCCCAGCAGCCTCAGATCCGAACAACGGCCGTTGTTCCTCTGACTGAGTGGGCGCCCAAAGCTAAGTATAGGCTTTAGCAGTAGTGATAGTTTAGTCTGTAGAGATTTCGTGCATGAGTAGATTTAACTGTGTGTGTAAATAAATAAGCATTGACTTTCAACTAACTAACTGGTGTACCGAGTCTGATCAGTATTCGGGGTTGAACCTTGTGGCGGTATTGAAAGATACCTGGCGACTCTAGAGCAAACATAATTAGGATTAAGAAAGGCGACCATATTGACCGCCATATTCAGAGCCAACCAAAGAGAGCAACATTTACTGGCGACCTCTGACGGGACTCGACCTAGAAGTGGCCTAGTCACTCCGAGAGAACCCAAATTTGAATTAGAATCCAATTGGAAACAGGAAAACCACCAGTGTGAGAACGATACTGATCAAACCTCCGAGATTCTGAAGTGTGTTAATGCATGCGTACTAACAGGGATATAAGGTAAACCTGAGAGATTTTGTTGCATAAAACTGTCGGGAGTTTTGTAGGCCGGAAAATAACGTAAGCCGTACACATGTTTACATCACCACTTTATCACCCCCTGTTCCAAATTCAGTAGAGAACCCAGAGATAGAGAGAAAATGGCAATGAAAGCAATGGAACGCTTTTTGAACCCCCAAGAATTCGAGGCCGCAGCGACCAGTAGAGTAGGACAGTGTCCCGTATGGGAATAAGAGATCAGAAAAAATCTCAAAGGGAAAGGATGGCCCCTTTGGAGTGAATTCTGCGCCAATGACGAAACAGGTCCCGGGAGTATAGGACATACTTGGTGGGAGAACCTGTCAGTTTCATAAGAAGAGCTTGGGGAAAGCTCGCAAGCTGATGGCAATCATGTCCTGCTTGGCACAATTCCGAGGCACAGAGGAGGTCGTTAGGACGCTCTGTAGAGAGATGGAGGAGAGAGACAGAAATAGTGAGGGAGATGTGAGCGAATTTGAGAAGGAGAATAAGGAGTCAAGAGAACAGTTAGCAGCGAGGGACAGAGAGGTGGATGATGCCAAGTGGGCACACCAGTCTTGTCTCACCCATTTGAGTAGTTTTCAGACCCAGTACGATAAGGCCTACCAGGACACGCAACGCGCGGTCTTGGTAAGACAAGAAACTGAGCAACAGGTAGAGCACTTGCAGAAACAGTGCAATGGTTTAAAAGCAGCCCTACGAGCGCTCCACACTTCCACGATGGAACAAAGGCAGAGCTCTGTAGATCACACAAAGTGCCGGAAGAAAATTGCAGAATTGCAATCTCTGCTTTCTGTCCAGAATGGGTTTCAAAGTACGTTTGGACCCCAGTTAGACCAGGAAAACGGCCCCGATTGGCAGGAGTTAAATGAAACTGCCCACAGATACGTACATGGGACATGTACGCAAGGAAAGCCCCAGAAAAGTAAAGCACCCCAACCCCCGACTGAACAGGCAGAACACACCCCCATGAACCCTGTAACCGACCATGAACACACCGAAGCGCCGCAGCAGAAGGAAACGCAGATTTCCTATATACAACCCTGTTAACTGTGACCCAATTACAGGCCGCGTGTGGAAAAATTACACCGTGCCTTCCCACATCAGACCCCCACCAGTTTTTCGCTGGAGTTAAACAGCAGGCTACCATGTCCGGCCTGGACGAAAAGGAGCAAGTGAAGCTCACAGTTTTAAGCCTCGACCCTTCAGTTGGGGCAGCCCTTCCCGACCCACAGAATGTAGGAGGAGGCACACTCCAATAAATGCACACAGCGATCCTGGATGCGATCGGCTATAACAGAGGAGATCTCGTAGAAGGCCTAAACAAGCGTAGGCAAAAGAAAACAGAGCACCCCACAGCGTTTGCCGGATGCTTGTGGAAACATTTTACAGCAGTATTTGGAGAGTTAGCCCGCACCCATTTGTCCACGGATAATATGGCCAAATGGACTTGAATCCTAGTCTCTCATGCGACAGAGGCAGGACAGACAGCTCGCGCAAATTGCGACCCCTCAGACGAGGCCCACAACGAGAAATGGGTTTTGAAAAGAATGTCCCACTCTTGGGAACAATCCGTCCAAGGCAAAACCGCATTTGCAAAAGCAGAGGAAGAGCAGGCAGACATGCATCCAGTTAGGACGCACCAGAACCCCGCATGGGTAAATGAGGGCAGGAACAGCCCACCGCCGCCTAAATCCCAGGAATGCTACAATTGTAGACAATTACGGCACTATGCACAAGAGTGCAATGCGCCCCAAAAGCAGCAGAGGAACCAACAGACGGGCACCCTAAATAAGAATAGGGCAAAGCCAATCCATAATGTTGGCGCCCGTTCAGAGAACACGGACTGACGGTGTTCGGGCTCCCCAACTTGGGTCTGCGACACCCTTTGGGACAAGACCGGTAGACCGGTAGTAGCAGGCAAAGTCCGGGGACACCCCGTAGAATTTCTTTGGGACACAGGAGGGTCCCGCACCAAGCTCAAATCCTCCACGATGTTTCAACGAGACACGTGGCCCACAACAAACACCATCACACTCAGCGGCTTTACAGGTCATTTACAACAAGGACACATTACAGCCCCTGTAGCGATATAAATAGGGAGCATTACGACTAAACACCCCGTAGCTTTGGTCGATCTACCCCAGACAGCTAAACACATCCAAGGAATCGACTTTGTGAGCTTCCGCAACCTCTCATTTCATCCGGTAAATAAATGTGTATGGAGAATGGCAAAGGCAGCACGAGCCCCGCCACGCTCACAGTTGGAGAGTACGCAAACAGAATCAGCGCAGTAGGAGACTTCTGGTCCGACCCTCGAGCCATTAGTCAGGACAAACAGGTTAGGGAAGTCCGACAGCAACACAAAGCATAATTTGCACAGCACAAGCACGACTGTGGCAAGATAGCTGGCTTAGTGACATTACAGGTCCCGACCCCAGATTCCAAAAGCAGTACGGTTTTCCCCAAGAAGCAGAGGGAGAGATCTCCAAAGTAATAGAGAGTCTGCTTGATGAAGGCGTGCTCCGATCAGTAGCCTCCACGAGTAACACACCAATTTGGCCCGTCAGGAAACCCGATGGATCATGGCGACTGACCATTGATTACCAAGAAATGAACAAAGTAACCCCAATAGCAGCTCCCACCATAGCCACGAGTCCCGAGACCATGCTCAAACAGGGACTCCAGTCAAAATGTTTTTCGGTTTTTGACATTAGTAACGGCTTTTGGTCCATTCCATTGGATAAAGCGTGCCAATACAAATTCGCCTTTACATTCCAGGGACAACAATACACATGGATGTGCCTTCCACAAGGCTTCCACAACTCCCGCTCCATTTTCCACCGACAGCTGGCAAATGGACTAGCAAAATTTTCGCGACCCGTTCGGCTGGTAGATGACTTGCTACTACAGACAGAAACAAAGGGAGAGCACATTTCGCTTCGCGCCGAACTCCTAGGATTCCTAAAACAGATTGCAGGTAAAGTCAACCCCAAGAAGGCCCAGATTTTGCAGGCAAAAGTGATTTACTTCGGTACAGTAATCACACATGGTAAACACGAGATCGAGCAAAAGAGAATTGACTCGATCGTCAAATTGCCCCTTCCCCATAACGTAATAGCCCTCCGGTCATTTCTAGGACTGGTTGGCTACTGCCGAAACCATATCGACGGTTTCGCCACAAAAGCAGCTCCCCTATCCGACCTTCTCAAGAAACAAGCACCTTGGGAATGGCTTCCACAGCACACGAACGCCATGGATGCTTTAAAAAGAGCCCTCAGCACAGTCCCCACATTACAGGTCCCAGTTCCACTTTCCCCGTACGCAATCGAAGTAGCAAGCACCGACCGAACCCTTTCAGCCGTGATCCTCCAGGAACGCCATGACCGATTAGGCCCCGTGGCATACGCCTCACGCGTGTTAGATCCTGTTGAGCAAGGATTTTCTGCGAAAGGCACCTGCTTGCAGTTTTTTGGCCAGTACAGTACTTTGCCTACATTACAGGACTCAACCTCATTACCATTCTCACTGAACACACCCCAACACAGCTATTATTAGATGGTCGACTTAAAGATGGCACAGTCAGCCAAATCTGCGCAGCCCGTTGGACCCTTCTTTTACAGGGACGGGACATTACAGTTAAAAGAACCAAAACCCACACTTTCCTAGCCAACAATTTGCAATATGCAGGTACCCCACATGAGTGTGAGATCATCACCACAAACCATAATTCAGGCCCATTTATACCTAAGTCAGCTCCCAGGAAAGCAGGTAATACAACCCAGAGACCCCAGCCCACAGACACGTGCGCACCCCTGAAAATTTATGTGGATGGCTCCTCCACAGTTTTGAATGGCAAGAGAATCACCGGTTGCGGCATTTATGTAGAAGACGTGCAGGGACGCGCCCTAGAAGAGATTTTATTAAAGTTGCCAGGACATCTAGGCTCGCAGTCAGCAGAACTGGCAGCCATAGCGTATATTGTTGATCACCCTGACTTGTTTCCGACCCCAGCAGACATATATTTGGACAGTTTATATGTCTGTAACAGTTTAACAGAATTCCTACCCCTGTGGGAAACTAGAGGATTTGTTTCCGCAGACGGAAAGCCCCTACCCTCAGCCCCATTACTCATGCATATCCTAGAGACAGCTAAAGATAGGAAATATGGTATCATTAAGGTTCGCAGTCATCACCGTTCTTCCCCCCCCCGGTAACGTTAAAGAAGACGTCCTAGCGAAGGCAGGTTCCAGACATAGTTACTTTTGGAACCCCCCCCCCGAGAGCAGCCCAGTACACGCAGTTCAGGTCTCACAGACGAACATTCAGGATCTAGCAAAGGCCCAAAAGGAAGATGAAAAGCTCAGGGAAGTTTTAAAAGGAACCTTCCCAGCCCCGTACGATAAGTTTAAGAATGCAATAACCACACATGATGGTGTGATTTTGAAAGACGGCATTTATGTAGTTCCCAGCCAGGACAGGAACCAGATTATTTGTCAGTTTCATGACAATCATGGACACCAAGGCATTGAACCCACCCTAACCCACCTCAGACCTCTCTGCTGGTGGCCTGATTTAAAAGCCGATGTAACCCATTACATTGCAAATTGCTTGATCTGTGCCCAGAACAATCCGGACAGATATGCAAGAAAGGCTCAGCTTAGTCACACCCGCCCCGTTAATGGCTCCTGGATGAATTTGCAGTTAGATTACATAGGACCACTACCCCCCTGCAGAAATGGTTTTAAGTACGTGTTGGTGGTCATCGACACCTTCACAAAATGGGTGGAAGCTTTTCCATCCAGAACGAATACGGCCAAAATAACAGCTAAAATCCTAACACAGCACATCTTTACAAGATGGGGCCTCCCACGCAGTATAGAGTCGATCAAGGCTCCCATTTTACAAGACGAGTAATGAAAAACGTCCTCACAATTTTCGGAATTAGGCAGAAGTTTCACATAGCATCCCACCCCCAGTCAAGCGGCATTGTAGAGAGGATGAACAGAACTCTAAAAGCCACTCTCAGGAAAATGGTGCAACAGAACAACAGCACCTGGGATTCAGTTCTCCCATTTGCTTTAATGTTCCTACGAAACACAGTATCCACTTCCACAGGATACACCCCCGACACCCTCATGACCGGACGCCCCATGAAAGGGACAGAGTGTTGATTAAGACTGGATTTGGCCAGCCCCGCAGTCACCGCCCTCATGCATGAAAATGCTGTACAGCAGTTAATTGAGAACATAAAGGCAGCCCAGCTCGCAGCAGCTGTGAGACTTGGGACCAGGAGGAAACAAAGCAAAGCTTGTTTCGATAAAAGAGTACACGCCAGCGAGTTTGTAGTAGGGCAGCAAGTGATGCTTTCCCTATTCAACCCCAGTTCATTCCTTTCCCCAAAATTTTCCGGACCGAACTCCATTTCAGACAAAGTCAGCCCCTCGGTATACAAGATCACATATCCCAACGGCAAGTCTGCGTGGTTTCACATAAACCAGCTTAAGGCTTATGGCTCGCAGAACAACCATGCACACCACATCTCGCTCACAGCAGCAGACGAGCACGCCCCACCCACAGATGACGCATTCTTACCCTCCCCCAGCCAGTCCAGCCCGTCCTCAGACACATCTACAACTCCACCCCCAGAGGCACGACTCTGCCTCGCCCTTCCTTCAACCAGCAGCGACAGTGATAGCGATAGCAATGACGACAGCCACAGCACACCACGTTATTATTACACCCCTGCCCCAGGCCCCACTCACAGCAAATCCGAGCATGATTCCAGTGACCCCTTCGAAATCACGTGCATCAAAGCCCCTGACCCAGACTCACTGCCCGACGATTCCGGATTAAAACCTAGTTGCTCCAACCTCGACACACAATTCTGGCACCGAGACAATTCGTTAAGGCTCATCCGGAATGACGAGATGGACCCCAATTCGCCCCAAGCAGCTTTAGCCAAAGTACTCCAGTCAAGAGCATGGCAGCCGGGAGAAGATGATGACATAGAGTATGACTCCCACCAAACAAATCCCTTTGCGACCCTGTTCGCTATTGAGCAATAAGGTGTCCACATGATGGCAAAAACGAACCGATGGAGAGATACGGTGTCCTTTCTGATGGAACCTGCACCATGTTTGTCGTATGTTTGTTCGTTTAATGTTAAATGGTGTTTGTGAATTTCAAAGTTTTCACTCCACCACTCTTTTAACGCCCACTGGCAGTTAATGGAACAAGTTTGTCGACAGACAACCATTCAGAGGAACTAGTTTGTCGGCAGACAACCACTCATAGCTACTCTCCTGATTTGAAGGTAATCACGAGAGGCAGCCCCCACGACGACCACATATTCATTCCGTTCTTGCCGGTCACTCAGGCAGTGGAGAAACGGCACTGGTCCCCGCCCTGCCTGAGGACCCCCCCTCTGGTCAGCTACGCTCGGGTAGAGCACAAACGGCACTGGTCACCGTCCTACCCATGGATTCCACCTAATCTTACCTGGCGCAGCCCATACGCACCCCAATTTGGCACTTTTAGTTCAAAACTTTTTTGTTTGTTTCTGGCGACCCTTAGGTTGCTTCCGTATGCTATTTACATCCTCAAACACTAGGATGGTAGATCACACAGGCTGCGAGACGGCTCGCATTCTGTCAGTATTTTTCTCGGATGTCTTGTCCAAATATTCATTTTTTTTTTAAATGAAGGAGTCACAGATGGTGACCAATTATAATGAGTAATTGGCAACAAAGGACAGACAGACAGACATTCGAAATCTTAAGCAAGATAATAACATATATTATGCTTGTGTCCACAGAACTCAGGAACCTCAGGAACCCACAGAGGAAGAAAAAGAAGAAGACCGACAAAAGGAAAGATGAAGACAACCTTCATGTTTTTCACCTGAATCTTGAAAATGAAATGAAATGAAATGAAAAATGAAATGAAATGAAAATCGCTTATTGTCACAAGTAGGCTTCAAATGAAGTTACTGCGAAAAGCCCCTAGTCGCCACATTCCAGCGCCTGTTCGGGGAGGCTGTTACGGGAATCGCACCGTGCTGCTGGCCTGCCTTGGTCTGCTTTCAAAGCCAGCGATTTAGCCCTGTGCTAAACAGCCCCTCTTAGCAGGATCCCTCCAGTTGCGTGCAGACACTACCACCCTGACCCCTACCACACAGGCCGTGAATGATTCCCACCCCTGCCATACACTGTACCCCTAGATAGTTAGCCCCGAGACAGTTACCGACACCCCGATCTGGTGTGACAAGTTTATCACCTGGTATTCACTATCTTACATCGTAGAAGCACTCTTAGTACTGGCGATACTCTGCAGTGTTGTGCAGATACTTAGACTCAGAAAATGGCGGAGGAGGGCCTCCCGCAACCACACTCCGGTATACACATTTAGATCCCCTATCTTCGGATCCAACAAACCCCCCAACCCCTTTAAGTGAATTAAAGTGCATCAGTTTTTTTGTGTGTGTTTTGTTCGTTTAATAAAGAAATGTAAACCTCTGTGCTTGACTGCCAATCCAGAGAGACTTATGTTGCTGCTATTTGTACAGTTTAAAATGTTGTAGATTATTTTTGATTGTTTAAGTGAGGACAGTTTATTGAGGATAGTTAGAGGTTTCAGTTTTTTATTTTGTAATGCATGCCTGAATGTCATAGCACCCCGTAGAATTTTATAATGATGTATGTACATAAATAATTTAGGTAAAAGTTGCAATTCATAGGACAGAGCAGTGTAGAGCCTATGAAGTGCTTACGGGTGCCCAGCTTGGGAGGAAAACAAAGATGACGCGGTTATTTGATCCTTCACGCTTCGCGTTGACGATCACAAGGAGGGTGTGTAGCCATCTGGGATGGCCACTTCCTGATTACAAAATGGACACTTTGCAAAGATTACAGGGGAAATGGACAATGCTGAGAAAACAAGCAGGTTCAGAGCTTGTCTGTATATTGGAGCCGCAGATCCCAGACAAGACCAAAACTGTAGGCCCATTAGCATACTAATGGCCCATCTCCGGGAACAAAAGAGTAACATTTGAGTAACCGATACTAAGGCAGACACCCCAGCGCCGGAGGAGACCGCAACAAAGCAGGCCAACGGCCACCTAGGACACGCCCAGCCATCAGGGCACCCACCCCTTTATTGGATGAAATCAATAGGAATGATCAAGAAATGGCCCAATTAATTGGGGCCAAGTTCAAGGCCCGCCCAAAAGAGCGCGAAGCCCCTTTGGGTATAAGAAGGAGCCCCCAAGAGAGAATCGCTCTCTTGAACTCGGCTCTCACAGCGGAGAGACCCGTCCACCAGCTGCACCAAAAGCAAGTAAGTCCAAGGTCAACGCTCGCTACCAGGCGGACCACTTAGCTGTTCCCCTTCACTACTTCGACCCCAGCAGCCTCAGATACGAACGGCCATTGTTCCTCTGACTGAGTGGGCGCCCGAAGCTAAGTATTGGCTTTAGCAGTAGTGATAGTTTAGTCTGTAGTGTTTGTGCACGAGTATATTTAACTGTGTGGGTAAATAAATAAGCATTGACTTTGAATAACTAACTGGTGTACCGAGTCTTTGATCAGTATTCGGGTTTGAACCTTGTGGCGGTATCGAAAGATACCTGGCGACTCTAGAGCAATCATAATTAGGATTAAGGAAGGCGACCATATTGACCGCCATATTCAGAGCCAACAAAAGAGAGCGACAGATCAACCTAGTGAACCTTCTCTGGACTGCCTCCAATGTCAGGATATCTTTCCTTAAATAAGGGGACCCAAACTATTCACAGTATTCCAGGTGTGTTCTAACTAGTGCCTTGTATAGTTTTGGCAAGACTTCCCCATTTTTATACACCATTCCCTTTGAAATAAAGGCCAACATTCCATTTGCCTTCCCTATTACCTGTGGAACTTGCATGCTAGTTTTTTGTGAATTATGCACAAAAACAGGATAATCAAATGGTAGTCGACATGGGAAATAGAAATAGGTGGTACCCTTTTAGGGACTTTTCACAGTAACTTCATTGCAATGAAAGCCTACTTGTGACAATAAAGATTATAATTTTTGAAAAAATGCTGTGGAGGGTGTGCTTGTACCTGGCCTGTTCCCCGTTACACTGCTTCTGGGCTGCATATTTGGGCATTGATGCAGTGTGATCCTGCATGATGTTAGTGCCAAATTTCAAATGACATAATTAACAACTTCAACGAATGAAGAATCATAATAGCATTGGCATTCGGTATGTTTTGATGGTAGATCTATCTCATAATGCACTTTGAATGTTATTCAACAGATGTGACCAGGTAATTTTTGCAGCAATGTTCCACATGTTTAAAAAATTGGTTTTCCTTTAATAAATCTGTTCATAAATTCTTCACATTGTCCAATTCTTCGCCAGCTAATGATTGTTGAAAATGTTGTCAATGCCTCCAATAGATTTCATATGCTCTTGTTGGCCTTTGATATAGAATATCCCACAGCTTAGATGAGGAAGTGCAGGGGGGTTGTTCTAATAACTATTTATCCTTAATTCAGCATGACTAAAACAATTTAACAGGTATGGGCCGCACGGTAGAACATTGGTTAACACTGTTGCTTCACAGCGCCAGGGACCCGGGTTTGATTCCCGGCTTGGGTCACTGTGTGCAGAGTCTGCACGTTCTCCCTGTGGCTGCGTGGGTTTCCTCCCACAAGCCCCAAAAGTCATGCTTGTTAGGTGAATTGGATATTCTGAATTCTCCCTCAGTGTACCCGAACAGGCGCCATAATGTGGCGACTAGGGGATTTTCATAGTAACCTCATTGCAATGTTAATATGTGCCTTCTTGTTACACTAATTTTTAAAAATTAAAAAAAATAAATTTAGAGTACCCATTAATTTTTTCCAATTAAGGGACAATTTAGCGTGGCCAATCCGCCTAGCCTGGCTGTGGGAGTGAAACTCACGCCAACATGGGGAGAATGTGCAAACTCCACACAGTCAGTGACCCAGGGCTGGGATCGAACCTGGGACCTCGGATCCGTGAGGCAGCAGTGCTAACCACTGTGCCACCATGTTGCCCTACTTGTTACACTAATAAAGAGTATTATTATTATTTTTTTTTAAATGCGTTTATTCAAATTTTCCAACAAAATTTTTAACAAAACACCCCCCCATAACAAAAAGAAAGAAACGCAAACAGAACAGTCAAAACTTATACAAAACTTTTACATTGGGTTTCCCCGTATACAGTAACCCCCCCATATGACATTCAAAGATACCCCCCCCCCCACCCACCCGAATTCCCCCCCTGAAAGAGACCCCCCCCTCCTCCCCCCCACGCTTGGGTTGCTGCTGCTGCTGACCTCCTCCTAACGCTCCGAGAGATAGTCCAGGAACGGTTGCCACCGCCTGAAGAACCCCTGCACAGACCCTCGTAAGGCAAACTTTATCCTCTCCAGCTTAATGAACCCTGCCATGTCATTTATCCAGGCTTCCACACTGGGGGACTTTGCATCCTTCCATAAGAGCAAGATCCTCCGCCGGGCTACCAGGGACGCAAAGGCCAGGATATCGGCCTCTTTCGCCTCCTGCACTCCCGGCTCATCCGTTACCCCAAATAGTGCCAACCCCCAACTCGGCTTGACCTGGACTTTCACCACCTTGGACATAGTCCTCGTGAAACCCCTACAGAACCCATCCAGTGCCGGGCACGACCAGAACATGTGGACGTGATTCGCCGGGCTTCCTGAGCACCTCACACATCTATCCTCCACCCCAAAGATCCTACTCAACCCCGCCCCTGTCATATGCGCTCTGTGAGTAGCCTTAAATTGTATTAGGCTGAGCCTGGCACAAGAGGAGGAAGAATTAACCCTACTCAGGGCATCAGCCCACAGACCCTCATCTATCTCCTCTCCAAGCTCCTCCTCCCACTTGCCCTTTAACTCCTCTACCGAGGCCTCCTCTTCTTTCAGCTTCTGGTAGATCGCCAAAACCCTGCCTTCTCCAACCCATACACCCGAAATCACCCTGTCCTGAGTCTCCTGTGCCGGGAGCAGTGGGAATTCCCTCACCTGCCGCCTCACAAACGCCCTCACTTGCATATACCTGAAAGCATTTCCCGGGGGTAACCCAAACTTCTCCAGCGCCCCAGGCTTGCAAACATCCCATCTATAAACAGGTCCCCCATTCTTCTAATCCCTGCCCGATGCCAGCTGCGAAATCCCCCATCCATCCTTCCCGGGACGAACCGATGGTTCTCCCGAATCGGGGACCAAACAGAGGCTCCCACCTCGCCCTTGTGTCATCTCCACTGCCCCCAGACCTTCAACGTCGCCGCCACCACCGGACTCGTGGTGTACCTTGTCGGCGAGAGCGGCAGCGGTGCCGTCGCCAGCGCCCTCAGGCTCGTGCCCAAACAGGACGCCATCTCTAACCTCTTCTACGCCGCCTCCTCTACCTCCATTACCCACTTACGGATCATCACCACATTGGCTGCCCAATAATAGTCGCACAAATTTGTCAGAGCCAGCCCTCCCCTGTCCCTACTACGCTCCAGAAACACCCTCTTTACCCTTGGGGTCTTATTTGCCCACACAAAACCCATGATACTCCTACCTACTCGTTTAAAAAAGGCCTTGGGAATCATAATGGGAAGGCACTGGAACACAAAGGGAAACCTCGGGAGGACCATCATTTTAACCGACTGCACCCTGCCCGCTAGCGAGAGTGGCAGCACATCCCATCTTTTGAAATCCTCCTCCATCTGCTCCACCAACCACGTCAAATTGAGTTTGCGCAGGGCCCCCCAACTCCCAGCCACCTGGATGCCTAAGTACCGAAAGCTCCTTTCCGCCCTCTTCAACGGCAGGTCGTCTATCCCCCTTCACTGGTCCCCTGGATGCACCACAAAGAGCTCACTTTTCCCTACATTAAGCTTATCATAGATTATCATAGAATTTACAGTGCAGAAGGAGGCCATTCGGCCCATCAAGTCTGCACCAGTTCTTGGAAAGAGCACCCTACCCAAGTCAACACCTCCACCCAATCCCCATAACCCAATAACCCCACCCAACACTAAGGGCAATTTTGGACACTGAGGGCAATTTATCATGGCCAATTCACCTAACCTGCACATCTTTGGACTGTGGGAGGAAATCGGAGCACCCGGAGGAAACCCATGCACACACGGGGAGGATGTGCAGACTCCACACAGACAGTGCCACAAGCCGGAATCAAACCTGGGACCCTGGAGCCGTGAAGCAATTGTGCTATCCACAATGCTACCGTGCTGCCCCTTATACCCCGAGAAGTCCCCAAACTCCCTTAAGATCCGCATGACCTCCGCCATCCCCTCCACTGGATCATACAGCAACAGGTCGTCCGCATACAGCGACACCCGATGTTCCCCTCCCCCCGGACCAGTCCCCTCCATTTCCTGGACTCCCTTAGTGCTATGGCCAGAGGCTCAATTGCCAATGCAAACAGCAAGGGGGACAGGGGACACCCCTGCCTCGTCCCTCGGTACAGCCGAAAGTACTCCAACCACCACCGATCCGTAGCCACACTTGCCACCGGGGCTCTACATAGCAATCTGACCCAGCCGATGAACCCCTCCCTGAACCCAAACCTCCGCAACACTTCCCAAAGATACTCCCACTCCACCCGGTCGAAGGCCTTCTCCGCGTCCATAGCTGCCACTACCTCCGCTTCTCCCTCCACCGAGGGCATCATAATCACATGAGGAGCCTCCGCACATTAGTGTTTAGCTGCGTGCCCCTTACAAATCCCGTCTGGTCCTCATCAATCACCCCGGGACACAGTCCTCAATTCTCGTAGCCAGCACTTTTGCCGGCAACTTAGCATCCACATTGAGGAGCGAGATCGGTCTATACCACCTACACTGCAGTGGGTACATGTCCCGCTTCAGGGTCAGAGAGATCAGCCCCTCGGACATTGTCGGGGGCAAGGCCCCCCCCTCCCTTGCCTTATTGAAAGTCCTCACTAGCAACGGGCCTAGCAGGTCCACGTATTTCCTGTAAAACTCGACCGGGAACCCATCTGGCCCCGGGGCCTTCCCTGCCTGCATGCTCCACAATCCTTTAACCAGCTCCTCCAGCCCAATCGGCACCCCCAAACCAGCCACCTCCTCCTCCTCCACCCTCGGGAACCTCAGCTGATCCAGGAATTGTCGCATCCCCTCCTCCCCCGCTGGGGGCTCAGATCTGTACAGATCCCCATAGAAGTCCCTAAATACCTCATTTATTCTCACCGCACTCCGCACCGTATTCCCCCCCGCTATCCTTAACTCCACCTATCTCCCTCGCTGCCTCCCTCTCACGAAGCTGGTGTGCCAGCATCTGGCTCGCCTTCTCCCCATACTCATACGTCGCCCCCTGCGCTTTCCTCCACCGTGCCTCTGCTTTCCCTGTGGTCAACAGATCGAACTCCGTCTGGAGGTTCCGCCGCTCCCTGAGTAGTCCCTCCTCAGGGGCCTCTACATTTCTCCTGTCCACCCTTAAGATCTCCCCCACCAACCTCTCCCTCTCCCTGCTCTCTCTCTTCTCCCTGTGGGACCTGATGGAGATTAACTCTCCCCTGACCACCGCCTTCAGCGCCTCCAAGACTACCCCCACCTGCACCTCCCCGTTGTCATTGGCCTCCAAATATCTTTCAATGCACCCCCGCAACCGCCCGCACCCGCCAATAATCCCACATCTAGATGCCACAGCGGGTGCTGGTCCCTCTCCTCTCCTAACTCCAGCTCCACCCAGTGCAGGGCGTGGTCTGAGATGGCTATGGCCGAATACTCCGTTCCCGCCACTTTCGGGATTAGCGCCCTAGTCAAAATAAAGAAATCTATCCGGGTGTAGGCTCTGTGGACGTGGGAAAAGAATGAAAATTCCCTGGCCTGGGGCCTGACAAACCTCCATGGATCCACTCCCCCCATCTGGTCCATAAACCCCCTCAGCACCTTGGCCGCAGCCGGCCTCTTACCCGTCCTGGACCTAGAGTGATCCAGTGCTGGGTCCAGCACCGTGTTGAAATCCCCCCCCCATTATCAAGCTTCCTACCTCCAGGTCCGGAATCCGACCCAGCATGCGTTTCATAAATCCGGCATCATCCCAGTTCGGGGCATATACGTTTACCAGTACCACCCGCACCCCCTGCAACCTACCGCTCACCATCACATATCGACCTCCATTATCTACTACAATATTTATTGCCTCAAACGACACCCGCTTCCCCACCAGTATTGCAACCCCTCTGTTCTTCGCATCCAACCCTGAATGGAATACCTGTCCCACCCATCCCTTTCTCAGCCTAACCTGATCTGCCACCTTCAAATGTGTCTCCTGGAGCATAACCACGTCTGCCTTCAGTCCCTTTAAGTGCGCGAACACCCGGGCCCTCTTGACCGGCCCGTTCAGGCCCCTCACATTCCAAGTTATCAGCCGGATTGGCCCCCCCCTAGCTTCTCAATCGCCGCCTTCATTGGTGCCAGCATTTCGGTTTTCAGCTCCTCAAAGCAGCATCTAAGAAACCGCTGCTGCTCCTGCGACCACTGCGCCCATGCTGCTTGATCACCACCCGCCGCCATCTTGTTTTTTCTCCCTCTCACTTTTCGCTGCTCCAAGATCACTTTTTTCATCGCTCCACTCCTGGTCCAATCCATATAATGTCGGGGGGACATTTCTGTCACCTTCCCATACTGGAAGTCGTCGAACAATTGCCGTTGGGGTCCCTCTAGAGAGCCCAAAAGTCCGTTCCCGGCGGGAGCTGCCGAACGTGCGACCTACCTAGGCATAGCCGCAACCGGAAGTCCTCAATAAAGAGTATTATTATGAGTTATTTTGTTGCTGTTTGTAAGGATTTGTTCCGTAAAAATTGTCTGTTGCCTTTCCTTACATTATAATGGTGATTATACTTTCACATTACTTCATTGCGCGTGAAGAGTTTTGGGACATCCTGTCACAATATATAAATGCCACTTTGTTCGTTCTTATCAAAATAGATCTTATTATCTTTTTCATGGACTTTCCAGTTGCAACAATGATGAAATTACCAATATTAACCATCATTGATACAGTTAAACTGACAGCAATGTTTGGTGCTTGCACATACCTGGTTAAAAAATTGAAATCCAGAAGTTGTTTTCAGTGGTTACCCTTTACTTTACAGGGTGCACTGTCGAAGTCCTTGCAGATGGTATACACATGCTAAGTCATAATTATTGCTGGCCAACCTCGCTGGCCTTGAAAAGTTAATTTTATGTTTTGCAGAATGCCAATGCTCTCTATTATGAAAAAAAACATCGGTCGGAAATTTCCAGCTGCGCATGCCGGCCGGATCTTCTGTCCCTGCCGACGGCTCCCCCACCACTTGTTTCATGGCAGTGAGAGGTGCATTCAACAGCAAACCCCAATGTTTTTGTCTTATGACATGGCTTCAGTGATGTCATTGTGTGGATGGAGCTGGGCTGTGGCTCTGAGTTTTACTTTCGCTTTGAGTTTTGGACTGGTTTTGAACTGCACAGGTTGAAAGAAGTATCTCTCTATCTTCATTTTAAAAGCTGGTTCCAGACTGCTTGATAACTTAAAAGAGATCCTTGCTTTCTGAAAGGAATTCAAACCTGCTGTTTGAGAATGTGAACAGAGTGTCACTAACATGCAGCGGGTTGTGAGGTAAATCCCACCCATAGACTTTTTAAATAATATCATTAAAAAAATGTATTTGTAATATTTCAGTTTTTATTTTAATCCAATGTGTATGTTCCAATCTGTATTTCATTTTCTGTAAAATTAATAAAAAGTGAAGGATAATCAGTGCATTTTACTTAGTTGTTTCCTATCTGTAAGAATTCATGGCTCCATAAACCATTTTACCCATGGCTATTAAAAATCGAATGATTTCAGATTTAAAATTATTAATTGACCTGTCGTTCTTGGCTTTATGTAGGGCAAAGTTCCGCACTTCTTTGAAATAAATGCTTTCTAACTTCTCTCCCAATGATTTGGCTCTGATTTGGAGATTCCATCCCCTTGTGCTAGACTCACTTGCCAGAAAAGGGGGAGGCAGTGATGTAATGGTATTGTCACTAGACTAGTAATCCAGAGACCTAGAGTCATGCTCTAAGGACCCAGATTCGAACCCCACCATGGCAGATAGTGAAATTTGAATTCATTAAAATTCTGGAATTAAAAGTCTAAAGATGACCATGGAACCATTGCCGATTGTGATAAAGACCCATGTTGTTCGCTAATGTTCTTTAGGGAAGGAAATCTGTCCTCCTTACCTTATCTGGCCTACATGTGACTCCAGTAATGTGGTTGACTCTTAAATACGCTCATGAATGGGCAATAGATTCTGGTCACATCCCATAAACACATTTTAAAAATACTTTTCGCTATCTAGCCCATCAATTTCTTTCAAAATCTTAAAAACCTCAATCAAAAATGAGCCCATGACCTTGGTATACTCTGGGAAACCACGTCTAGTTCATGTAATCATCACTCATAATCAAACCCTTGGAACCTTGGTAATATCCTGATGAGATCTGTACTCCTTCAAAGGGCGATATATCATTCCTAACCTGGACATTTTATTGCTCAGCAGAATTTACTCCCTATTATTTTCTTGCTCTCTAGTTATAAAAGTACACATTCCGTTCGCTTTTTTGATTTTGTTTTATAACAGACTACTACATTTTAGTGAAATGTGTTGGAATTTTCACTATTCCTAACTTTTGACAATTCTACTACTCAGATAAAATCATGAAATCTTAGGATTATATAGGACAGAAGGAGGCCATTCAGCCCATCTTGCCTGTGCTTGCACTTGGGTAGAGCTAATCAATTAGTCCCACTTCCCTACTTCCCTACTCTTCCCTTCAAGAATTCATTCAGTTCATTTTGAATGTTACAATTGAATCTTGTTGCACCACCCTTTCAGGTAGTTCATTCAAGATCACAGCACACTGTGGAAAGAAATGTCCTCCTCACATCACCTCTGGTTCTTTTGCCAATCATCTTAAATCTGTGACCTCTTATTATCTGCCTTTCTGCCACTGGAAATATTTTCTCCTCTCCAACCTTCCATCAAAATCATTCAAAATTGTGGACACCTCAACCATATCTCTTAAACTTCTCTGCTCAAAGGTAGGTCAACAATCCCACATAACTGAAGTCCCTTATCTCTGGTGCTGTTCTAACAAATCTCCTTTGTATCCTCTCTGCGGCGTTGATATTCTTCCTGAAGTGTGGTCCCCAGAACTGAGCACAATACTACAGTTAGAATCTATCCAGTGTTTTTGAAAGGTTTGGAATAACTATTTATTTTTGTACACGATTCTTCTATTAATTAAGTAAAGGATCCTGTGTGCTTTTTGAACAGCCATCCCAAGTATGGCAGGGGGGTGGGTACCGGAGCAATAGGTCAGGAGGTGAAAAGATTGTGGGAGAACTAGGGAATAGGGCCAGTATGGCTCTGAGGAAGAGCAGACAGGGAGATGTTGCTGAAAACAGCGGGACTGGTGGCCTGAAGTGCATATGTTTTAATGCAAGAAGTATAACAGGTAAGGCAGATGAACTTAGAGCTTGGATTAGTACTTGGCACTATGATGTCGTTGCCATTACAGAGACCTGGTTGAGGGAAGGACAGGATTGGCAGCTAAACGTTCCAGGATTTAGATGTTTCAGGCGGGATAGAGGGGGATGGAAAAGGGGTGGAGGAGTTGCGCTACTGGTTAGGGAGAATATCACAGCTGTACTGCGGGAGGACACCTCAGAGGGCAGCAAGGCTATATGGGTAGAGATTAGGAATAAGAAGGGTGCAGTCACAATGTTGGGGGTTTACTACAGGCCTCCCAACAGCCAGCGGGAGATAGAGGAACAGATAGGTAGACAGATTTTGGAAAGGATTAAAAGCAACAGGGTTGTTGTGATGGGATACTTTAACTTCCCCAATATTGACTGGGACTCATTTAGTACTGGAGGCTTGGACGGGGCAGAGTTTGTAAGGAGCATCCAGGAGGGCTTCTTAAAACAATATGTAGATAGCCCAATGAGGGAAGGGGCTGTACTGGACCTGGTATTGGGGAATGAGCCCAGCCAGGTGGTAGTAGTCTCAGTAGGGGAGCATTTCGGGAGCGATCTAGGTGTGCAGGTCCACAGGTCACTGAAAGGGGCAACACAGGTGGAGAAGGTAGTCAAGAAGGCATACGGCATGCTTGCCTTCATTGGCCAGGGAATTGAGTATAAAAATTGGTAAGTCATGTTGCAGCTGTATAGAACCTTAGTTTAGGCCACACTTCGAGTATAGTGTTCAATTCTGGTCGCCACACTACCAGAAGGATGTGAAGGCTGTAGAGAGTGTGCAGAAGAGATTTACCAGGATGTTGCCTGGTATGGAGGGCATTAGCTATGAGGAGAGGTTGAATAAACTTGGTTTGTTCTCACTGGAACGAAGGAGGTTGAGGGGCAACCTGATAGGGGTCTACAAAATTATGAGTGGCAGAGACAGAGTGGATAGTCAGAGACTTTTTCCTAGGCTAGAGGGGTCAATTACTAGGGGGCTTAGGTTTAAGGTGTGAGGGGCAAGGTTTAGAGGAGATGTACAAGGCAAGTTTTTTACACAGAGGGTAGTGGGTGCCTGGAACTCACTGCCGGAGGAGGTAGTGGAAGCAGGGACGATAGTGACGTTTAAGGGGCATCTTACCAAATACATGAATAGGATGGGGATAGAGGGATACGGACCCGCAAGTGTAAAAGATTTTAGATTAGATGGGCAGCACGGTCGGTGCAGGCTTGGAGGGCCGAAGGGCCTGTTCCTGTGCTGTACTTTTCTTTGTTCTTTGTTCAACTTATTCTGTCATCTTCAGAAATTAGTGTATGTGCACTTTATTTATTTTTAAATTTTAGAGTACCCAATTGATTTTTTCCAATTAAGGGGCAATTTAGCGTGGCCAATCCACCTACCCTGCACATCTTTGGGCTGTGTGGGCGAAACCCACGCAGACACGGGGAGAATGTGCAAACTCCACATGGACAGTGACCCAGAGCCGGGATCGAACCTGGGACCTCGGCGCCGTGAGGCAGGAGTGCTAACCACTGTGCCACCGTGCCGCCATATGTGCACTTTAATAAGAACATGGGGAGTCCACACTGAGTAGAATAAAAACATTTGGTTGATTTACAGTTATGTTATATACATCTCCCGGTAGATCCCTATTGGGTCCCCTCACGACGTGTGCCTTACCGGCTGACCTTTTATACATAGCTGAATAGTGTGTCTCCGCTCCTAGTAGGGGAGCTCGTACTCCTTGAGGAAAACAATCATTCCCACCAATACCCCTGTCTGTATATCGTTTTTTATTGTTCCTTCTTGCAAAGTGGGTGTTGCTGGCCAGGTCAACATTTATTCCCCATCCTTAATTGCCCTTGAGAAGATGGTGGTGAGCTGCCTTTTTGAACCCCTGCATCCATGTGGTGTGTGTATATGTATAAAATACATATAAAGCTTTGTGTTTCTATTGTGTCTTCTCTTTCTTCCTACCAAAATGTATCACTTTCTCTACATTACATTTTACCTGCCATGTGGGGCGCGATTCTCCGACCCCCCGCCAGGTCTGAGAATCGGCGGAGGCTGGCGTGAATCTCGCCCCCGCCGTGTCCCGAATTCTCCGCCACCAGTGAATCGGCGGGCCAGGAATCGCGCCGCGCCGGTCGGTGGGCTCACCCCGCCGATACTCCGGCCCGCGATGGGCCGAAGTCCCGCCGCTGTCAACCCCCGCCAGCCGGCGTGGATTAAACCACCTACCTTACCAGCGGGGGCAGACAGCGCGGGCGGGCTCCGGGGTCCTGGGGGGGGGGCACGGGGCTATCTGGCCCCGGGGGTGCCCCCACGGTGGCCTGGCCCGCGTTCGGGGCCCACCTATCGGCGGGCGGGCCTGTGCCGTGGGGGCACCCTTTTTCTTCCGCCTTCGCCACGGTCTCCACCATGGCGGAGGCGGAAGAGACCCCCTCCACTGCGCATGCGCGGGGATGCTGTGAGCGTCCGCTAACGCTCCCGCGCATGCGTCGCCCGACGAAGTCCTGTCGGCGCCGGCTGGCATGGCGCCAAAGGCCTTTCCTGCCAGCCGACAGGGCGGAAATCACTCCGGCGCGGGCCTAGCCCCTCAAGGAGAATTCCGCACCTTTAGGGCGGCCCGACGCCGGAGTGGGTCCCGCCACTCCATTACGCCGGATACCCCCGCCCCACCGGGTAGGGGAGAATCCCGGCCCTTACATCTATTCATTTCACCAGTTTTTCTGTCCTCCTGATGTCTGTTCCTGCTTTATTTTTGTTTACCACGTTTCTGAGTTTGTGTTATCTGCAAACTTTGAAATTATGCCCTGTATACCCAAGCCCAGGTCACTAATGTATATACTAATATATATCAGAAAGAGCAATTGTCCTAATATTGGCATTGCCTCCCTCCAATTTGAAAAACAACTATTCACCTTTCATGGGGTTTTCAAACTCAGGGTTGCGACCCATGAAGTAGAAGCTGAAAACAGGGACAAAGCAGCATAAAGATGATTACTTGAGGTATGGGTTATTAATTGTTCCACTGAAAATCAGGATTCAAAGTTCATGTGTGTTATATGCAGGGAAGCAGATGCAAATGAAAGTTTAAAACCCTCAAAATGTCAAAGACATTTGAAGACTAAAAATGGCAAGTTTGAGAGCAAACATCTTTTTTTTTTCAACGGTGCAGTGAGATCTTAAATCATGAGCTGAAGTCATTATCAGAAATGTAACATTGAATAACAACGCAAGTGAGAACGTGAGGACCAAGCAAGCTCACCTATCACATTAAAGGTAAGTGAAAATGGTGGATCGCAAAGGTCAGCTGGCATGGGTCGCAAAGGTCGGCCGGTGTGGATCACAAAGGTCGGCCGGTGTGAGTCGCGAAGATCGGCCGGTGTAGGTCCCAAAGGATGGTCGGTTGGTAAAAATGGGTCCCGGGGTAAAAAAAGTTTGAAAAACACTGCACTATTCTATCCCTTTCTCAATTTTGCATCCATGCTGCTATTGTTCCTCTCATACTGTGGGCTGTTATTTAGCCAACAAGTCTATTATGTGGTACGTTTGTCAAAAACCATTGGAAAGTTAATTTAAACAGCATCAAACACACTGCACTCATCAATTCTCTCCACTACTTCATCAAACAACTGAATTGTTAAGTAAATATGATTTGCCTTTTATAAATCTATGCTGACTATCATTTATTAACTCATACTTTGCCAAATGTGAATTAATTTTGTCCTGAATTATTGCCTCTAAAAGTTTCCCGATCACTCATGTTAGGCGGATGCGTCTGTAATTGCCAGGAATATCCCTCTCACCTTATTTAAACAGCAATGTAACATTTTCAGTTCTCCTGTCCGCTGACGCCACCTCAACTTTCCATTGGGGGATCGGCCAGCATATCTTCCATTAGGCAACTCTTCCATTATTCATTATCCATCTTCTATTGATCATAGGAACATAGGAGCAGGAGTAGGCCATTCAGCCCCTGAGCCTGTCCCGCCATTCAATGAGCTGATCTGTGACCTAACTCCGTATACCTGCCTTTGACCCATATCCCTTAATATCTTTGCCAAACAAAAGCCTATCCATCTCAGATTTAAAATTAACAACTGTTCTAGCTTCAACTAGAAGAGAGAGAGTTCCAAACCTCTACCACCCTTTGCATGAAGAAGTTCTTCCTAACATCTCTCCTGAACAGTCTGGCCCTAATTTTTAGACTATTCCTAGTTTTAAAATCTCCGACCAGTGCAAATAATTTACCTTTATCTACCTTGCCATTTTCTGTTAATATCTTGAAGACTTCGATCAAATCATCCCTTAGCATCCTAAATTCTAGCAAAACCAGGGCCAATTTGTGTAATCTTCCTTGTAACATAACCCCTATAGTCCAGGTATCATTTTTGCAAACCTACGTTGCACTCCCTCCCAGGCCAAAAAATGCTTTCTAAGGTGTGGTGCCCATGACTGCTCACAGTGCTTCAAGTGGGATCTAACCGGGGTTTTGTATAGCTGCAGCATAACCCGTGTCTTTATGGTCCAATCATCTAGATATAAAGGCTAGCATTCCATTAGCCTTTTTGATTATTTTCTGCACTTGTTCATGGCATTTTAAAGATCTATGCACCTGAACCCCCAAGTCTCTTTGGACATCCGCTGTACTCAACCTCTTTCCATTTAGAAAGTACCCTACTGCTCTATCCTTTTTGAGTCCTAAATGGACAACCTCACACTTGCTTAAATTAAATTCCATCTGCCACAATTTTGCCCATTCACCAAGTCTATCAATATCTCCTTGTTATTTTCTGCTATCATCTGGACTGTCTACAATGCACCTAACTTTGCAACATCAGCACATTTGGATATATGACTTTCTATGCCAGCATCCAAGTTCTTTTAGTCTTATACGGTCCGTAACGCTTTAGTTGTCTATGGGGGTTTTTTTGTGAAGGGGAGCTTTTTTCGTTAAATGCTTCTGTAAATATTCTCTTCCGTCCTTCAATCATTTGCCCCATTAACAGATCTTCCCAGTTTACCGTGGACAATCTCTGTCTCATCCCGTTAAAGTCAGCCTTACACAAGTCCAAAATTCTAGTCGCTGATTTGTCCTTTTCATTTTCAAACGCTATGTTAAATTTGATCATGTTGTGTTCACTATTTGAATAATATTCATGCACAGTTAGGCTGCTAATTAAATTTGTCTCATTACTCATAACTAAATTTGGTATTGCCTGTCCCCTTGTTGTATCGAAAACATATTGCTGCAGGAAACTATCCCGGACACATCCCAGAAAGTCACTACCTTTCTGACAGGTACTTGTCTGCCTCTCCCAATCTATGTGTAATTTAAAATCCCCCATTAATACCACTCTGCATTTGTTACCCACTTGCCTAATTTCTGCATTCATACAATCTAACACCTCAGAACTGCTACCTGGGGGTCGATACACAACATCCATTACAGTTTAAAATCCTTTTCTATTCCTCAGTTCCATCCATATGGGGTGGGATTCTCCCGTACACGGCAGGGCGTGGGGTCCCGGCGGGACAGAGTGGCGTGAACCACTCCGGTGTCAGGCCGCCCCAAAGGTGTGGAATCCTCCGCACCTTCAGGGGCTAGGCCTGCCCCGGAGTGGTTGGTGCCCCGCCGGCCGGCAGGATAGGGGCCTGGCGCCACGCCAACCGGTGCCGAAGGGCCTCTGCCGTCCGGCGCGAGTCGTCGCATGCGTGGGAGCGCCAGCGCGTGCTAGCGTCATCCCCACGCATGCGCACGTGGAGTCAGTTCCGCACCGGGAATGGCGGATACCACGGCCTCTGGTGCGGAAGGAATAGAGTGCCCCCATGGCACAGGCCTGCCCGCGGATCGGTAGGCCCCGACCGCGGGCCAGGCCACCGTGGGGGCACCTCCCGGGGCCAGATCCCCCATGAACGCTGGAGCCCGCCCGCGCCGCCAGGTCCCGCCGGTAAGGGACCGACTCCAATTTACGCCGGCGGGACCAGCATAGAACGGGTGGGACTTCGGCCCATCGTGGGCCAGAGAAACCGGATAGCCCCAGTGCCCATTGAGTCGCGCCGGACCCCGCCATTCTCTGAGGCGGGCGGCACGACTCACGTCACGCCAGTTTTTGGGGGGCGGGAGAATTGGGAGGACGGTGGGGGCGGGATTCACGCCAATTCCCGGTGATTCTCCCACCCTATCCCGCCGGACGGCGGGGCTCCAGCCACTCCGGGGCGGGCCAAGCCCCTGAAGGTGCGGAGCATTCCGCACCTCTGGGGCGGCCCGACGCCGGAGTGGTTCACGCCACTCCTTCCTGCCTGGACCCCTGCCCCGCCGGGTACGGGAGAATCCCGCCCCAGGTCTCCACTGGATGTTTTCCCCTCATGATGTCCTCCTTCACTATTGAGTTGCTAGTATTTCTAATCAGTAAGGCTACTCCACCCCCTGTGCCATCTTCCCTGTCCCTCCTGTAAAGTTTATAACCGGTACATTAAGATCCCAGTCCCAACCATCCTGCAGCCATGTCTCTGCAATAGCTACTACATTATAATCTATTTGAATTGCACCTGCAGCTCATCTAGTTTATACCTTACACTCCTTGAATTGGTATATTTAACTCTTAATTGGGCTATACCCCTTAACCTGTCCTTCAGCACTGATGCTTTATTCGCTTGTTTATTATTTTTCTCTTTTGATTTAACCAGTATACTTTCTGTCGTATTGCCATTAGCTGCAGTTCCTGAAGTTGAGTTCCTGACTATTCTTTACTCTCTGTCCTACTTCTTGTTTTTGGAACCGCATTGACTTCCCCTGAGGCATCCCCTCCCCCTATTTACTAGTCAACACCTTGCATATCTTACCTGTGCCATTATTTGTTTAAAGCTAATAGAATATCATTTCTACAGTGCCGAAAGAGGCCATTTGGCCCATCGAGTCTGCACCAACCTTCTGAAAGAGCACCCACCCCCCATCCCTATCCCCATAACCCTACTTATCCTGCGCATCTTTGGACACTGAGGGGCAATTTAGCAATCCACTTAATCTGCACATCTTTGGACTGTGGGAGGAAACCGGAGCACCCAGAGGAAACCCACACAGGCACAGGGAGAACATACAAACTTCACACAGACAGTCACCTGAGGCCAGAATGGAACCCGGAACCCTGGCACTGTGATGCAGCAGTGCTAACCACTGTGCCATTGTACCACCCAATGGTAATAAGTTCTTCTGCATCTCAATATGAAATTCAATGATACAGGAACCTTATCACTATCTTCCACAGCAGTTGGTAAAACGCTAAGTTTTGTTTTCATATTATTTCCAAAACAGATCAAAAATGATATGAGGGTGTGAAGACCATAGTCTGTATTATTATAAAATATACATATGACCATGACTAATTTATAACATTTTAAAAACTTGACAGATTTTAAAATGACTGAAGTCATGACTAGCAATGACTCAAACAAAGGAAACTGGCATTCAGGAAACTGAGATCTCATTATCTCTGAAGAAACACGTATGACCCGGTGAGCTGCAGAAGACCTACGTCCGAGGGAATTATACAAAGGTCATTTACATTTCTTGAGCCTGGTCTGGCCAATGAAGAGTGGCAGTCTGCTAGACAAAGGACCCTGAAACCTCTTTTTGAAATCCTTAATGATTAAAACATTAACACACTCAAGAATCCAGACAAAGGAGTATGCATCCTTTGTCAAAGACAAAGGGGAAAAGTGGAATCATATAACATTACACCCCCCTAGTTGTGAGAACCAGTTACTCTGTCTTGCCTCTAGCAAGTCAAAACAAGGGCTTGGTCCAGATGATTGCCTGGCTCCCAACTGCACTGCTCTTCTGCACTGGGACTTCTGAGCTTCTATACCATTGCATAAAAGGATAATTTATCTCTTTGTGTCTATCCATCGTGGAAGTAATCTCCACTAGTGTTACAGATGTGTGGTCAGCTCTCAACAGTGGCTAAGATACTGGACCAGAACCATAACGTTTTTAAGTTTTAATGCAATGTGGAAAGATTGATTTGTTCCCGGAGTGATAACATAAGAAATAGAGCTTGGTTATTTTATAAACAAACATAAGAACATAGAACATGCAGTGCAGAAGGAGGCCATTCGGCCCATCGAGTCTGCACTGACCCACTTAAGCCCTAACTTCCACCCTATCCCCGTAACCCAATAACCTCGCCTAACCTTTCTTGGACACTAAGGGCAATTTAGCATGTCCAATCCACCTAACCTGCGCGTCTTTGGACTGTGGGAAAAACCAGAGCACCTGGAGGAAACCCACGCAGACACTGGGAGAACGTGCAGACTCCACACAGACAGTGACCCAGCGGAGAATCGAACCTGGGACCCTGGCACTGTGAAGACAGAGTGCTAGCCACTTGTGATACTGTGCTGCCCCTTTATTAAACTTTATTAAAACAAAAGAACAACAATAATTTAACTTTTAAATTTCAGCCCTAACAATAACAGATTACATGTAGTTTCTTAACCCTAGGACATGAGTTCCCATTAAAGAGCACTTCAAAGAAAAATACAGCTCTCATTCCACTTACACAGAGCGCAAAGGTGATACTTGCATTTACAAAGCAAATGTTCTGCTGTTAGTGAAGTTCCTTCAGAACCCTTTTTGAAAGCCTGTCTCTGGGGCAACTTTCCATGACCTCTTTCAGTGGCTTTCCAAATCCTTCTCCCCCCCTGTTCAGAAAAAGGATGCTTTCTCTCTCTCCAAGCTCCACCCAGCCCCTCAAACAAAGGTTCTCTCCTGCGGTGTCCAGACTTGGACGCATTATCATTATCTTGGTTTGATTGTCTGGGTGTAACTACATCATGTCCCTTTCCTTCTGTTTCAGTGTGTGTATAAACAAACTCTCTTAACTTATCCTTTGCTGGATTCTCTGTTCCCTGATGTCGATATCGTAATTGGCGATTGGGCGGAGAATCGACACCTACGCTCAAATCAGGGCTGGCGCCGGTTTCATGCTGGCCAGCCATGCTCGGCCCCCTTGGAAATGGCGTAATCGCGTTGTGTGCCACGCGCCGTTGCAACAGCATTGGCAGATCATCAGCTGGCCCTCCAACGATGCCTGGTTTATGGGCAAGCTAGGAGGGGTAGATCCATGGAGGTTCCTACATCCAGAGGCAGGGAGTATTCTTTTTTCTCCCCGGTTCACAAAGTGTACTCAAGAATTGACTTCTTCGAGGTGGGAAAGGCGCTATTGGCTGGGATTCAGAGATCTGAGTACTCAGCAAGCATGGTTTTGGATCAAGTTCCACACTGGGTGGACGAGGTACTGGAAAAGGGGTAGCTTAGAGGCCGGGGTGGAGAATGGATGTGGGGTTACTAGCACACTGGAGCTTCTGTGAGTAGATTGGGAAGGTGATCGAGGAGTATGTGATGTTTAATTGCACGGGAAGGTCTCGCAATCGGTGGTCTGGGAGGCGTTGGAGGCGCTAGTAAGGAGGGAAGCAATTTAATTCAAGGCTAAGGTAGATAGAATGGAGAGGGAAAAACATCAAAGACTGATAGAAGAGATTATTGGAAGTAGATGAGAAGTTTTCTGAGGATACAGACCCAGGTCTCCTGCTTAATCGGAAGTAGCTACAAGCGAGGTTCGATCAGCTGTCTACAAGGAAAGTGGTATGTCGGCTATGAAAGGTGAAGGGCAGTTATTGAGTATGGGGAGAAGGCAGGACGCATGTTGGTGGGCCAACTCCGCAGGAAGGCAGCGGAAAGGGAGATAGTCCAGATACGGAATAAGGCTGGGAAGTTGGTGGTGGCTCTGGAGCAAATTAATGAAGTATTTGAAGAATTGTATAGAGACCTATATAGGTCAGAACCTCCAGAGGAGGATCGGGGATTTCTTGGGTGGGTTGAAGTACCCGAGGTTGGGAGAGGAGGATAGGGTGGGCTTGAAGGAGCCGGTGAGGTTGCAAGAGTGAAGGAGGCAATTGGGAGGATGCAGGCAGGGAAGGCAGCAGGGCTCGATGGGTTCCCAGCCCAATTCTATAAAAAATTTAAAGACAAGCTGGCTCCACTGACAGTAGGCATGTTCGAGGACGCGATGGACAGGAGTGCCTTGCCACTAACAATGGGGCAGGTCTACATCTTGTTACTGCTCAAGAAAGATAAGGACCCGGCGGAATGTGGGTGGTATAGACCCATTTCACTGCTCAGTGTAGATGTCAAGATTTTGGCAAAGCTGTTAGTGTTAAGGCTGGAGGGGTGTCTCCCGAAGGTGATTGAGGAGGATCAGACGAGGTTCATTAAGGGAAGGCAGCTGTTTTCAAACATGAGGAGATTGCTGAATGTGGTCCTCTCTCCAGCAGAGGGAAGGGAGACAATTGATGGTGGTGTTGGAGAGTTTGGGATTGGGCCAAAGTTTAGGGCATGGGTGCATCTGCTCTATAAGGAACCAAAGGCATGTGTGTGTACAAATAACTCCAACTCAGTGTATTGCATCGTGGTACAGGTCAAGGGTGCCCGATGTCCTCCCTTCTGTTTGCATTGGCTATAGAACCCTTGAGCATTGCGCTTAGGAGCTTGGGGTTGTGGAAGGGGCTAGTGAGGGGTGGGGTAGAAAATAGGGTGTCCCAAAATGCCGAAGATCTGCTCCTTTATATCTTGGAGCCGAAGGTTTCGATGGGGGTATACTGGAGCTGCTCCAGAGGTTTGAGAAGCTCTCGGGAAAAGTGAGGTTTTCATGGTCTTCCCACTGGGAGTGGTAACGAGGGTGGGAGGGTTGCCATTCCACATGGCGACGTCTCATTTTAAGTATCTACGGGTGCAGGTGTCTCGGGACTGGGCAGGGCTCAGGAAGTTTATCTTTACTAGAAGGAGGGTGAAGGCAGATTTGGCAAGGTGGGATAATCTTCCTTTGTCATTGGCAGTCCGGGTACTGGCTGTCAAAATGAATGTGTTGCCGTGGTCCCTGTTTCTGTTCCAGTATCTGCTGGTCTTTCTACCTAAATTGCTCTTCAAGGGGGTGGCTAAGTTGATCTCCTCATTCATTTGGCGGGGAGGGGTGCAGGAAGGCCCCCAGGATTAGAAAGGTGAGATTACAGAGGGCCTCCCGATCTTGCTTTAACATTATTGGGAGGCAAATGCTGAGAAGGTGAGAGAATGGTGTAAGGAGGGGAAGGCTCTGTTTGTCAGGATGGAGGCGTGCTCTTGTAGGGGGTTGGGTTGGCGGGCATTGGCAACGGCACCGCTCCTGATGGCCCTGGAAAGTATTTGGGAAGTCAGGTGGTGGTGGTCACACTGAGGATTTGGAGACAGTTTAGGTTCCACTTTAAATTGAGGGCTAAGTCAGGGGGGACGCTGATTAGGGGGAATCAGAAGTTTGTGCCAGGAAGGATGGATGCGAGCTTTGGGGGTTGGGAGGAGAAGGGTATCAGTGAAATAAAAGATTTGTTCCCTGGAAGACTTCGCAAGGAAAGTGTTCCCAACCTTCCCGGAAATGTTGGCTTCTTCCTTGATGGAGCAAGTGTTGTCAGCAGGGGGACTAGTGAAGGGAGTTGTCTCTGTGATTTATGGGAGGATCCTGGAGGAGGATGAGGTATCCACGGAGGGGATTAAGATGAAATGGGAAGAGGATCTGGGATGGCGCTAGAAGAGGGATTGTGATGTGAGGTGCTATGGAGGGTGAATGCCTCAACATCTTGTGTGAGGTTGGGGCTGATAATAATAATAATGATCTTTATTGTCACAAGTAAGCTTACATTAACACTGCAATGAAGTTACTGTGAAAAGTCCTTAGTCGCCACACTCCGGCACCTGTTCGGGTACACAGAGGGAGAATTCAGAATGACCAAATTGCCTAACGGCACATCTTTCGGGACTTATGGGAGGAAACCGGAGCACCTGGAGGAAACCCACGCAGACACGGGAGAATGTGCAAACTCCACACAGACAGTGACTGAATCCGGGCATCGAACCTGGGACCCTGGCGCTGTGAAGCCATAGTGCTAACCACTATGCTACCGTGCTGCCCACAATTGAAGGTAGTGTACAGGGATCTCCTCACTAAAGGATGAGCCGGCTGTTCGAAGAGGTGAAGGATGTGCGTGAGTGATGTGGAAGGGGCCCCATGTATGTTCATATATTTTGATCCCATCCGGAATTAGAACATTTTGGAGGTCAGTATTCAGGACAGTCTCACATGTGGATGTGAAGTCCAGCCCCCTAGAAGCCATATTTGGGGCATCGGACCAGCTCGAACTGCAGGCGGGTGCGGGAGCAGATGTCTTAGCCTTTGACTTGTTGATCGCTTGAAGGCGGGTTTTGTTGGGGTGGAGGGCTGCCTCTCTATCCTGCGCCTTGGTGTGGTGGGGGGATTTACTGAAGTTTTTGACCCTTGAGAAGGTAAAGTTCAAACTGCGGGGGATGAACGGGGGTTCTACAATTGTTTGGGGTTTGTTTATTATGCATTTTGGAGAATTGGTTACCGTTGACTGTTGAGGGAGGGAAGTTGAGGGGATGTCTTGTTTGTTTGGGGGCTGTTTGGGGCTGTTTGGGTGTTATATTGTGAAAATGTTGAAAATTTGTGGAAATAAAAATACTTTGAAAAAAAAAACTGTTTATGGATGAGGGGTGAGAGGAGAAATCAGGGCAGTTTAAATTAAACTCCTCCCCCCCATTTATAACACTATATATGTATTTGTCTTTCTGAAAATGACAATAGTTTACATTAAATAATTTTTAAAATATGCTTTGCGAATGAAAACACAAAATATCGCTAATCATAAAATATTGCAGAAACAGAGAAAAACATTTACTCTATGTTTTTACCAAATCATTACAGTACATGGCAGCTTTATTGCTTAGTTTATAAGATTATAGTACAATTTTAAAGTATGGAAGTTGATCGACATATATTGATTTGTGTGAGGCAAACTATGAAAACTGAGTTTCTGCATGGGTTCATTTCATACATTGAAGAAACAACAATAAGGGATACAACGGTAAAATAATTAACTATCAATGCCTCAGATGCTTGCATCTGACTATTTACCTTTACAAATAGAATAATGGACGGTTGGTGGAAGCAAGAAGCGAAATACAAAGGTTCGTACAACATATAAAGCCAGTTAAAATTTAATAAAATAATGACACCTTGCATACACAGAAACAAATATTTAATCCAGGTCATTCATTTCATGTGTATTCTGCCTGAAGGAAAGTACATTGGCTCATTATGAGCCAATACTTCACCCTGAACGGTTTTCTTAGCAGTGGTAGTTTGCGATGCCGCCTTTCACTCTCAGGAGCAGTCCCAGCTCAGAGATCTGCCAGCCAGTCTAATTGGCCTGCAGCACTGTAGTAACAGCAGTACCTTCAGGGGGTCCTTCATAGGAGTTGGGAGTGACATGTGCTGGGCTGAAGGGGCCCAGGTCAGGAGTCTTTCCTCGGATGGGGGTCATTTGATTGGTCTTCCCGCCTGCGGCCTTAAACCCTTGAAACTGTCTGTCTGCATCTCAAAATTTAAGTTCCCTGAGAATAAAGTGGAAATGTTCCCACCTGCAGCCTTAAACCGTATAAACTGTCAGAATGCCAAGTTCAAAGATCTCTGAGATAAAGGTAGAAGTATTCCCATTAGTGTGGTGGAAACCTTTGAAGTGTTTTTTCACTGTCAATTTCACTGTCCTTTATCTTTATCAAGACTGTGTGCGTGCTCATAAGCCTAAAAGCTTTGAACTGCATTGTGCACATTCAATTTCACGCCTTTTAAAATCCCGCTGCTTGACAGGTCCAGGCAGTATCAAAGGAAGGATTACTGTTGTTCATTTACATCGCTCTACAGGGATCCGTAAACTCTGAGGAGCAGCTGTTTTTCTAACCGCAGTTTTTATAAAGAGGCTGTCTGTTTGTTATGAACAGCTTCCTAGAAAGACCTCACCCTTGTCAGTGATTAGGATGGGAAGGGGGTTTGCCAGCAATCTGGGGGGATGATGCCCAGCCCCTCTCAGGTCCAGCAAAAACCCTGAACTTCCTTAAAAAAAATTATCATCTGCCATGGAATGGCACGAAAACCCCAATCTTGGTAAAAAAGAAATTCTAAATGCCACTGCATGGCACGTCATGTACGCTCTTAGTGCCAGCGGGAATCACTCTGCTTTTCCCACTGACAGGAGCACTTAGCCTTAGTAGTGAAGACTGCTGCAAAATACTTGTTCAATTCATCTGACATCGCTCTGCTTTGCATTGTCAATTGTCCAAACTCACTTTCTATTGGACCAATGTTCGTTTTGTTGAGTTTCTTTTCTACCGGTTTCCCGTACCGGCCTCCCTGAACAGGCGCCGGAATGTGGCGACTAGGGGCTTTTCACAGTAACTTCATTGAAGCCTACTTGTGACAATAAGCGATTATTATTTCTTATTATTTCTAAAGATTTATAGAAACTCTTACTATCTGCTGTTCTCAGAAACTATCCCCAAAACATTCTATGATCTCCACCTTTAGGCTACCTATGCCCATCTGACTTTTCCAGTCCATATGTAGATTAAAATCTCCCATCATTATTGCCGTGCCTTTCTGACAAAATCCAATTATTTCTTCCTTTATGCTCCATCCTACAATGTGGTTACTGTTAGGTGGCCTGTACACAACTCCCACAAGTAAATTCTTGCCTTTACCGTTTTTCATCTTTATCCAAACCGTTTCTACATCTTGGTTCTTGAACTTAGGTCATCTCTCCCTTTTGTGCTAATACCAGCATCGACTATTAGAGCCACCCCGCCACCTTTTTCCTGCTTCCTCTTCATCCTAAATATCCTGTACTCTTCAATATTCAGGTCCCAATCCATGCCCTCCTGCAGCCCTGTCTATGTAACGGGTAACAAGTCGTACTTATTTATTCCTATGCGTGTTCTTAGTTCATTTGTTTTGGTTTGAATGCTCGGATAGAGAGCTTTTTGTTTTATCCTTTTATTTTTTTCATAGCCTCTAGTCTCATCTGTTGATTTCCTGTTAGATTTGTATACACTATCCCTCCTGTTATGGCCTGTTTTTCATATCCCTTGGTAATATTTTTCTATTTGCCTTGCCTCTATTCTTTGGTTTACCACATCTTCCTTAATTTTATCCCTTGCCTCCACTACTTAGAATAAGACTCTCTCTACTTCCCTCGTTTTGTGGTTTGCAAGAACATCAGTTCAGGAAAAGATTGTCCCAACAGTACAGAGTCCACTTTCCCCAGTACTGGTGCCAGTGTCCCATGAAGCAGAACCCACTTCTACACCAGTCTGAGCCACGCATTCACCTCGATAATCGGATTTGACCAATGCCAATTTCCACATGGTTCAGGTAATAATCCAGAGATTATGACCTTTAAGGTTCTGCTTCTTAATTTGGTGTCAAGATCCTCAAACTGACTACGCAGAACCTTTTTTCTTTGTCCTGCCTATGTCATTGGTACCTACATGGACCACAACAACTGGATCCTCCTGCTCGCACTGCAAGTTCCACTCCTACTCCAAGCAGATGTCCGAAACCCAGACGCCAGACAGACAAAACAGCTGTCTGGACTCATGCTCTTTGCTGCAGAGAAATCCCTCAGAGAGTATAGTCCCTCTGACTATACTGGCCCCTACTATCACTACATTTCTTCTAACTCCCTCTGCTTGGATGGCTTCCTGTACCACAGTTCCTTGGCCAGTTAGCTCATCCACTCTGCAAGCACCCCCCCCCTTCATCCAAACAAGTTCAAAAACCCTCAACCTGTTGGACAATGTCAAAGGCCAAAGCCCCTGCCCTCCTACCCTTTGGGTCCCCTTGCCTGCCTCTCTTCAAGTCACACTCACCTGTCCCTGACCATTGACCAAATCGGAAGACTCTATCCTAAGGAACGTGACCGCCTCTTGGAATAATGTGTCAGGTGAGTTTCCTCTTCCCTCATATGTCGCAGTATCTGCAGCTTGGCCTCCAGCTCAATAACTCTGACTCTAAGTCCTTGAAGCCTCAAACGCTGCAGATGTGTTAGCCTTGGATCAATCACACTGGTATATAGAAGCTCCCGCATCCTGCAATCACAGCACACCACCTGCCCGGTCATCTCCAGTATGTGCTAATTCATAATTGCGAATAAATGAATTTATAATCAGTAAAGCTTACACCTTCCAATCGATTTTGGCACTGCCAGTGAATTTTATAACTGATAACATAATACTGAGGTCGCTGAATTGCAACACTGTTTCTAATAATACCAGTAACTGATTTACCTGCTCCTTCTGCTGCCTCAACTTGGAAATCAAATACTGGAGGCTGAGAAAGAGTCGAGGAAAAGAAGCATCTTCCCTCCACCCTTCACCAAACACCGCACTCAGTACACTTCTTGCAGTTTTAATGTTGCCACAGCCTCAGAGGACCATAGGCTGATCTCCCCTTTGAGAGCTGACTGGTGGTGATTTAACCTGAGACTTACTTCACTTCAGGTGAGAGGTGAGGTTGAGAATGTGGGACCTTCGTGAATAACCTTAGCCGGTAGGGGAATTGAACCCACTCTGTTAGCATTGCTCCGCATCATGAATCAGCCATCCAGCCCACTGAAGTAACCAACGCCCACTTGCAGTAAACTTTCTGTAAAGAACCTCTTTCCCACTACACATCGGATTCCTACTTTAAACCAAATTGCCAAATATACTCACTCAGCCTCTGTCTACCTAAGGCTGAAGTCTCCCTCACTGACCGTGTGCCCTTGCTAACTGTGCACTTTAAAAAGTCCCTTTCTTATATAGAGTTGTGATTAACCACTCACGAGCTTAGCTTCCTGCTACAGTAATCAACATCTATTCAGGCACCTATTCTTTCCTCTTTTCTACCATTGCTCCAAGGCCTCTCATGCTGAATCTGAGTATCTGGGCACCCTCCCTCTGGCCCGTTACTCCATTTCTCTGCATTCTTTCTGCTATGAAAATCTTTCCTGCCACTTCTACTTCCTGCTGCAGCTAGACCGCATCTTCCCTTAAAAGTGCAGGCTGACTTTAAGGAGTGCATGCTGGCTTTAAGGAGTGCATGCTGACTTTAAGGAGTGCAAGCTGACTTGAAGGAGTACATGCTGGCTTTAACAGGTGCTAACTTTACTTGAACCTGAGCCCCCTGCTGAGCATGCTTTCAGTCAGTAGAGCTGGGCTGCACACCGCAATCATAGATGTGGGACTGGATGCTCCGTTTTGAAGACTAACTGCTGATGCCGGTGTGGGAACAGAGGCATTTTATGCCCCAAAAAACGGCACAAAAGCTGCACCGATCCTCCGTCTGGTGGGGAGCTAGCAGACACGCAGCGTGGAGCTCCCGGTTTTAGCTGCGGATATGGCCGGAGAATTGCCGGGTCCGTGGCCGCGCCGTGCAACATGGCGCCGGCCACGCGAAAACCCGGACTGCCAAAAACTGCCCCCCTTTGATCAGGCTCGCCACCCCCCACCTGCCCCCGCCAAAGCCCCCCCTGACCGCGGAACAGCTCCCACCTGACTGTGGCGTTGTTGGACTGAATCACGCCGGGTTCCCGAAAGAAAATAGCACATGTGTCTCACGCCGTCGGGATCCCGGCCCACCAGGAGCGGAGCGTCAGGGGATGGCCTCAGGTGACGTCCTGAGGCCATCCCGATGGTGTGCGCCATACACGCAAAGTACGCCGTTTTGGAGGGGACGGTGCATTGCAAAAGCTGCAACCCCGATTTCGGCACAAATAGGGATTCTCCGTCCGATCGCCGAACGCAATTTCGGCGGCGGTGACCGGAGAACCCCGCCTGCTCATGTGTCTTATTGGATATTTAGCCCAGAAAATATATGTGTGCGAGAAAGAGAGAAAAACTACAAATGACCTGATTGCTCACCTGTTGCTGCTCTTTTGTTGTCTGTAAACATTAATAGATATATTGTACTGAGGGAAAGAGATATAGAATGTTTGGGGTTAGAGAAAAAGAACAAAAGAGAAAAAGGCAAACAGGCAATGTTGTCCTCATTTTAATTTGATTTATTTTGAAACCAAAAAGGCAAGGAGAGGGATGAGGGGAAAAGGAAACTGGTTGAATGTGAGCAAAGCCTCTGCTCTCTTTGCACCTACCCTTGGAGGCAGTAATTGGAAGTGAGAAAGTCATGTGAAGGTTGGAGGGGAGGATGCAGAGGATAGTTAGGGTTGTTCAAAGGGGAAAGCTAGGGAAAGTAATGATGTGAGTTGTGAGATAGGAGAATGGGTAGTATTCAGGTGAAAAGGTTGGGGTAGAAAAAAAGAAAGACCTGTACTTAGATAGCTCTTCTCATGGTCACCAGGTGTCCCAAAACATTTTACAGCCAATGAAGTATTTTGAAATTGTATTCATTGTTATATTGTAGGATACACAGCAACTGGGGCTGGTTTAGCACAGTGGGCTAAACAGCTGACTTGTAATGCAGAACAATGCCAGCAGCGCACATTCAATTCCAGTACCGGCCTCCCCGAACAGGTGTCGGAATGTGGCGACTAGGGGCTTTTCACAGTAACTTCATTGAAGCCTGCTTGTGATAATAAGTGATTATTATTAACTGGTGTGCACAGGGCAGACGCCCACAAACAACAAGGTGATAATGACCAGGCAATCTGCTTTTGTGAGGTCGGTAAATATTGACCAGAATTCCGGGATAACTTCCCTGCTTTTCTTCAAGGGCCATGGGATATTTTACTCCCACCTCAGAGAACTGACCTAACCTCAGTTTAACACCTCATCCAAAAGACAGCACCTCCACCAGTGTAGCTCCTTGTCACACCACACAAGACCACCCACTTTTTCCAAAGGATAAGGGAAAGAAGCAGACGATGTAGAGAAGAGCAATGAAAAAGAGTGAAGGAAATTTACTAAAGCAGAAGTGCTAGAGAGAATCAGCAACATGAATAAAGACAGGTAAGAGAGTACTGGTGCCATGTGCTAGTCAGAGTAGAAATGACCGGATATATAGGATGAATACGTGGCTGAAGGAATGGTGTCAGGGGGAGGGTTTCAGATTCCTGGGGCATTGGGACCAGTTCTGGGGGAGGTGGGACCTGTACAAACTGGATGGGTTACACCTGGGCAGGACTGGAACTGATGTCCTGGGGGGGCTATTTGCTAGAGCGGTTGGGGAGTGTTTAAACTAATGTGGCAGGGGGATGGGAACCAATGCAGGAAGGTAGTAAAACCGGGACAGAAACAAAAGGCAGTAAGGGGGAAAGTATGAGGCAGAGAAGCCACAGTCAATTATCAAAAAGGGCGACAGTACAAGGGACAGTGACTGAGGGGAGCTCAGTGAATAGGCCCAGTAATACTAAAAGGAATAAAACGGGAAGTAAAAACATAAATGGAAAGCGACGCGGCAGGTTGTTACATGAAGATATGGGTTCAGCGACAAGGAAAATTAGGAGAAAAGTTAAGAGAAAAATAACTTAGGAGAGGTTACTGATCAAGGTGTTAAGATTCAAAACAGAGGCCAACATAAGTGCACTTTACCTGAATGCTCGTAGTATTCGGAAAAAGGTAAATGAGTTGATGGCGCAAATCATCTTGAATGACTATGATTTAATGGCCATTACTGAAACATGGTTAAAGGATGGTCACGACTGGGAGTTAAATATCCAAGGGTATCAAACTATTCGGAAGGACAGAGTGGATGGTAAGGGAGGTGGTGTAGCTCTGTTATTTAAGGATGAGATCCGGGTAATAGTAAGGGATGACATCGGTGCTATGGAGGATAAGGTTGAATCCATTTGGGTGGAAATCAGGAATAGTAAGGCAAAAGGTCACTGATGGGAGTGGTCTATAGGCCACCAAATAGTAACATTATGGTGGGGCAGGCAATAAACAAAGAAATAACTGATGCATGTAGAAATGGTACAGCAGTTATCACGGGGGATTTTAATCTACATGTCAATTGGTTTAACCAGGTCGGTCAAGGCAGCCTTGAGGAGGAGTTTATAGAATGTATCCGCGATAGTTTCCTAGAACAGTATGTAATGGAACCTACGAGGGAACAAGCGGTCCTAGATCTGGTCCTGTGTAATGAGACAGGATTGATTAATGATCTCATAGTTAGGGATCCTCTTGGAAGGAGTGATCACAATATGGTGGAATTTAAAATACAGATGGAGGGTGAGAAGGTAAAATCAAACACTAGTGTTTTGTGCTTAAACAAAGGAGATTACAATGGGATGAGAGAAGAGCTAGCTAAGGTAGACTGAGAGCAAATATTTTATGGTAAAACAGTTGAGGAACAGTGGAGAACCTTCCAAACAATTTTTCACAGTGCTCAGCAAAGGTTTATACCAACAAAAAGGAAGGACGGTAGAAAGAGGGAAAATCGACCGTGGATATCTAAGGAAATAAGGGAGAGTATCAAATTGAAGGAAAAAGCATTCAAAGTGGCAAAGATTAGTGGGAGACTAGAGGACTGGGAAATCTTTAGGGGACAACAGAAACCTACTAAAAAAGCCATAAAGAAGTGTAAAATGAATTATTAGAGTAAACTTGCTCAGAATATAAAAACAGTAAAAGTTTCTACAAATATATAAAACAAAAAAGAGTGGCTAAGGTAAATATTGGTCCTTTAGAGGATGAGAAGGGAGATTTAATAATGGGAGATGAGGAAATGGCTGAGGAACTGAACAGGTTTTTTGGGGTCGGTCTTCACAGTGGAAGACACAAATAACATACCAGTGACTGATGGAAATGAGGCTATGACAGGTGAGGACCTTGAGATGATTGTTATCACTAAGAAGATAGTGATGGGCAAGCTAATGGGGCTCAAGGTAGACATGTCTCCTGGCCCTGATGGAATGCATCCCAAAGTGCTAAAAGAGATGGCTAGGGAAATTGCAAATGCACCAGTGATAATTTACAAAAAATCACTAGACTCTGGGGTGGTCCCGGCGGATTGGAAATTAGCAAACATGACACCACTGTTTAAAAAAGGAGGTAGGCAGAAAGCGGGTAATTATAGGCCAGTTAGCTTAACTTCGGTAGTAGGGAAGATGCTGGAATCTATCATCAAGGAAGAAATAGCGAGGCATCTGGATGGAAATTGTACCATTGGGCAGATGCAGCATGGGTTCATAAAGGGCAGGTTGTGCCGAACTAATTTAGTGGAATTGTTTGAAGACATTACCAGTGCGGTAGATAACGGGGAGCCAATGGATGTGGTATATCTGGATTTCCAGAAAGATTTTGACAAGGTGCCACACAAAAGGTTCCTGCATAAGATAAAGATGCATGGCATTAAGGGTAAAGTAGTAGCATGGATAGAGGATTGGTTAATTCATAGAAAGCAAAGAGTGGGGATTAATGGGTGTTTTTCTGGTTGGCAATCAGTAGCTAGTGGTGTCCCTCAGGGATCAGTGTTGGGCCCACAATGTACATAGATGATTTGGAGTTGGGGACCAAGTGCAATATGTCCAAGTTTGCAGACGACACTAAGATGAGTGGTAAAGCAAAAAGTGCAGAGGATACCGGAAGTCTGCAGAGGGATTTGGATTGGTTAAGTGAATGGGCTAGGGTCTGGCAGATGGAATACAATGTTGACAAATTTGAGGTAATCCATTTTGGTAGGAATAACAGCAAAGGGATTATTATTTAAATGATAAGATATTAAAAATGCTTCTGTGCAGAGAGACCTGGGTGTGCTAGTGCATGAGTCGCAAAAAGTTGGTTTACAGGTGCAACAGGTGATTAAGAATGGAAATGGAGTTTTGTCCTTCATTGCTAGAGGGATGGAGTTTAAGACTAGGGAGATTATGCTGCAATTGTATACGGTGTTAATGAGGTCACACCTGGAGTATTCTGTTCAGTTTTGGTCTCCTTACCTGAGAAAGGATGTACTGGCACTGGAGGGTGTGCAGAGGAGATTCACTAGGTTAATCCCAGATCTGAAGGGATTGGATTACGAGGAGAGGTTGAGTAGACTGGGACTGTATTCATTGGAATTTAGAAGGATGCGGGGGGATCTTATAGAAACATATAAAATTATGAAGGGAATAGATAGGATAGATGCGGGCAGATTTTTTCCACTGGCGGGTGAAAGCAGAACTAGGTGGCAAAGCCTCAAAATAAGAGGAAGTAGATTTAGGACTGAGCTCAGGAGGAACTTCTTCACCCAAAGGGTTGTGAATCTATGGAATTCCTTGCCTAGTGAAGCAGTTGAGGCTCCTTCATTAAATGTTTTTAAGATAAAGATAGATAGTTTTTTGAAGAATAAAGGGATTAAGGGTTATGGTGTTCGGGCCGGAAAGTGGAGCTGAGTCCACAAAAGATCAGCCATGATCTCATTGAATGGCGGAGCAGACTCGGGGGGCCAGATGGCCTACTCCTGCTCCTAGTTCTTATGTTCTTATGTTCTTATAAGTAGCTATCTTCTCTAATATGCCAATGTAACGCCAAGGGAGATGAACGAGCAAATGAAAAAAATGTGCTAGATTTTTAGAGTCAGAGTTTAGCAGCTGTTCAGCTATAGATTGGTTATGAAACATTTTTCAAACATTATCCAACATTCCCTATTCATTTCTACATCCTGGGTTCTCACCCATGTTGATCAGTCAATAGTTTCTTCTCAAAGCTTTGGGTGAGCTTGTTAAGCAATGAATCATTAAGCCATACTGCACCAGGAAGATTCCAGCTTCAATTTTCGGTCCATTTTGAATTAGTAGATCTTAACGAGTCCAACAGTTTGTCCAGAATAGAGTGAGCACAAATCAGTCAGAGCTCCTGCTTGTGATTGTCACCCATTGAGACTTGTTAGAGAGTTGCTGGATCAGACTTGCAAATAGTGGTGTGGTGGTGAAGCTAGAAGGAGTTCTGTTCACAGATGCTGCTTCAAATTCCATCTGTCAAAAGTTTTATTCAACAACTTATTCTGTTGTGGTGTCATCAGTTTTTAGCCAATCAATGATGACATCACCTCGCAAGGCTAAATCCGAAGATCATGCCTATCCTTGGATTTAAGATCGAGACGAACAGCACAATACAATACTTTATACTTTATAAACATAACAGTCAAGTAAACTGTACTTAGCAGATGTGACAAACATTTCGAATTTGAAGATATTCAAAGTACATTCCATTTGCAGTGTAACATGAGATTTTAGATGATAGGGAAGAGCCTGTACTCCAAAATGAACATGCTAATCTTCCCTCATGCCCCATGTTTCTCTCTTGACAGTAATGATGTTTTCATATGACAGGATAATGAACATGTTGAATATGAGGTGGGCTGATTGTTTTTAACTTACCTGAGCAAGAGTGTAGACAAGTGCCCTGCAGCTCCATCCCTAGAACCCCCCCCAAGAGTAACTAATTTGGCAGCTTAAAGAAAATCTGCATTAAACGTTCTGTATTTTTAGGTCATAAGATAAAATCTCATCAACGGATATACCTTTATACTTGGATTTTTGGCATATTGCTGAGAACAAATGCAATTGATTTCTAAATTACCAAATGTTCTTTCGGGAGTAATTACAGGAATTTACTGGAAAGTAAAGTAGTTTTAATTTTCCACAGTTTTCGTTATAAGTCTGTGGAATGTACAGTGAAAGTGATACTGTTGCTTTAAAGTATCTTTTGATCTGCAATTGTGGTTACATTTAAGCCCGGCTACTTTGTGATGGATGGCAAGTTGATTAATCACACAGTTATTGCACTCTGCATGCTCCAGTTCATCTTCAGCATGTCGCACTGATGAATCACTAGTGGAACTAATATCAACTGAGCAACATTGCACAGCCAATAACACAAGAGGAATACGCAAAGCAAGGAGTTTAAGAGTAAAGGCAAATCTATAACTACGAGTTACGTTCTGCAGGGTTTGTTCAAGCTACTTACCTGCCAGAAGTAGATAATTATTACAAGAATGTGTCAATTATTTGAGTTGCAATTGGCTTATCGAAGAGGCTCTTCAACAAACAAATAATGTAATTCCACTATAACGCATCACTGTCCAACCAATGCAGGCAAAATGTACTGTACTTTATGGAGATATTGGGATGGATACTCATCGAGGTTGTCACTAACACCAATTATTGCTAAGTGCAATCTGGAAGGTTCTTTAGCAATTATATAAATTATTATCCCAGCAGAGGTGAAAACATCAATTTGACAAAGCAGTAAGAGACTATCAAATGATTTTGCATAAAGCTGGATACACCAATATTTTAAACCCTTGTGTTACCAACACCATATAAATTACACAAGATAATTTTGCCAGGAATTTATTTCACTGTGGGCTTCCTGGATCAGCCATTATTCTAAAAGTTCACAGACCATGACTGTGAAACAAGTCCTAGTATTACAGTAATATGTTACTCAACTGCCAACAGATTTATTGCTATAATAATAACCTCATACAACTGAGCTATACTCCTCCTATTGTAAATGGACATAAACTTCCATACTTATCTTTATTTTATCTGTCCTTTAAGTACTTAAATCCTCCACTGATCACTCCGCTCTTCTGCCCTCATTTTGTACACAAGATTCCCCAGTCATCCTCTCGACATTGCCATCATGAGGCTTCACCACCCACACAGCTTTGGTAATTGGCAAGTTAATTTCCAATTTCTCTCTGTCCATGTCTCACTGCTCATCACCCCCCCCCACCCCCCCCACCATTACCTTTCCACCATCCCTTGAAATAGTTCCTTCCAGTTCCCTCAAAAGTTGACTCTCTGGTCACAATTTTAACTGAACCTCTCCCAGCAGGAATGGGTGAGATGCCTGTCTTACACCGGTTCAATTTTACTCTCAGTTGAAGCGGGAAACAGTCTTTTTGACGATCTACAAAATTCCCTGTATCATGGAATACGCAGAATAGGATTCAGATCAAGAAGAGCTTCCAAGGGAGTTTGAGAAGTTTGCAGTTACCTCCAACATAACGAGTGACAACCATGGCCAGCTGCAGGAAAATCCCTGAGGAAAGAGGTCCAAAGAGCAAACCCAGTTCTGTGTGCAAAGGCAGTGACTGTATCCATTATAGCCTTGGGCTGCAATTTACAGAAGATTAAGGAATTTGGTTGTTGTCTCTTTCCATACAAATTGCTGCTGACTTGTAAGGGAATCCCAGTAGCTGGGGCACAGACAGCTGGGAACAAAGTCGGTGACAGAGCAGGGAACTATAGTCAATGACTTCTGATTTCCCACCATTTAACGAAGAACATTTCTTTCAGCTCTGGATGCCAGATAAACAGTGCTATAAATCAGAGGGTGGAGGAGGATGAAATGGTGGTGAGGTGGAGCTTCATTTCATTAATGTACATGTGGAACCTTATGTTGCCAAGGGGCAACATGTAAATAACAAACATGAGGGGGGGATCAAGACTAGATCCTTAGGGCACAGAAGCAACAGTATGGGAGTGGGAAGAGAAGCTAATGTAGACACTTCTCTGATAAATGGATCGATAAGAATGGAACCAGGTGAAGGTGTTACAATAAGATTCACCATCATTGTGAATAGTGTCAGGTTCCTCCTCCCCAGAAAAGATAAAATGGTCTCTATGAGGTCAGGGACACGGGACATGGGGAATCTCTACACTCTCCTCTGTCACTTGCCTTGGATAGCTTCACCCTTTGTGTGACCCCTTGGAATTCATGATGTAAATCCAGGGTATAATGTCGAGGGGAAATATTTCAACTGAAGGATCAATCATATCGGCCTGAAGCCTGGCAGGATCCCTCCACCTGGAAACTATATGAGGCTGAACCACATCATTGAGGGCAGCACAATAGCATTGTGAATAGCACAATTGCTTCACAGCTCTAGGGTCCCAGGTTCGATTCCGGCTTGGGTCACTGTCTGTGCAGAGTCTGCACATCCTGCCCGTGTGTGCGTGGGTTTCCTCCGGGTGCTCCGGTTTCCTCCCACAGTCCAAAGACGTGCAGGTTAGGTGGATTGGCCATGATAAATTGCCCTTAGTGTCCAAAATTGCCCTTAGTGTTGGGTGGAGTTACTGGGTTATGGGGCTAGTGTGGAGGTGTTGACCTTGGGTAGGGTACTCTTTCCAAGAGCCGGTGCAGACTCGATGGGCCGAATGGCCTCCTTCTGCACTGTAAATTCCATGATAATCATTTGCAACATTGATATTGTATTAGATCCTGTGATGTGCTTCTGACCACATACCCAACACCATCACCAGGATCATCCACTTTCACCTCCATAGCATCACCTGCATCCCTTCCTGCCTCAGCTTAATTAATCCTCACCCATGCCTTGGTCACTTCTGCCTTTGACTACTTCAATGCTCTGCTGACTGGCCTTTTGAGGCCCACCCAACATAAACTTGAGCTCATTAGGAACTCTGCTGCCCGAATCTCAGCTCATACCAAGTCCTGTTCATTCTTCAATCCTGTGTTTGAGGCCCTGTATTGGCCCTTAGGCCAATGACACCTTGCTGTTAAAATTCTTATCCATGTTTTCAAATCCTTCTATGGTTCAGTTCTCATTACCTCTGTAATGTCCCTTAAGCCAAGGCTTTTCAAACTGCAGATCGCAACCCGTGAGTGGGTGTGGGTTGTGCGCAGGTGTCGGGAGGGTCCGGAGCAATCGGTTGTGGCGTTCCCGATCATGGGAGAAGCACTTAATGGCCGCAAACTGCTTTTAAATTGAGAATGCCGGCCGCGACCGGCTTTTAAGTTGTGAATGCCAGCCACAATCGACTTTTAGACTGAGAATGCCGGCCACCCGGCTTCTAAATAGAACGATGCAGTCTTCCAACAAGAAGCGGTGGCAGAGAGCAGGTTACGCGCCCGGCATGAACACTTACATCACACACCCTTTTGTCTGTGCTTTTGGCACAAAATCATATGGAGAGATTTCTCCATTTTCTAGCTGTGAGCAAGCATGGCAATAGGACTGTGAAGAACTGAAGATGGATCATTCTAAACAAAAAAACAACTAAAATCAGTGTGAAGATGATTTTTTGAGGTATGGCTTTGTTAATTGTGCCAATGCAAATCAGGATGCAAAGCCCATGTGTGTTATATGCAGGGAAGTACAGGCAAATGAAAGTTTAAAACCCTCAAAACTTCAAAGGCATTTGAAGACCCAAGCATGACTGTTCGAGGGCAAACCTCTTAATTTTTTTCAAAGGATGCAGCTAGAACGTAAATCATCAGATGAAGTCCTTAGCAGAAATGTAATATTGAATAACAAAGCAAGTGAGATTGTGAGGACCTAGCAGGCTCAGCTGTCAACTTAAAAGTAAGCGACAATGGTGTGTCGTGAAGGTCGGCCAGGAGTGGGTCGCGAGGGGGGGCTTCGGCGGGGGCAGGGGGATGGGTGGGAATGGTCCAGGGGTGGCGAGGTGGGTTGCAGGGGGGCAATTTTTGGCGCCATGTTGTACGGCAGGCGCATGCGCGGCCATGGACCCGGTCATTCTGCGTCCGTGACAGCAGGTAAAGTCGGGGGCTTTACATGGTGTGGCTGTTAGCCCCCAACTGATGGAACATCGGTGCGGGGGCGGCACCGAACCTTTGGTCGTAAGACCAGACAGATCCTGCGGAAATAGCTGCAAAATCGGAGAATCCAGCCCTATAGCTATGAGAAAGACTTGAGAAAAGGAAATATTTCCCCTGGAGTAGAGAACTCTAAAGAAAGATTTAGTCCCGTTTTTGAGAGTGTAAGTGAAGAAAATTCACCTTCTCTGATTGTCAAGTCTGCAACAATGGGTTATCAATTTAAAATGATCATAAACAGAGTAGGAAGGGAGATTAGGAGACATTTCTTCACATTAGGTTGTTGACACATGGATTGATTTGCCACAGAGAATATTTGAAACAGAAATTATTGCATCTTTAGGAAAAATGGAATAAATACTTGAAGCAGTGGAAGATTTAAAAAACCACGTGAGTGCATGGCGCAGTGAGAGTAGCTTTAGATTCCATTAGCCAACACAACACAATGGGAAGAATCTACTGGATAAAGGCCCTTTCAGAATGGCAGGACCATTTTCAGATTGGGAATGCAATTTACTAATGGAACATAACCACGGCTATTTCACTCAATTATGGCAGTCACATTCTGTGTCCGAGTTGCCCAGCCAATCATGGATCTTGAATACATATTTTATGCTTCCTGTGGTTTTCGAATCAAGGAAGGATTTCTAATTAACGGCATGAGTTATAAGAGACCACCAGGACTTGGACTTCTGAGGCTGCAGCAATCACAGGAATGAAGAAGAGACTTGAGTAGGCTATTCCTTGGGTCTCACACCACCCGTACCCAGCTATTCTGATGCAGGATTTGAGGGGCTGCGGTGAAGTAATCGTTCTCAAGCATGGAAGCAAGAGGACAACCTCTCCAACAAAGCAGGCATGGGTGGAGATGGCTGAGGAATTCAAAAGCAGAAGTGAGCCCCTCCAACCTGGAGACATTAAAGAGATAAAATGGTAGCAATACATTTCAAAATTAGTGGAACCAATGTGAAGACCTATCAAAATTGCCACAACTTAAAGTGAAGTTAATATTCTGATAAAAATCATTCAATGGCAGAAAAGAAGAGCTAGATCCGCGCTCTTACACGAGGTGCACTGGTTCTGTTCGGTGTAACTGAACCAATCATGTCAGGAGCATTTACAGTTGCCATAAGTCAAACAGTTAGGTGTTTAAGTTACATTGCCATTTTACTTGATAGGTTATCGCTCGCTCTTTAAATTGATCATTTAGTCCTAAACATTCTCTTTTAGGTCTTGCATGATTTTAAAGTTAAACACCCATGAGTGAATTTAATTTTTGCTCAATTTAAAAGTTTCACATAGTCTTATGCAAACGTGTAGATCTTATACAAATTGAGGCTTTGTTACTGCTGTGAACCTTGGGACAGTATGTGTTTACTGGGCGGTCAGGAAAAAAAAAGGAACTGACATTTCTGGCTGAGGAGTATTGTAATCACCATTGTGGCTATCTGCCAAATCCTCTCATATGCTGCAAATGCTAAAAGCTTCAGAAAGTGTAAACAAACTCTGTATTCTGAGAAGTAGAGTCTTCAGGGACAGATCTGTTAACCATCAGTTGGCTTGTTTCATCTCACCGCTTATTTCGTGAGATTTAAAAGAAGCTTTGTGTACCTGCCTGCAGACTAGCGCTGGGAATTTCTGGTACAGGAAACCATTGCCTCCCCTTCAGGCCTTTAAACAGACAATATACAGTACACCATTCTTCACACACCTTCCCTCAGGCAACTACCAAACAGTACACACAGGGTGAACATTAAGAAAAATTCATTTTGAGGATTGTGTTCTGCATGTCACAGTGTACAAGAAGTTTAGGCTCAGCGTCAATCACCACCTTGTATGTACATTCTTGAAGTTCAACGGTTTTTACTGACCAGTGCTGGTTTCAGTTTTACCTCAGCTGTGAAATATTTTTAGAATTAATTAGGCTTACTACGCTCGCAAAACTTCCAGATTGTAGGTAGCGGAGTTAATAAAATTGTTTTGTATTATGGAATATATCGATGTATTTATAGTAATCCATACCATTTCGTATATTTTCAGTCTCTCCTGTTCTTTTGATCTTAATGAGTTAATGCATTTATATTAGGTCTGGAAAGTCACAATACTATTGCAGCTGCTTTCATTTAATAACCTGCTACTGGAGTAAAAGCTAAAACTTCAAAATTTGCTATAATTTAAACCTTTGGAATTTCCTTCATAAATCTGGAAAACGCTGCAGTCTGTCTGCTACTCGGATAGCTATTAAATATTTCTGTTGGTTTGGGTTTTTTTTTGAGAACAAAAGAAACTTGTATTTTGGTTAGCATAAGGCTTGAGAAGATAAAACTATACAGATGGAGCATGTTGTCAAGTGAATGGTGGACAGCACAATTCCCCGGAAGGAAATGACAGTCCAACGCTGTGGCCGGAATTCTCCGGTTGTTGCGATTCACTTTTCTGCCGACTGCGCAGCCCCCGCCTGCGGGTTTCCCGGCAGCATGGGGCGGTTACAATGGGAAATCCCATTGACATACGGCGGGAAGATAGCATCCCGCTGCCAGCGAATGCCACACTGCCAAGAAACAGTCCGCGTGGGGCGGGGGGTGGGGGGGGGGGGGGGTAGCGGAGAATCTAGCCCCATTTGTTATACATCTTTTGGCTTTTCCTACCTCTTGTCTCAATATTTTTTATTATTTGGCCTCAGGAAGTGGGCAATACTGACAAGGTTATGTTTATTGCTTGAGTTACACTCCTATTAATGATGGGGGTCCCTTCTCATGAACTATTGCAGTTCATGTGAGGATGGTTTTCCGCAAATGGAGAATTCCAGGAATTTGAGCCAGTGATGATGAAGGAATGGTGGGATATGTCCAAGCTAGTATTTTCTGCGCCTTGGATGAAACCTTTCGTTTAATGATGTTCCCATAACAATGTTACGCTTTGGTCACAGCTTATCAAAGTCACAAACAACATCTTACGTCACTGTGTCAAATGTAAACCTTCCCTTCTTGTCTTTCTCGGCCTTTCTGCAGCCTTTGACAAGGTTCATCATTTCATCCTCCTCCAATGACTCCTCTCTGTCATTCAGATAGGTGGAATTGCTTTCACGTAGTTCAGCTCTTATCTATCTGATCAGAGTCAGAGGATCACTTGCATTGACTTCTCTTCCTGCTCCCACCTCTGATGTCCCTCAAGAATCTATCATTGGCCCCTTTATGTTTCTAATCTACTTGCAGACCACTGACCACATAAACTAAAGACACAACGTTAGTTTTCACATGGACACTAACAACACCCAACTCTATCACACCTCTACCTCTCTCGACCCCCTCCACTGTTATTAAATTATCAGACCATTTATACAACATCTAGAACTGTTAGCAGAAATTTTTCCCATTCAATATTGAGGAAAATGAAGCCATTTCTCCAAACACTATTCCCTCACTACCAACTCCATTCCACTCCCTGGCACTAAGTCTGGGATAAAGGCAGCCTGTTGACAACTTTAGTGTCATATTTGTTCATATTTGTTCCCAAGATGAGTTTTGAACCTCATATTTGTGCCATCACTAAGACCACCTCATCCAGCTTTTACCCTGTATCAGATTATCTACTGTTGTTGCCCTCATGAATACATTTGTTTCCCCCAGACTTAACTAATCCAAAAGACACCAGGCTGGTCTCTCACATTCTATCCTCTGCAAACACGAGGTCATCCAAAATCTTCTCTCCATGTCTTAACTTGCAGCAAGGGACTAGAATTATAACAGATATTTTGGATGGTTGTGGGGCTGAAGGTAATTACAGAGATTGCGAGGAAACTAGCAGAACCTTTATGCACAGCTAGACCCTAAAGAAGGACTGCTATTTGTTAAGATACCAACACCCAGCTCCTAAATATATATTTTTAAAATTCTGTCTTCGTGGGTTTCCTCTGGGTGCTTTGGTTTCCTTTCACATTCCAAAGATGTGCAGGTTAGATGGATTGGCCAAGATACCATTTCTCTTACTGTCCAGGGATGTACAGGTTAGGTTGGGTTATGGGGATAGGGCCGAGGTAGCGTGCTCTCTCAGAGGGTCAGAGCAGACTCAATGCGCCGAATGGCCTCTTTCTGCACTGTAGTGATTCTATGGTTCTATACATGTGTTGCCATCTGATGAACAGATTTTTCTCAGATTAGTTCTGACAATGCGCAACGTTTAATTTAGTCCTCATTGTCACTTGTTGCCACACCTGTGGCCGTTTTAGTCTTCTTATCTGAGGGAGGATGTTCTTGCTGTAGAGGGAATGCAGCGAAGGTTTACCATACTGATACCTGGAGTGGCGAGACTGAGGAGAGATTGAGTCGGTTAGGATTGTATTCGCTGGAGGTCAGAAGAATGGGGGGGCGGGGGGGGGGGGCATCATAGAAACCCATAAAATTCTAATAGGGCGAGGCAGGTAGATGCAAGAAGGATGTTATCAATGGTGGGGGTGTCCAGAACCAGGGGTCACAGGATACAAGGGTAGACCATTTAGGACAGGGATGAGGAGAAATGTCTTCACCCAGAGGGTGGTGAGCCTGTGGAATTCGTTACCACAGGAAGTAGTTGAGGCCAAAACATCGTGGGCAGGATTCTCTTTCCAACATCAGTCGAAAATCGAGGTTGGCGCCGGGTGCCAAATGGAATGCCATGCTCTGGTCACTCGACAGCGGCATGAATGTGTTCAATGCTGCATGCCGGCGTGGGCATACAAATTGTCCAGTAATTGCCGTTGGGATATCATTAACAGGCCCGACCCAGCATTTTCCGGGCCTTCCACGATGCTCCAGCTCCGCCAGGAGGAATTACCGACGACGATGTTCACTTGTGGTATTTCAAATTGGGAAAAGGGCGACGTGGCTACAGAGGGTGTGGGAGGGGATACAAACAGTGTCCAACATCATTATAGTGTGCTGACAGTTATGCCACTGACCGTGGGACATTTGCCAGGGTCAGGGAGAGTAGCAGGGGTCAGTTAGGAAGTGGGCCGTGGGGTCGGGGTGGCCGGGCACAGACCATCATTGCAGCAACCTGTGGCTGCGCACGCCGCTGACTGCCAACTGTGCGTCACAGGTCATACGGGTGCCTCCCCAGGCCACCCTCCTCGGTGCCCTCTGGCCGCAGCCGACCCATCAACTGGATGGCTGGGCTCCAGCGCACCCGGTGCCATTATCTTGGCTGGGATGAGGGTTGGCATGCATTGGAAATGCACAGGTTCAGTGTGGCGGTGGTGCTAGTCCATTATCCTGACCTGAATCGCTCCAGGACTGGCACTGCTTTCATCCACGTAAACACTCACTGTAGTCCACGCGGCACAACTTAGTTTCTCAAATGTATTTTCTATGTTTCTATTGCCTTACCCCCCACTGGGCAGGATTCTCCGTCCCGCCAGCCCCGTTTCTGGCGCGGCCCCGCCGGCAGTGAGATTCTCTGTTACCGCAACTGGCAAAGGGGTTTCCCATTGTGGCCACCGAAAGCCGTCGGAAATCCCGTGGGCGTGAGTGCGCTACTGGCGAAGCGGAAGATCCCGCTGATGGAGAATCCCGCAGTCAGATTTTTCTTTTCTACTTCTCCTGCAAACCCTTCCCATTGCACCGATATTTTATTTTTCCTTCTGGAGGTTCTCAACTCTCTGAATGACTTCCTTCCCTCACTAGGGCCTGTCCACACCTCTTTAATGAGTCTAACCCACTTCCTCTTCGTTTCTCCCAAAAACCACTGACAGGAAGCTGAACTCTGATGTTGAATACACTGGTTTATAACCTTTTCACCAAACATCAAGCCATTATGCGTGTCACACTTTCACCTTCAGCATTCTCCAGTGACCACTCTGCAACACAGGAGTTATCGTCATTACACGGATCCATTTTTGTTGCCCTCAGTGAACACACTTCAAAAGAAAATTATGCAAATAAGAAGTTTGTAATCATTGGACGATCCCTTGTTTGCAGTAGATTTCTCTGCTCAAGTAGTAGCATTTATTAAGTAAATTGTTAAATTATTCAAATAACAATTTCAACCAAAAAGTTAGCACTTAAATGTTAATTTATGGTGCTCGCATTAGCGTTTTTCAGACGACACAATTAATGGTAGGAATATTTTTGCATTGCCTCCACTTCTCCCTGTGTGCTGCCTCGACCACTGATTTGCCAGCTTGGCTGGTCTCGAGTTGCTCTGTGCTGGCAGTTTGGGGGGGGGGGGGGTGGTGACTGCATCAGGTTTCCCAAATAGGACTTCCTTCCACTAATATAAACAAACAAATGTCAGGTGGAAAACGCCATCAGAGAGCTTGGCATGTAGCACAATTAGCTGGGGAGTAGATGCTCTGGTCAGGAAGCAGCTTTTTAAAGGGAAGCTGTAAATCCAATATTATGGGCAAGTCCCTGAGAAAGAAAATGTTCAAACTGGACAGAAAATCTTTTATTGATGTAATCCTTTTCATGACCATGGGATGTCCCAAAGTGATTTACAGCTAATTAATTACTTTTGTTGCCATGTTGGTGTTATGTATCAGAGTAACAATATTGGCTGGAGTAATGTCATGTGTTATGCAATGATGTCATTGGGAGGTTTCATGGGCCCTTGTGGAGTTCACCATTGTACCACATTTGGATTGGATTTAATTTATTGTCACCTGTACCGAGGTACAGTGAAATGTATTGTTTTGCGCACAGTCCAGACAGATCATTCCATACATGAAAAAACATGGGACATACATAAATACGCAATGGAAATACATAGGCACAGGCATCAGGTGAGCAGACGGAGTGTGTGCTACTCAGTAGAGAAGATGCGTGAAAAAATCATTTCAGTCCATAAGAGGGTCATTCAAGAGTCTGGTAACAGTGGGGAAGAAGCTGTTTTTGAATCTGTTAGTGCGTGTTCTCAGACTTTGGTATCTCCTGCCCAATGGAAGAAGCATCTTGTAAAGGGCAGCACGGTAGCATTGTGGATAGCACAATTGCTTCACAGCTCCAGGGTCCCAGGTTCGATTCCGGCTTGGGTCACTGTCTGTGCGGAGTCTGCACATCCTCCCCATGTGTGCGTGTGTTTCCTCCGGGTGCTCCGGTTTCCTCCCACAGTCCAAAGATGTGCAGGTTAGGTGGATTGGCCATGATAAATTGCCCTTAGTGTCCAAAATTGTCCTTAGTGTTGGGTGGGGTTACTGGGTTATGGGGATAGGGTGGAGGTGTTGACCTTGGGTAGGGTGCTCTTTCCAAGAGCCGGTGCAGACTCGATGGGCCGAATGGCCTCCTTCTGCACTGTAAATTCTATGATAATCTATGATAATCTATGAAATAACCCCCTTGCCCTGTGTTATACAAACTCAACACGTGCCACCTCTGATTCTTCCTCTTTGCAGCTACAACAAAGAACGGAACAGTTGGGAAATGTGGCAGTCAATTTGCACACTTATGAAGCGATGTATAACATCACAGATTAAATAGGAAACAAATGTTACACAGGAGCAGGTCTCCTACAGCATTACCTAGAATGTGTTAAGACGTTGTGGTGCTCCAAGGTGGGGGCTGAGGGAGGACTGGATTGGGGAAGTGAACATTGCCAGTGAAACTCTCTCACAGAGAGTAACATTTTGTTTTGATAATTTCTTCAAGAGTAAATAAAGACTAATATTATGAAATTCTGCAAAAGGCACATATTGGATATTTTACCTATTAAAATTAATGGTTAGAGAATCAAGGCAAGCACCCTACACCATCCAGATGTTTTCAGATGGTCCATGGAGTGTGCATTTGTAAAATTGGCCGCGCAATGTTTTTCTTACACTGCAGTTGCATACCTAGCTGTGTTTATATTCTTTGTGTGTAGAACCATAAATACTGAGATGACTGGTTAAATAAGAATTTTTATTTCTTGATTCGTATAAAAGGCTGAAAAAGTAAATTTTGTTGTTTGTTCAGCTGATGTTACTTTATAAAGTTTGCTTCTGGCAAACAGAACGCTCTGGGTACTGCTATTATAGCTGCATAATTAAACCTTTTCATAAAGATACAATTTAGGTTAGATTACTCATCAGGTGGCAGAGAATCTGCCAGCTATTCTACATCATGCCCTATTTTCCTATTAATTAGACAGGCTGCATAACAGGCAACAATCTAATGCCACCCATTTTACACCTCTCCATCTCGAGTCACTTCCCCTGCCTAGAGACACTCAACACAGTCACAGCACATGTTTACATCTGTTTTTGTAGCTTATTGTTTCCTGGAACAGGTCGTTAGCCTGTCCAGAGAAGCTATAACTTGAAGGGTACCACTCTACATCAAGCATGACTGACCAGGGAACCATCCTGCTCTTGCTGCCTGCCATAGGTACAATGAAAGGATTTGCAAGTTGATTATCAACTTGTTGGCCTCATTAGAACACAATTTCCATGTCATCAAGTCCTGGAGTGGGACTTGCAGTTGAATCTTCTGGCTCAGCGGCAGGGTGCTACCCTCTGCGGCACAAAGCCTCGCCCTTTATACCCCTACTGACACTGAATGTTCTGATGATTTTTCTTTAGCTTTCTACATTAAGAACAAAATGGTCATCTTTCTTTGTGTTTTGTTCCCTCTATCTACTTGGCCCTGCTGTGAAAATAATGAATGCAGTTTGAGAAAAATCAGTTTGAAAATTCATCTTCCAAATTATTCTTGGTACTTGTAGTGGAGAGAGAAGAGGGTGGGGAAAGGGAGGGAGGTGAGGGGAAGACAGGGGAGAAAGTGGGAGAGCTGACTTGATATTACACCCATAAGAACTATGGTTACCTTGATTTGATTGGATTTGTTTATTGTGACGTGTACCGAGGTACAGTGAAAAGTATTTTTCTGCAAGCAGCTCAAACAGATCATTAAGTACATGAAAATAAAAGAAAATACATAATAGGGCAACACAAGGTACACAATGTAAATACATAGACACCGGCATCGGGTGAAGCATACAGGGGTGTAATATTAATCAGGTCAGTCCAAAAGAGGGTCGTTTAGGAATCTGGTAACAGCGGGGAAGAAGTTGTTTTTGAGTCTGTTTGTGCGTTTTCTCAGACTTTTGTATTACCTGCCCAATGGGAGAAGTTGGAAGAGTGAGTAAGCCAGGTGGGAGGGGTCTTTGATTATGCTGCCCGCTTTCCCCAGGCAGCGGGAGGTGTAGATGGAGTCAATGGATGGAAGGCAGGTTCGTGTGATGGACTGCGCTGTGTTCACGACTCTCTGAAATTTCTTGGGGTCTTGGGCTGAGCAGTTGCCATACCAGGCTGTGATGCAGCCAGATAGGATGCTTTCTATGGTGCATCTGTAAAAGTTGGTAAGAGTTAATGTGGACATGCCAAATTTCCTTAGTTTCCTGAGGAAGTATAGGCGCTATTGTGCTTTCTTGATGGTAGTGTCGACGTGGGTAGACCAGGACAGATTTTTTGTGTTGTGTACCCCTAGGAATTTGAAACTGCTAACCATCTCCGCCTCGGCCCCGTTGATGCAGACAGGGGTATGTACAGTACTTTGCTTCCTGAAGTCAATGACCAGCTCTTTAGTTTTGCTGGCATTGAGGGAGAGATTGTTGTCGCTGCATCACTCCACTAGGTTCTCTATCTCCCTCCTGTATTCGGACTCATCGTTATTCAAGATCCGGCCCACTATGGTTGTATCGTCAGCAAATTTGTAGATGGAGTTGGAACCAAATTTTGCCACGCAGTCGTGTGTGTACAGGGAGTAGAGTAGGGGGCTAAGTACGCAGCCTTGCGGGGCCCCGGTGTTGAGGACTATTGTGGAGAAGGTGTTGTTGTTTATTCTTACTGATTGTGGTCTGTGGGTCAGAAAGTCGAGGATCCAGTTGCAGAGTGAGGAGCCAAGTCCTAGGTTTTGGAACTTGATATAAGGATTATGGTGTTGAAGGCGGAGCTGTAGTCAATAAATAGGAGTCTGATGTAGGAGTCCTTGTTGTCGAGATGCTCCAGGGATGGGTGTAGGGTCAGGGAGATGGCGTCTGCTGTGGACCGGTTGTGGCGGTATGCGAATTGCAGTGGATCGAGGCGTTCTGGGAGTATGGAGTTGAAGATGTTCAATGAAACATGTGCTTGAATTTTATGTATGGCAGATAGTAACTCTCCTGTGATTTGCTCATAGAGGATTTGATATTTCTAGAGCAGAGAATGCTATGTCAGATAAGATCCAGGGAAAAATTCAATAGCCCCTAAAAAAGAGTGCGAGGATCGCAATGCACAATGAACCCACACCTATACCTTCTGATGAGGACAGCAAGCAAACCTTGTGCCTGCCAATTTAAATGGTAGTAAAATGCGGCCAATGTTAAACATGGTGTTGAATATTTCCAGTAGGCCCAAGATCATGCAAGGCTAAAAGCTTAACATTACTTAAAGCTAGTTCGCACAATGGCATAACAGGACAGGGAGTATGTTCCAAGATTCTCAGATGCAGCATTGGAGGCCTCAAGGCACGGAGTGGACAAATTAAGGGATGTCCTCTATTCTCAGGGGGTCAGGAGACCCTTCAGAAAAACTCTTAAAGGACAATGGTGGCAGATAGCCATGAGCAGTATAACTCTGAGGACCTGGATGCAGTGCTCTAAGAGGTTCAATAACCTGATACAAGTGGTCGAGATCTGTTAATTAATCTTCAGCTGCTATATCCTTAAACCTGAGCTACGAGACTTTCAAATTGCTCTATTCAAAGGCCCACCCCTTCACTCACTTACAAACACTCTCTACCTATCATGACTCATGCCTCACCTTCATAGCTTCCCCTCACCCTCACATACTGAGCTCTGCTGCAAACCTCACACCAACGTCTTATAGCTTACGCACACTTCCAGCTATTTATCCATGTGAGGCACATCAAGCAAACGCAGTCCACTACACGCTATCACATTTTATGCAGCAGTATGGCATTATCCTTGGGTTGTGCACTAGGGTCACAAGCCATGTGATCAATGGCTAGCCCTTGTCACCCAGTTGTTTCCATCTAGTGACTCAAATTCAGAAGTTACTGCAGGCTGCTAATGAATAAAGACAACATCACAGTTTCCAGGATACTGGGCATTTCTCTACATGATGCAATGAAAATGTTTGCCCACCAGTTGGATGTTGAGGAAACACAATCCCTTTTGCTTGTGGGACATCTCAGAGTTCACCCAGTGTGCCTGCAAAACAATGCGTGCAAAGCCAACTGAACCCTGAAATCCTTGTGTAATTGTGTGCTCTCGCCGCCTACTTCACTCTGGCTACAGAAAGGAAATGTGTTCAGGTCCCTCACAGCACCTCAGTGACCTGCCTAATCCAATAGTGGATGGTGAACTTGTAAATGTTACAAATATTGCCTGCTCCAGCCTCGAGGAATTAAAGCGCACAAACATTAATGGCCACAGTCACCTTCATAGCCATTGGCAATGCCATCCTTACTCTGCTCCCAGGCTGCCGTGATGGTGGCAATAGAAAGCATATTTCAATGAGCACCTCCTCAATGAATCAGAGACATTTGACACACTGTTCCTTGTTGGGGTTCAGGAGAATTGCATCCTGAAGCATGGTGTCCTACTGTGGGCCCTTTCCCCCTTCTCATCTCCTCCCTCTTTCAGCAGCATGTCCTCCTCTGTGTCACCACTGCTTGTTCTCCCTCTCACTGAGTAGCTTTAGGGGGATGCAAATGACTACTCGTGTCATGGAGCAGGTATTTTGTCCAGAATCCTACATAGGACCAAGTTCTTCAGCACTTTGCAAACCACTTCCTTTTTGTAGAATTCAGCAATTTAAAATGAACAAATAAACCTCCAAACTCAGCCACTGAATGAAAGTGGTTGATAGTCCCTTCAATTCAAACTCCTTCCCTTCAATTAGGGTGTTTACTGAACATTGTGCAAGCTTAAGGGAGGGCATTCACCTGAGATTTGAGCTCCACAATCGTTAAACTGGTATTGATTCAGTGTTGCATGCGTATTGACATTATGACATTATGATCTGTCTACTCTGCATACATCCAGCATATGCTCTGGGTACCTGTGCATAGACTATCCAAGATATCAATGCAGCACATACTGCACTTGTGTATGGAAGGTGCAGATGCAGTGTTGGAACAATAAAAGCACACAGTCTCAAAACAAGGGGTGCTGTGCAACAAACTTTTGTGAGCACAGTGTATTATCGAGCACCATGGTTACTTTTCCATTTTTGTATCAGCTTTGCAAAATGAAAGCACCAGAGGTAGGCTGCCTCACAATGGCCCATCATGCACCCACTGAACACACAAGCATCAGCTCACGTGTAAGCACTTTAGGGGAATCAGATTAAGAGGTGTGTGATAGACATCAATTCAGACGAGATGCTGAGAAGCAGTGAACCGATGCTTTAATAGACTAAATATGTGCCGACCTGTAGCTCCTCCCGCACAACTGCGGGCGAGTACCCTCAACTCACGAAGATATTCCGCGAGCGACTCACCCTGGCGCTGACGCCGCGTGGTGAGGAGGTGTCGGGCAAGGACCTTGTTGACCGGCTTCACAAACTGTTCCTTGAGTACATCTACAGCCTCCGTATACGAGCCCGCATCTCGGATTAACTGGAAGATCCGGTGGCTCACCCGGGCGTTGAGGAGACGGTGCTTGGGTGCCGGGGAAACCGCAGCAGTCGAGGATTCAAGGTAGGCCTCGAAAGAGCTGAGCCAATGCTCAAAGATAGCCGGTGCTTCAGTGGCTGCGGGTCCAGTTCGAGACGTTCAGGTTTGAGGGCAGCATCCATTATCAAAATTTTAGTTTATTAAATTGATGGACATCAATTCAGACGAGACACTGAGAAGCAGTGAACCGATGCTTTAATAAGCTAAATATGTGCCGACCTGTAGCTCCTCTCGCACTGCAGGGCTGACCCAGATCAACAGGCTTTATACCTCCACAGCTGGGCGGAGCCACAGGCGGAGCCAACAGCAGCACCAATAATAACATTCCAACAGTACAACAGCAACAACCAATAACAGAACAGCAATAACAATAAGTATATACAACAGTGGAGATAACGATACTAATAGAACAGTAGAACAATAGTGAACATATATACAACAACCTTACGTAGCCATACGTGGCTCAGCACAGAGTGTTGCTGCTGGTAAAAAGCACCTTGATTGGTGGACGAGACTGAGATTTTTCTCTGCTGCCGGGCCCACAGGTTACTGTAAGCTGGTTAAAACTCAGCATTGAGAGGCTGACTTTGTGCAATTGTTAGAGAATATTCAAAGCTTTGACTATGGCTGTTTAGAAATCCTGCAGTAACGCACAAGGCTTTGGGAAAGTTTATGACATTACAGAGGCAGTCGGAACTCCACAGGTAAGCAATCTAGAGAGCAGAAGCATTTCCTGTCAGAAACACTGTGGTCTTGATTTTCATTCCAGAATCAGCATATTTCCCAACTCCCCACACTTGACTTGGGAGAAAATGTCCTAAATATGTTGCGTTGCACACGATGTTCTGTATTGACTCAGCTTAGAATCATATCTCAGGGGATGAATGATACTTTTGACCTTCCACTTACCCTCTTTTCACCCATCTCGCAGGATGCAGTATACCTTTGCGCCTTGACCATGTTATGATCAGGTGATGAAGGGTTGAATGGCTCCCGTCATTCTCCACTCCGAGTTTGACCACAACAGGACATGCTTGCCAATTAAGTGAGTGCTTTAACTGTTTATGCACCATGACTGTAAGAGACACAAACAGACAGATTTCCTTGAGTTTTGTTTTTAAAAGGAGGGTTGTATTTATTGTAATTAATCCAGCCTGAGAAAAAGAATGAAAATGTTTGAATTTACACACACACACTAAAATTTCACATACATGCACCAATACATTACAGAGTGGGAGGATAGATTAAGTGATACTTTAAAAAATAGAGTAACATGGTTCGTGTAGGTTGGTGACATGAGTGAATCCAGGCTGAGCTCAGTGGTCCTCCTGGTTTTGACATTGAGGTGGTTTAAAGATGTAGACAGACAAATTATTTGTTCTTCTGAAGACAACAGCAACTGAGTTGAATTCCTTTTAAAATCTCTGTCCATGACGCATGGACATTCAAAACAGCGGACAGGGTCCGAGCTTGCACGATGGGCGAAGAGGGCGAATGAGGCCTACACAGAGCTCTTGTTACTTCAGTTACTTTTCTCCTTCTGTCTCTGGTCTGGAGAAATCAGCTTCTTGATCATAAAAATATTTTAATGACCTGTCACATGGTTCTCTCTCTCCAATTGACCAGTGACCTAAATATGGTCACAGCTAGTGTATTTCAGGGGCGTCATTCTCCGACCCCCCGCCGGGTCGGAGAATCGCCGGGGGCTGGCATGAATCCCGCCCCCGCCGGTTGCCGAAGTCTCCGGCACCGGATATTCGGCGGGGGCGGGAATCGGGCCCCGCCGGTTGGCGGGCCCCCCCCCGCTCGATTCTCCGGCCCAGATGGGCCGAAGTCCCGCCGATAAATTGCCTGTCCCACTGGCGTGGATTAAACCACCTTTTGAATGGCGGCGCGGACGGGCTCCGGGGTCCTGGGGGGGCACGGGGCGATCTGACCCCGGGGGGTGCCCCCACGGTGGCCTGGCCCGCGCTCGGGGCCCACCGATCCGCGGGCGGGCCTGTGCCGTGGGGGCACTCTTTCCCTTCCGCCTCCGCCACAGTCTCCACCATGGCGGAGGTGGAAGAGACTCCCTCCACTGCGCATGCGCGGGAAACTGTCAGCGGCCGCTGACGCTCCCGCGCATGCGCCACCCGGAGATGTCATTTCCGCGCCAGCTGGCGGGGCAACAAAGGCCGTTTCCGCCAGCTGGCGGAGTGGAAATTCGTCCGGCGCCGACCTAGCCCCTCAATGTTGGGGCTCAGCCCCCAAAGATGCCGAGCATTCCGCACCTTTGGGGCGGTGCAATGCCCGTCTGATTGGCGCTCTTTTGGGCGCCAGTCGGCGGACATCGTGCCGCAGGTTCTGACTTGGTTAGATTATGACTGGGGTGGATACCTTTTCAGCCAGAGATCATTGTCAGGGATGATTACATCTAATGCATAGTCTCTATCCAAGTCAATGTCAGGATGTTCTATGAATGGGTTAGGAGATGATGCCATTTGCATTCCTTCAAGGGTAATTGTCTCTGCTAGGGTTTTCTAGATAGATTGGCTCCACTTAATGGCTTTGGAATTTATCATGTACAGCTGCCAGTACCAGCTAACCCACCTGAAGGCCAACTCAGGGCTGGAGAGATTAGCAAGAAGGGTAAAGGTCCTGAGAGCATCTCAACACCCTCATCTTCTTCTAACTCCCTAGCCCCTCCACCAGGAAGTGTGACTTCTCTACTTATTCCTTTGACAATGGTTGCCTCTGCAGAAACACAGAGGGCACAGTCTGAAGTAGGTTCCCAATGGGTCACTGCATGATGAGTGCAGCGACCACACTCCTCAATGCCATATAACATGAGAGTTAAGCAGCCTCCAAGGTAACATGGGCAGAGGAGGGCAGTCTTAAGGCACTGGGTTGCCTCGATCACTTATGAGTTCACCACGGTTCCATTTCATGCCACTTTGTTAATGTCACAATTAAATACATTGTAAATACAAATCACTGTTGCCAAAAATGTTTTGATGTCCTTTTGTACATTAATACCCTCTTTGAGAATGCATACATAGACATAAAATTTACAGTGCAGAAGGAGGCCATTCGGTCTATCAAGTCTGCACCGGCCCTTGGAAAGAGCACCCTACTTAAGCCCACACCTCCACCCCATCCCAGTAACCCCACCTAACCTTTTTGGACACTCAGGGCAATTTAGCACGGTCAATCCACCTAGTCAGCACATCTTTGGACTGTGGGAAGAAACCGGAGCACCCGGAGGAAACCCACGCTGACACGGGGAGAACGTGCAGACTCCACACAGCCAGTGGCCCAGCGGGGAATCGAACCTGGAATCCTGGCAATGTGAAGCAACTGTGCTAGCCACTGTGCTGCCGTGCCGCCCCATACAGAATTAAGGAGGCTCTGACCATTGGCACTGAAGACTGCATGTTGAAGTCCATCTCTCATTAACTCTATCAGGAGTGTGCCTCTGCATGTCTAGCAGTGGAAGTCTGTTTTCCTCAGACTTTCAGATAGGCAATAGTACACCAATGGTTGTGGATTGAAATTCTCCTTGCATTGCTTCTTATCTATCAATGGTTCTCTTTAAGAGAGGTCCAATGCTCAGATTCAGAGAGAAAATCCAATTGATCAGGTGCACTTGAAGCATTAGTGCTATGTCGAATACACATCCACACATGCTGGTTGCAAATGCCGGGTTTTTCCATCCCACTAGCAGCAGGCATCGTCCCGGGCAGAACGGGACAATTTGGAAAGCCAACGATGATGCCCGGCAGTGTCGGGCCAGAAAATTTCCCAGTGACTTAGTAGATTTGTCGCATGCTGAGATGCCATGCATGCTCAAGCGAAGCATCCTTGTGTCATTTCTTCATTATATTTGAAACCTTTAACTTCTAGGTGGCAGAGACCATGGCGGGATTCTCCCCTACCCGGCGGGGCGGGGGGTCCCGGCGGGATGGAGTGGCATGAACCACTCCGGCGTCGGGCCGTCCCAAAGGTGCGGAGAACCGCACCTTTAGGGGCCAGGCCATCACCTTGAGGGGCTAGCCCCGTGCCGGAGTGGTTGGCGTGCGGCCAGCCGGCGGGAAAGGCCTTTGGCACCACACCAGCCGGGGCCGAAAGGACTTTGCCTAGCGGCGGAAGTCCGCGCATGCACGTGAGCGTCAGTGGCTGCTGACGTCAACCCCGCGCATGTCTCTTCCGCGTCGGCCATGGTGAAGACTGTGGCCGAGGCGGAAGTAAAAGACTGCCCCCACGACACAGGCCCGCCCGCGGATCGGTGGGCCCCAATCGCGGGCCTGGCCACCGTGGGGGCACCCCCCGGGGCCAGATCGCCCCACGTCCCCCACCCCCCTGGACCCCGGAGCCCGCCCGCGCCGCCTAGTCCCGCCGGGAAGAGAGGTGGTTTGATCCTCCCCGGCGGGACAGACATTCCAGCAGCGGGACTTCGGCCCATCGCGGGCCGGAGAATCGCCGGGGGGGGCCCGCCGACCGGCGCGGCACGATTCCCGCCCCCGCCGAATATCCGGTGCCGTAGAATTCGGCAACCGGCGGGGGCGGGATTCTCTGACCCGGTGGGGGGGTGGGAGAATCCCGCCCCATGTCACAGGCAGCCGAGGTGTTTGGCAGAATTCGATGTTGCAGATGTTACACACTCGTGACACTGGACATGGGTGGTGGATGGATAATGTGGAAGGTAATTACGAACACACATGTGGCATCACCCTGCACAATGTATAATCACGGCAGTACTGTTAGCACATGCAATCATATCTGAAGGTTGTCGGTGTAAAGTCACACTTCCTATTGGCACTGTTGGCATAGTGGGCATGGTTTAACAAGGTGCAGGGTGATGTTTTCTCCAACTCACTGACAGCCTCAAACATATACATGCACGGTCCAGGTTGTGGAGGACTCCTTAAAGTGTATTTGCGCACATATGTTGAGGTCAAAGATTGTGATGGTCACGGTTTCAACCATGTTGTTCAGTGTGTACTGTTGTTTACTCTCATTTTGGGGATGGGGATTTCCCTGAGGAAGTGAGGCTTCCATTAGTTTGTTATGTGGAGGCTGTACACTGGGCTGGTGGAATTTGTGACCCTAGAAGAGCTAAAGAGAATCTATGTTGAATTAGCAAGTGATGTCCCACTCCCATAAAGAACCTGTCATGACTACGTGGGCCTGCCCCTCAGGCGGTTTCCCATTGCTGCCCTTTTCCTCCTCCTCAATGATAAGAGCCTCCTCCTCATTGTCCTCCCACTCAGATGTTATAGCTAAAGGCCCAACTTACGGCCCATCTGGTTGTAGGCACCTCCACTTCATCCTACTGAGCCGTACGCAGCACGCAACAACTATTGTGGAAACCCTTGAAGGGTAATACTGTAGTGTTCCTCCAGAACTGTCAAGGCACCTAAAGCGCATCTTCAAGATGCCAATAACTTGCTCTTTTATGTTGCAGGTCACCATGTAGCAGTTGTCATAGTGCCTTTTTGGGGTCCATTCACAGATGCCTAAATGAGGTCATAATCCACCTCCTTGAGGGGCACCCCTTGTGCCCCAGAAGCCAACCATGGGTCTGCATTGGTGTCTGAAAAAGTTGAGGCTGTTGCAAATTCCTCAATACAAAAGAATAGTGGTAGCTTCCAAGGTACTGTGCACATAGCCCGACTTCCATCGGAATCCTTCAGTCGCTGCAAAAATCCAGGCCTGTAATGCTGGGTAATGGGACCATAGGCTCCAGTTTTCAGGAGACTCCTGCTTTTGGTTTAGATAGGGTAGGAAATCGGCTTGAGAGAAACTTTGGTGATGACCCAAGGATTTGTTGTTAAACAGATTCCAGGTTATCTACCTGGATACCTGGCAGCTATAGCACAGAACAAAGCAGAACAGATCCACCCAGTTCAACCCTTGAAAGGATTGAAAGAATGGCAGAAGAGGACATGACCAGCTGATTAGTAAAGGGCCTAAGTTCTGGATGTGACTGCAGTATCAACTCATGCTCTAACACAAAGTGTACAACACAACTGAGTGCTGAGGCTGCCATTGGGGAGCAGCAGACTGTCCCCATACGTAATACTCTGCCATTATATCCAGGACTAGAACAAGATAAGTTAACAGGTGCCACACCATTAACCAACCCCCAAGACAATCACCAGGAAAGCACATACACGTGGAGGACAAATGTGGGAGGTGTGGCGGGAGCCCGGCAAACCACGCACATATGTTTTGGGCGTGCCCGGCACTGGAAGGGTATTGGAAGGGAGTGACGGGAGTGATTTCGCGGGTGGTGAAGGCCCGGGTCAAACCAGGCTGGGGGTTAGCTCTATTTGGAGTTGCGGAAGAGCCGGGAGTGCAGGAGGCGAAAGAGGCCGACGTTGTGGCCTTTGCGTCCCTAGTAGCCCGGCGCAGGATCCTACTCATGTGGAAGGAGGCGAAACCCCCTGGACTGGAGGCCTGGGTAAATGATATGGCGGGGTTCATTAAACTGGAGCAGATAAAGTTTGCCCTGAGAGGATCGGCTCAAGGGTTCACCAGGCGGTGGCAGCCATTTCTCGACTACCTAGGGGAACGTTAGAGGGAAGACAGATGACCAGCAGCAGCAACCCAGGGGGAAGGGGGTGCCTTCCTAATTTGCTAGATTGTAGGACAGCTCAAGTAGGGATATGTTTACAGTAAACATTCTGTTGATTAACATACCAGACACACTGGCTGCTCACTCTCAACCATTTTGTCTTCTTTCACCTTCTCTATCAATGCTTCAGATTGTTCCTCTTGGTCCCTTTGTTGCATGGTTATCTATCACCTGAATGCAAAAGAATGGAAGAATTAAAAAATTCATTGACGGGATGTGGGTGGCACTGGTTATGCCAGCATTTGCTGCCCATCCCTGGTTGCCCTTCAGAAGATGGTGGTGAGTTGCCATCTTGAACCACTGCAGTCCTGAGGTGCAGGTACACCCACAATGCTGTAAGGGAGGGAATTACAGGAATTTTCTCCCTGCGACAGTGAAGGAACGGCGATATATTTCTAAGTCAGGGTGGTGAGTGACTTGGATGGGAATCTCCAGGTGGTGGGGTTCCCAGGTATCTGCTGCTCGTGTCCTTCCAAATGGTAAGAGTCGTGGGTTTGGAAGGTGCTGCCCAAGGAGCCTTCATGAGTTACTGCAGTGCATCTTGTAGATGGTACAGACGGATGTCGCTGTTCGTCGATGGTGGAGGAATTGAATGTTTGTGGAAGGGGGAACAATCAAGCGGGCTGCTTTGTCCTGGATGGTATTGAGTTTCTTGAGTGTTGTTGGAGCTGCACTCATCCTGGCAAGTGGAGAGTATTCCATTACACTCCTGACTTGTGCCTTGTAGATGGTGGACAGGCTTTGAGGGGTCAGGAGGGAGTTGCTCACCATGGGATTCCTAGCCTTTGACCTGCTCTGGTCGCTCAGTATTCATATGGCTGGTCCAGTTCAGTTTCTGATCAATGGTAACGCTCAGGATGCTGATTGTGGAGAATTCAGTGATGGTAATGCCATTGAATGTCAAGGGGTGGTGGTTAGATCTTCTCTTGTTGGAGAGATTCATCGTGTGGCACTTGTGTGGCGCGAATGTAACTTGCCACTTGTCAGCGTAAACCTGGATATTATCCAGGCCTTGCTACATTTGGACTTGAACAGTTTCAGTATTTGAGTAGATGTGAATGGTGTTGAACATTGTGCAGTCATCAGCGAACATTTCCATTCTGACCTTATGATGGAAGGAAAGTTAGTGATGAAGCAGCTGAAGATGGTTGGGCCTAGGACATACCCTGAGGAACTCCTGCAGTGATGTCCTAGAGCTGAGGTGATTGGTCTCCAACCACCACAACCATCTTCCTTTATGCCAGTTATGGCTCCAACCAGTGGAGAATTTATCCTCTGATTCACATTGACTCCAGTATTGCTAGGGCTCCGTGATGCCATACTCAGTCAACTGCTGTCTTAATATCAAGGGCAGTCACTTCAACTCTGGAATTCAACTCTTTTGTCCATGTTTTAACCAAGGCTGTAATGAGATTAGGAGCTGAGTGACCCTGGTGGAATCCAAACTAAGTGTTTGTGAGCAGGTCATCGCTGAGTAAGTGCCGTTTGATAGCGCTGTTGGTGATCACTTTGCTAATGATCAAGAGTAGACTGATTGGGTGGTAATGACCTAGTTGGATTTGTCCAGTTTCTGGTGTACAGAACATACCTGGGCAATTTTCCACATTGCCAGGTAGATGTCAGAGTTGTAGCTGTACAGGAACAGCTTGACAATGGGGCGCAGAATGTTCTGGAGCACAAGTCTTCAGGGCTATTGCCGGAATATTGTCGGGGCCCTAACCTTTACAGTATCCAGTGCCTTCAGCCGTTTCTTGATGTCACACGGCGTGAATCGTATTGACTGAAGGCTGGCACCTGTGATGCTGGGGACCTCCGGAGGAGACTAAGATTGATCACCCACATGGACTTTTGGCTGAAGATTGTTGTGAATGCTTCTGCTTTGTCTTTTGCAGAGATGTGCTGGGTTCCTCCAACATCGAGGATGGGGATATTTGTGGAGCCTCCTCCTCTACTGAGTTGTTTAATTGTCCACCTCATTCACGACTTGATGTGTCTGTATAGCTGATGGACTTCTCGTTTTGGCTAACTTACCAAATATGGGAATATTTACTTGAACCATTATATTTTACTTTAAAATTCCTCATACATTTGAAAACTGGGACAAATGTTGTATTGCATAATCCCTGAACTGTATATTTAATTTAAATATTTTTTCAAAGTCCTAGGTACCCACGAACTGGGAGACAATATGTAGTACACTGAAAGTATTTGAGGGTCTGCTCATACTTCAGGGGAGGGAGTCTAGCTTTACTGAGATAGAAAGGATTTAAAGAAAAATAAGTAGCTTAGGTTTATACAGTACCTTGCAGGGTGTCCCAAAGCAGTTCACAATGAATGAAGTACTCTTGAAACAGGGCAACAAGACAGCCAATGTACTCACATCTCAGCCATTAGATTTAAGTTTTTATGCTAAAATCAATACACAGGGGCTGGTTTAGCACAGGGCGAAAGAGCTGGCTTTTAAAGCAGACCAAGGCAGGCCAGCAGCACGGTTCAATTCCTGTACCAGCCTCTCCGAACAGGCGCCGGAATGTGGCGACTAGGGGCTTTTCACAGTAACCTCATTTGAAGCCTACTTGTGACAATGAGCGATTTTCATTTCATTTTTTCATCAGATCTTAAGAAAATATTGAACTAATTGACAACCTTCTTTTTCTCACTAACCTGATTTATTGGTACAAAGCAGCTCTTGTTTACACACCATGATGAAATGTGAGACAATTTATACAGATCTTCACTTCCCAACTACAGACACACATCACATTCCCAATGATTAATGAGATTCTTCCTCTTCTGCTTGCTGGCAGTAAGCCATCCCCCAGCAAGGGAAGAGAAATTGTAGTGGACAAGCCTTCCTGCCAGATCCCTGCTGGCAACTATTTATGGAGAGGTTAAAAGCAATCGCCAGAATAGTGGCTCTGTCCTAATCAATGTGCAGTGAGCCCTGCTTTAAAGTATAGACATGGCCATTGCTTAAAAAGAGTCAGCTTTGGTTGTAACCGTCTTACAAACTGAATGATCTGGGAAAACGTAGGATAGGAAATTATTCACTGTTTTTACATGATTGCAGGAAGAACACATTTGTGAGCCTCAGGTTAGCGCGGGATCATTTCCACTTTGTTTCTCGAGCAGTGTAGTTTCCAGTCCAGTTTTGGGAGCATCAGGCTGTAAAATTCAGCTCTGTAGCTTCAGTAGTTTTAGCATTAGATATGCTCGTTGAGTACAAAAGTGGTTTCATCACTTCAGATGTGACACCTGGGGCGAAATTCTCCGTTATCGGCGGAAAGTCCGCCGATCGGCGCAAAAAACGGCGCAAATCCGACTTGCGTCACGTCGGAAAAATGGGTCGATAGTCTCCGGCCCGAAATGGGCTAGCAGCGACGTAACGGGATCCGCGCTTGTGCAGTGGTTCACGCCGTGCAGCGTCATACGGCTCATAAGGCCGCGCTGCTCCCCCCCACCCGACCGGAACACCCGACCGCAACACCTGACTGGATGGCTGGCCGTCGCTCAGCCCCGAGGTTCGAGTCACGCGATGTGGAGGCATTCCTGGACGCGGTGGAGCAGAGGAGGGACGCCCTGTATCCCGGACACGGCCGCAGAGTTGCCCCACGCCACAGCCGGCGTCTGTGGATGGAAGTGGCAGAGGCCGTCACCGCTGTGGCCCTGACACCACGGACAGGCACCCAGTGCCACAAGAAGGTGAACGACCTCGTCAGAGCAGGCAGGGTGAGCCTCCCCACCTGCCCAATATTCATATCCCCCTCCCCCATATCCCCCATATCCCCCTCTCCCATATCCCCCATATCCCCCCTCCCCCATATCCCCCTCCCCCATATCCCCCCTCCCCCATATCCCCCCTCCCCCATATCCCCCCTCCCCCATATCACCCATATCCCCCCTCCCCCATATCCCCCCTCCCCATATCCCCCATATCCCCCCCTCCCCCGTATCCCCCCTCCCCCATATCCCCCCCTCCCCCATATCCCCCCTCCCCCATATCCCCCCTCCCCAATATCCCCCATATCCCCCTCCCCCATATCCCCATATCCCCCCTCCCCCATATCCCCCCTCCCCCATATCGCTCTCCCCATATCCCCCCTCCCCCATATCCCCCCTCCCCCATATCCCCCTCCCCCATATCCCCCATATCCCCCCTCCCCCATATCCCCCTCCCCCATATCCCCCCTCCCCATATCCCCCCTCCCCATATCCCCCCTCCCCCATATCCCCCCTCCTCCATATCCCCCATATCCCCCCTCCCCCATATCCCCCCTCCCCCATATCCCCCCCTCCCCATATCCCCCATATCCCCCCATATCCCCCCTCCCCCATAGCCCCCTCCCCCATATCCCCCCTCCCCCATATCCCCCCTCCCCATATCCCCCTCCCCCATATCCCCCCTCCCCCATATCCCCCCCTCCCCCATATCCCCCCTCCCCCATATCCCCCCTCCCCCATATCCCCCCTCCCCATATCCCCCCTCCCCCATATCACCCTCCCACATATCGCCCCTCCCCCATATCCACCATATACCCCCCTCCCCCATATCCCCCCTCCCCCATATTCCCCCTCCCCATATCCCCCCTCCCCCATATCCCCCTCCCCCATATCCCCCATATCCCCCCTCCCCCATATCCCCCCTCCCCCATATCCCCCATATCCCCAAGTGAATCCAGCCCTAACCTTAACCTCTGCAATGCACGCGCAACCGATGGCGTGCATTCATATACCTGCGTAACACTGTTGCCTTTTACCCCGCCCCCCCCCCCACAGGAGAAGCGCGCACACAACAATAGGGAGCATGTGAGGACTGGAGGAGGGCCCGCTGATGAGAGGCCACTGACCGAACGCCAGGAAAGGGCCCTGGAACTGGCTGGCGGACCTGAGGACCGGGAGGTTGCTGATGCAGAGGTCGGGGGCATATTAGCAAGTGAGCCACCGACAGCCCGTCCCCATATCCCCCCTCCCCTATACCCCCCTCCCCCGTATCACCTGATCACTGCCTGATGTCTAACCATGCATGCTTCATTGTGTATCGCAGGACTAAACGTCCAGGCACCCATCCCCGCAGATGCAGACCGCCCGCAGGATGCCCCTCGGAGACCACAGGAGACGGAGAGACCCGCACCCTCCAGCATGCGACGCCCGCAGGATGCCCCTCGGAGACCACAGGAGACGGAGAGACCCGCACCCTCCAGCATGCGACGCCCGCAGGATGCCCCTCGGAGACCACAGGAGACGGAGAGACCCGCACCCTCCAGCATGCGACGCCCGCAGGATGCCCCTCGGAGACCACGGGAGACGGAGAGACCCGGACCCTCCAGCATGCGACGCCCGCAGGATGTCCCTCGCACACCACGGGAGACGGAGAGACCTGGAGCAACAGGGAGACGACACCCCCGTCACGTGCGGGAGCGACCACCCAGCGACGAGGGGGGCAGCCACAGGCCCCCGTCACATCCGAACCAGGACACCACTACCCAGGACACCACTACCCAGGACACCACTACCCAGGACACCACTACCCAGGACACCCCTACCCGGGACAGCACTACCCAGGAAGACGAAATACCGGACAGTGACTCAGAGTGGATGGGTGGAGACGAACCCCCACCCCAAAGTGCCATGGACTCAGAGTGGGACGAAGAGCACGACACAACGCCACTGCTGTCACCAACACCCTCCACCATCGCAGAAACACTCACCACGGTTGGGCACTTTAGTGACGAGGCGTCTGGTACACTCACTGGTGCGCACAACACAGCCGTCCCAGTACAGCAGGTGGAGGTAGGAGCAGCAGAGGGACCGGGCGTGGAGGAGTCCACCCGCATCCAGGAGCTGGGAGTGGTGCCGGTCATGCGTGCCACCCAGGCCGACACCGCACGGGTGGCGTCCGCGGTGGAGGCAATGGGTGCGACGGTGTCAGACATGGGGAACGGTTTGCGAGGCCTGGGGCCTTCCGTGCAGGCGGCGTCTGTGGCCCAGGAAATGGCTGCCCTCTCACAGGAGGCCATGAGCCAGTGCCAGCGCCAGATGGCAGAGGCACTCAACACCATACCCCAGTCTCAGCAGGCCATGGCCCAGTCTCTGCAGGCCATGGCCCAGTCTCAGCAGGCCATGGCCCAGTCTCTGCAGGCCATCGCTGAGGGCATCGGCGCCAGTGGCCATGTGCGAGCCGGCGTCGCACTGTCACAGACAGGGTTTGCCAACCCCCTGGGCTCCATGGCTGCAAACCTGCAGACCCCTGTCGATACCAGCACGGGCCTCCAGGACTGGCAGCGCCAGATGTCGGGGGGGCGTCGGATGGCCAGTCCGTTCGCATCCCCCACCCATGTAGAGGCCTGGGGGCCATCAGGCACCCCGAGGGATGAGGAGGTGGTGTGGTCCGTCCCGGCTCCCTCTGTAGGGGAGGTCCCGGTACACCGCGACACCTCGGACTCCCCCCCTTCCGTCCCAGGTGCATCGGGTGGGCAACGGGCAGGACAGGCTGCCAGCTCGCCATCCCAGTCGCCCGGGCCGCAGCCTGGCCCATCTAGGCCAGGACGCCCCAGGAAACGGCCGCCAAAGGGATCCAGTGTCAGAGGGCATGAATCACAGGAGTCCACCTCCAGTTCTGCTGTACCGTCTGGGGAACCACGTAAACGTAGTCAAAGGGCCCGTAAGGCCAAACAATTAGACACTGAGTAAGTTGGCACGGGTGCAGGGCACAGATGAGTTTTAGGGGCTAGGGCACGTGCATGAACTCCTTTGGTTATTAAAGTCAATGTTACACCTACCGAAGCTGCCTTTGTGCTCTGTCCAAAGTGTGCGGGGGTGTCATGTACGTTGAGCGCAAGTGTGTGTGTGAGGGGTGGTCTTACCTCAGCCCCAGGTGAGCCTGCCCCCTTCCCCCTGGGCCGCCATCAACATCCCCCGGGCAGAGGACGGGACCGTGCGCTGCAGTGTCACAGCCGCATGCAGGGATGGTCCGGGTGGATGGTGGTACTGTGGCCATGGGTCAGACATAGTCCAACGATGTAGAGCCAAGAGCTCATCGCAGGGCGGGTTGTCATCATCCTCCATGGCCTGCGATAGACACGCGTCCACCCGCAACTGGGTGAGCCCGGCCCGTTGTGCCGCCGGTGGATCGGCAATGGGGGGGGGTGGTGTGCATGCGGGTGGGGTGGGTGGGGTTGGGGAGGGGGGTGAGGGTGCTGGGTGGGTGGATGGGTGGGGGGTTTGGGTGGTCGGCTGTTGCCATGGTGTGCGGTCTGTGGCCATACTACCCGATTCCCACGCCCATCTAGTCAGTGAAGCGGGCGTCTATCAGTCTGTCCCGTGCCCGCTGGGCCAGCCGGTAACGGTGGACAGCCACTCGCCTGTGTCTACCCCGTCTGCCCTGACCATTGCCCCCATCCCACTCATCTGGGGAGGACTGGGCCTCTTCCTGCTGCTCCTCCACTCCGCCCTCCTCTGCCTGCGGCACATCACCCCTCTGCTGGGCTATGTTGTGCAGGACGCAGCACACCACAATGATGCGGCCGACCCTATCTGACCGATACTGGAGGGCGTCCCCAGAGAGGTCCAGGCACCTGAAACGCATCTTCAGCACGCCAAAGCACCTCTCGATCACTCCCCTTGTCGCTACATGGGCATCATTGTAGCGGTTCTCCGCCTCATTGCGTGGCCTCCGTATAGGCGTCATCAGCCACGATCGCAATGGGTAGCCCCTGTCGCCCAGCAACCAGCCCCTCAGCCGGGGATGGCGTCCCTCGTACATGCCGGGGATGGATGACCGCGACAACACGAATGAGTCGTGTACACTGCCTGGGTGACGGGCGCAGACGTGCAGGATCATCATGCGGTGGTCGCAGACCACCTGTACGTTCATGGAATAGGTCCCCTTCCTATTAGTGAACACGGCCCTGTTATTTGCAGGTGGCCGCACGGCGACTTGCATCCCACCGATCGCGCCTTGGACCATGGGGAACCCGGCCACGGCAGAGAAGCCCACGGCCCGGGCATCTTGGCTGGCCCGGTCCACGGGGAAGCGGATGTAGCGGTGCGCCATGGCATATAGGGCATCTGTCACTGCCCGGATGCACCGGTGCACCGATGTCTGCGATATGCCGGACAGGTCCCCACTCGGTGCCTGGAATGACCCCATTGCATAAAAGTTCAGGGCCACCGTAACCTTGACGGACACGGGGAGAGGGTGTCCCCCGCCAGTGCCACGCGGTGACAGGTGTGCCAGCAGGTGGCAGATGTGTGCCACGGTTTCCCGGCTCATCCGGAGTCTCCTCCTGCATTCCCGGTCCGTGAGGTCCTGGTATGACTGCCGGGGCCGGTACACACGGGGCGCCCTCGGGTGCCTCCGTTGCCGTGGGGCCGCGACGTCCTCCTCCCCCTCCTCGTCCTGTCGGTCAGGTGTCCCTCCAGCCTGGGCGGCTGCCGCCTGCCCTTCTGCGGCAGCCTGCGCCGCCTCTCTGGCACGCTCCTCCTCCTCCTCATCCAGGGCAACATAGACATGAGCGGCTGCCACCACGGCGGCCAACATCGCTGGATGATCTGAAAACATGACGGCCTGGTGGGGGGAGGGGAACGACGACATGTCATCATTGCCCATATCCACTCCTCCCCCCAGCCAGGTGGCATGGACCACATGGGTCCAACTGTTGGAGGCTGGCACCTGGCCAGGTGGACCAACTCACTTGCCCTCCCATCCCCCTCCTCGGCACGGACCCCCCCCCCCCCCCAACCTCCGCCCCGGCACGGACCCCCCCCAACCTCCACCCCAGCACGGACCCCCCCCCAACCTCCACCCCAGCACGGAATCCTCCCCAACCTCACCCCGGCACGGACCCCCCCCCAACCTCACCCCGGCACGGACCCCCCCCCCCAACCTCGACCCCAGCACGGACCCCCCCAACCTCCACCCCGGCACGGACCCCCCCCAACCTCCACCCCGGCACGGACCCCCCCCCCAACCTCCACCCCAGCACGGACCCCCTCCCCAACCTCCACCCCGGCACGACCCCCCCCCAACCTCCACCCCAGCACGGACCCCCCCCCAACCTCCACCCCGGCACGGACCCCCCCCCAACCTCCACCCCAGCACGGACCCCCCCCCAACCTCCACCCCGGCACGGACCCCCCCCCCAACCTCCACCCCGGCACGTACCCCCCCCTCCAACCTCCACCCCGGCACGGACCCCCCCCAACCTCCACTCGGCACGGACCCCCCCCCCCAAACTCCACCCCGGCACGGACCCCCCCCCAACCTCCACCCCAGCACGGACCCCCCCCCAACCTCCACCCCGGCACAGACCCCCCCCCAAACTCCACCCCGGCACGGACCCCCCCCCAACCTCCACCCCAGCACGGACCCCCCCCAACCTCCACCCCAGCACGGACACCCCCCCAACCTCCACCCCAGCACGGACCGCCCCCAACCTCCACCCCGGCACGGACCCCCCATTCAACTCCCCGGCACAGACCCCCTCCCGGCACTCCCCCGGAGCCCAGCCTACTCTAACCACCCCCCCGCCGCACACACACACACACACACAACCCGAGACACACCCCTCCTCACGCATTCAGACTGCGGCCACGGCATTGCCTGCCCAGAGCCAACCCCCAGGCCGTCACTCACCTCCACGCTGGTCGGCGTGAACCTGGAGCACAGGGTCACGCCGATGAAAAGGAGGTTTGATTCACGTCGACGTGAACGGTCATGACGTCGACGGGACTTCGGCCATCCGGAAGGGAGAATATCGGCAGGCCGAAAATCGGCTGCCTTGCGCAGACCCGTGACATTCTCCGCGGCAGCGGCGACATTAACGCCCCGCCGACTTTTCTGCCTTCGGAGACTTCGGCAACCGGCGGGGGCGGGATTCACGGCGGCCAACGGCCATTCTCCGACCCTCTGGGGGGTCGGAGAATGACGCCCATGATGTTTGCAATCATATTAAGGGTGTTAACACAAGCATCACATGTAAGCACCAATTTTATGCAAAGTCATAATATCACTTAACGTCCACTACTGATTTGATGTCTGACTTGACTCTGTAGTTAATGCCCTCTCTTAAACATGCATAACTGAACTGTCGTGATATTCAGGTAAACATCATGGTGCAAACATACATACTTATTGATGGACAGATCAACGGACCAATCAATACACACACAACACCACAGCCAATCACAGGCAAGTGCATACACACTATAAAATGGGGAACACGACACTTCCCGCGCATTCCAGCAGGAGACAGCTCAGGGCACAGAGCTCACAGCAAGCGACTCAGACATTCACCATGTGCTGAGTGCTTCTCCAAGATAGTGTTAGGGCTTGGTCCACAGATTCAAGGGTAATGAACGAACCACAGTAACCAGTTTACCATTGTTAGTATTGTTAGTAATAAAACTGAGTTGTACCATCCGCAACCGTGTTGGTTCGTCTATGTAGCAGAGCACCCAACACGACATAGTACCAGGATTGGAACCCGGTAACTGTGAGACCTACCTACGCATCCTAAGGAATCTACCATCCTGCGCCATGGACACCGTCAGCATGCCGCAGCCGCTTCAAATCGCTGGAAACCTCGGATTCAACTGGAAGCTACATAGAACATAGAACATAGAACATAGAACATACAGTGCAGAAGGAGGCCATTCGGCCCATCGAGTCTGCACCGACCCACATTAATCCCTCACTTCCGCTGTTTAAACAGCGCTTCCAGTTCTTCCTAGAAGCCACCGAAAGGGTGAGCGCTTCGGACACCAGGAAAATCACCCTCCTCCTCTCCACGGCAGGGCAACATGCCATCCATGTCTACTCCCCGGTGTTCGATGAAGGTGAGGACAAGACCGAGTACAAGACGGTCCTTCTCAAACTCGCGCAGCATTTCAGCGTCGAGGTAAGTGAGAGTTTCGAGAGGTATCTCTTCCAGCAGCGCCTGCAGGGTAAGGATGAGCCTTTTCAATCTTTCCTTACACACCTCCGTATCCTCGCGCAGTTCTGCGGTTACGACGCCACCTCCGATTCAATGATTCGGGACCAGATTTATTTTGGAGTCACCTCGGGCACCCTACACCAGCAGCTCCTCAAAATTAAAGGCCTCACCCTAGCCTCCGCTATCGAAGCCTGCGTCCTTCATGAAAACGTGACCAGCCGCTACTCCCAATTCCAGGCGGCCGAATCGGCACGGCAGGGGTCTTACACGGCCGAATCGGCAAGGCAGGGGTCCTACGAGGCCGAGCGGGTCCAGGCGATCGGGTTCCTCCCGGCCCGCGGCCCGGACGAGTGCGGCCATTTTGCGCGCTTTCCACGGCCTCCCGCGTTTGTACGCGCCAAAAAAGACGTCGACGCAGAGGGACGTGACGCGCAGGCGCATTCGCGCAGGACCGAACTGCGCATGCACGGTGGCGCAACGAACGCCACGACGTCACGACGTGCGGCAACTGTGGATCCGCACATTTAAAGCATCAATGTCCGGCAAAAAACCGACAATGCCTCCGCTGTGGCAAGATGGGCCACTACACTGCCTGCTGGCGAGTAGCTCAACCTGCCAACGCTCCCCAATTCCGACAGCCTCGCAGGGACGTGCGGACCATTCAGCCTCCGTACGAGTCGTACCCAGACGACACCCAAACCAGTGACACAGACGACCGGGACGCCTTCCGTGTTGCGGTCATTGACAGGAACCGGATGTCTCCAAGCAGGACCCACCAGCCGATGCCAGTGAACAGTGCCAACCCGGGTGATGAATGGTGTGCCACCCTAATGGGCAACCGATCACCGATAACATTCCATTTGGACACTGGTGCCTCCGCCGACCTAATAGCATGGTCAGCCTTCTACGCCTTGAAGGTCAGACCACCAATTCGGCCATCCCGTTGCAAGATGGTCGACTACAACGGAAATGTTATCCCGGCCATAGGATCCTGCCAGCTCCAGGTGACACACAACACATACACGGCCACACTGTCTTTCAAAATAGTCGGATCATCAAATGACTCCCTGCTAGGCGCACAGGCATGCAAGGTTCTCCACCTCGTGCAGCGGATCCACGTTCTGTCCCCAGAAGGCACATCAGACTTCCCTGATGCAGAATTTAGGGCACAGCTCCACTCGCTCCTCGCCCACAACCAGGAGGCATTCGAGGGCATGGGCACACTGCCCTATACCTACAGAATACGACTCAAACCGGACGCCACCCCGGTCATTCACGCACCTCGCAGGGTCCCAGCGCCACTCAAAGACCGCCTCAACCAGCAGCTGCAGGATCTCCAGGACCAAGGGGTGCTATCCCGGTTCACGGAGCCCACACCATGAGTCAGCTCCATGGTGTGCGTTAAAAAGCCCTCTGGTGAACTCCGGATCTGCATTGACCCGAAAGACCTGAACAACAACATAATGAGGGAACACTATCCGATACCCAAATGGGAAGAGATCACGAGCGAAATGGTCCGGGCTAAAATCTTCACAAAGCTGGATGCCTCGAAGGGATCCTGGCAGATCCAACTGGACCAGTCCAGCAGGAAGCTGTGTACCTTCAACACTCCTTTCGGCAGGTTCTGCTATAACAGAATGCCATTTGGCATCATCTCGGCATCTGAGGTATTTCACAGGATCATGGAACAGATGATGGAGGGCATCAAAGGGATGCGCGTCTATGTTGACGACGTCATCATCTGGTCCACCACACCACAGGAGCACATCAATCGTCTCCAGCGCGTCTTTGCGCGGATACGGGAAAACGGCCTGCGCCCCAACTGAGCCAAGTGTTCTTTCGGCCAAACTGAGCAAAGGTTTCTGGGGGATCACATATCCCGGTCAGGAGTGTGTCCGGATGCAGACAAGGTGAGCGCCATTACAGCCATGCCGCAACCGGCAGACAAGAAAGTAGTGTTACGCTTCCTAGGCATGGTCAACTTCCTGAGGAAGTTCATTCCCAACCTTGCCTCCCACACGACGGTTCTTCGCCACCTAGTAAAGAAGTCCACGGAGTTCCAGTGGCTGCCCGCACACGAGAAGGAATGGGAGGAGCTCAAAATTAAGCTCACCACAGCCCCGGTATTGCCGTTTTTCGACACCGCTCGTGATACGAAAATGTAGACTGATGCCAGCCAGTCCGGCATTGGGGCGGTACTCCTGCAACGGGATGACACTGCGTCATGGGCCCCGGTCGCCTATGCCTCGTGGGTGTTGCCAGTTAAAATGGCTAACTCCCGATTTAGAATGGCTAACCCCGATTTAAAATGGCGAACGGCAAAGGCTGATGGGAAAATCAGCCAACAGGACTAAAACAAGCAGCTACAGGTAAACTGTGTATTCACCCCTAGGAAGGCCAGACAAGATCAATACCGGGAACCATCAGCACAACAAAACACCAGCCATCTGCATACCAATGAGCAATCCCTGGGAACAATGTGCAACATTTTAGACACAAAGCCAACCCAGACTTTTCGGCGCCAACAGGAGCCTACACAAAGGGAGGTGAACGATCACCCCAAGACCGCCCATCGATCAAGGGATCGCTCCAGCATTGGAGAATATCGAACCAAGTGATTGGGACAAAGTCCAATCACTTGGAACCAGGTACAGGGTCCGCCCCGAAAGGCGGGAAGCCCCTGGGGACTATAAGAATAGAGTCCAAGTTCAAATCGACCCTTCTGCTGCTACCCCTCGGCATCCTCCTGCACCCTTCTGCTTCTTCTTCTGACCGGGTCACTCAGCCACACAGACCAACCCTTGACAGTGACCGGTCCAGCCATCGCGAAACATCCCGTAAGTCTTACTTCAACGCTCGCAATGAGATAGGCGCTCCTAGCTACCAACCTGTACCAGCTTCGAATCCCACAAGCTCAGAACCCGAACGAAAGGCCATTCGTTTCCCTGACCTGGTGGGCCATTTCCAAGTTAAGTATTGGCCTGTTAGTTGTAGGAAGTAGCTTAGACATAGAATTTATGCATGAGTATTGATTACTGTATATAATAAATGTGTTTTGATTTAATTCTCACTAAGCGGTGCATTGGATTATTGATCATTACTCGGTCTTGAACCACATGGCGGTATCAGAAAGATACCTGGCGACTCAAGAGCAAAGGTGATAGAACAGAGCAATTAAACTAAGGCTAAAGTTAGCAACAACATGGGCCATGACCCCCACAGAACAGTGCTACGCGCAGATCGAGAAGGAGTGCCTGGGTTTGCTAACCGGAATAGACAAGTTCCATGACTACATGTATGGTCTCCCCCAGTTTACCGTTGAAACCGACCATCGCCCCCTGGTCAGCGTCATACATAAAGACCTGAATGAGATGACCCCTCGCCTCCAGCGCATCCTACTCAAGCTCCAGAGGTACGACTTCCAACTGGTCTACACCCCGGGAAAGGACCTTATCATTGCGGATGCCCTATCTAGAGCAGTGAGCACACCGCCCGACTCGGAGGGGTTCGTCTGTCAGGTCAAAGCGCAGGTGGCCTTCACGTCGACAAATCTGCCAGCTGATGACTCAAGTCTGGCCCGTATTCGCCGGGAGACTGCGGCTGACCCCCTTCTACAATGTGTGATGCGCCACATGACGGGAGGGTGGCTCAAAGGACAGTGCCCACAATTCTACAATGTTCGGGACGACTTGGCCGTCATTGATGGTGTCCTCCTAAAGCTGGACCGGATTGTGATTCCCCACAGCATGTACAAGCAGGTCCTCGACCAACTACACGAAGGCCATCTGGGGGTCGAGAAGTGCAGACGGAGGGCCCGAGAGGCAGTATACTGGCCGACCATCAGTGATGACATTGCCAATATGGTGCTCAACTGCCCCACCTGCCAAAGGTTTCAGCTGGCGCAATCTCCTGAGACGCTTCAGCCCCATGAGCTGGTGACGTCCCCCTGGGCGAAGGTGGGTGTCGACCTATTTCATGTGCTCGGCAGGGACTGCGTAATCGTCATAGATTACTTTTCGAATTATCCAGAGGGCATACGCCTGCACGATTTGACATCGTCCGCTGTCATAAGGGCCTGCAAAGACACCTTCGCTCGCCATTGCATTCCGCTTACTGTCATGTCGGACAATGGGCCCTGTTTTGCCAGCCAGGAATGGTCTTCTTTTGCTGCTTCGTATGGCTTCACAGATGTGACGTCCAGCCCTCTGCATCCCCAGTCTAATGGCAAGGCGGAGAAGGGCGTTCACATCGTCAAGCGGTTCCTCTGCAAGGCTGCTGCTACCGGGTCGGATTTCTGCTTAGCCCTGCTGGCCTATTGCTCGGCCCCACTAGCCACTGGCCTCTCACCTGCCCAGCTGTTGATGGGTCGTGCCCTCAGGACCACTGTGCCGTCCATTCTGGCCCCCACAACCAACTATGCTCCAGTTCTGCACAGGATGCGACAGCAGTGCGTTTGCCAGAAGGTGGCACATGACACACGGGCAACTGATCTTCCCGCCCTGGCGCCTGGGGACGACGTCTGCATCCACCTACCAGAGGGTGGCTGGTCGGCACCTGCCGAAGTTCTCCGATGCGTGGCTCCCCACTCGTTGCTGGTTCGCATGCCTGATGGCTCCATTCGCAGGCGCAATCGCCGGGCTCTTCGCCTGCTTCCACGCTCACTACGGGAACTTACACTGGTGCCACGCCCTCCTGTTGTTCCTGATGTCGACTTCGTGGAGCTTCCTGCCACCATGCCCATTCCGTCATCGCCCGTGGCCAGGCCCATTCCTCAGCTGGTGGATCCTGACCCACCCTTGAGGCGGTCAACCCAAATTCGTCGCCCACCTACTAGGCTGGACTTATGAGCCGGTTTGAACATTGAACTCACTAACGTATCATACCACAGTGTTAATATGTTTCTCTTTTTTTTCTTGTTGTTACAGGAGTTCGTTTTGACGTTTAATATTTCCACGTGTTTTGATTATGGTACAACCTCGTTGCATCTGACATCGTCCTATGCATATAGTTTAGCCTCATGTACATGTTGTAGATATTGCACACACACACATTCAGCTGCACTCAGTACACATCTATATTTATTACCACATCGGCACATGTTCTTGTAAAAAAAGGGGGATGCCATGATATTCAGGTAAACATCATGGTATAAAACTGAGTTGTACCATCCGCAACCGTGTTGGTTCATCTATGTAGCAGAGCACCCAACACGACATGAACATGGGTTCAGCTGCTTGAGGGGTCCCTCACGAGCACTCTTTAAAGATTTGTTGCTTGTTAATTTATACTGGTTCTTGCTGAGTTTGTGGAAATTCTGGCTGTTTGGTCGAGTTGGTAATATTTGGTAAAGTATGCAGGAAGCGGTGTTGCATGTGGGGTCGGCATTATTTGCCACTGCAGGGATAGAAAGCACACCACTTATTCCAGTCACAGAAATTTTAGTAGCAGTTCCCCTTGGGCTGCAGTATGAGAAAGAGATGATACAGAGACAGCAAAGAAGAGGGAGGAGGGGAAAATTGGCGACTTTACCTCTTCTGGCTTCACTTCTGGCATCATTTCTCCTACCTACACATAAGCCAGGATCAGTGAGTTTGCTAGTGTTGATTCATCAAGGAAGTGCAAAAAGAACTGCCATCTCTGAAACCAGGCTTGTAGCCTCAGAGCAGGGTACGGTTGTCACTGCCGGTGGTCATGAACATAGCGGCCCTGAATTTCATCAGGAGTGGAGCCATCCGGATAGAATATGTGCCATAGTTCGCATCTCACATTTTGCCATCCATTGCTGCACCAGGAGGTTATACAAGACTCTTCACACAGGAGAGGGGATTTTATTCACCCTCTGAACAGAAACAGGAGGAACATGCACTTGACTTTGCCAGGGTAGCTGACTTCCCTATCATACAGGTCGCTATCACCTGGACATAGATGGCTTTTTATGTTGTGCATCTCAATGGTGAGGTGGACCAAACTGCTCCTTACTCAATGTGCTGTTTTTGTCACTATATGCAGCATGTCATGCTGGATGAATGCTCCGTTTTGTCAGCAGCCACGATGCGATCATCATGTGCCAGTGCTTGTTTCCGTCAATCTTTTAGCCACCATATGTTGGACCGTGGAGTGGATACTCAGTGACACAAGTGACCCTGGCTAATGATTCCCCTCGGCAACCCAATCTTATGTGACCAGCAGCCGTATAATAAGAGTCCTGCTGCCAGAGGGAGCATCGTCGAGCAGACCATTCAGGTTCCACTGCCTTAGAGGTAATGGGGAGTCCTCCAGTACTTGTCCGAATGGGTGTCCCAGTTTGTGGTTGTCCGTTGCAGACTCCAGAACCCAGCCATCACTTCTTACTGCCATGGATTTGGTGAGTAGGAGGGAGGAAGCAGCTGATATGATCCACCTTCCAGATAGGCTGTCAGTGAGCACATTGTTCGACTCAAGTTCCTTGATCCCCACTGGACAAGAGCTCTACACCTTACCATCCCTCCACTACGGACCATCAGGGCATCCTCTTGACCAAAATCCTGAAATAAAATCCATCCCAAAACAATTATTCCCAACCAACTTTATCTAACAATGCATCCAATAGTCATTATAATACCTAATTAATCACACTGTACACTTCCTTACAGGTACCTTTGCCTGGTCTCGTGTTCTTAACAAGGTTCTGAGTAATCTGCTGGAGGACAGGTTGTAGGATCCCTGTGAGACCCTGCAATCAGCTTTAACACTGACATCGGCAGCCAGGATGGCAGCAGTCAGCCTGTATTTTGACAAGCTGAGATTTCTTGACCTAAGTTTGAACTCCCACTGCGGCAATGCGACATTGAATGGCTCCTGCTTGAGCTGTAATGGAAGCTGAGAGATCAGTCATCAGATTGCTACATAATGGTTGGGTCTGGATGTGTTTCATTGGAGTTGGCCATCAGTTGCACACTGAAAGAAATGGTCTCCAAGCTCTGCGCGAAACCCTGCACCATGTTGGAGCCAGACTCTTGCATATTTCTTTCCAGTGGTAGCAGACTTAGTGAAAGGTCGACCAATGCACCAGATATTTCAGAGTGCATGCCCATCAACCATTTTCCATATAAATCAAAATCTTCGTCTGAGTTCTCAATCAGAACTCATGTGAGGCCTTGCCCTCCAGGGAGCTGGCATACTTCAAGCACGGCTGCAATCCACTCCTGCCCAGTGACTCGTTCTGTGCATATTCCAACTGTATCCCAAAAGATCACTATCTTTAAACTTTCTGGACACTGTGCCAGTGTCTGTGGGGCACATCAAAAACTGGATCAAAAGAGTGTTAAGTAATGGGTTAAGACACATTGCAATTAGTTGTCTCATTTATGTTAAGTATCCATTAATTGACACTGATATGTAAAGGGGCTTCAGGTGGCCTCTGTCAGGTGATGGATGGTTAGAGTTTTGTGCAAAGGCTGTTGGAAGGAAATAAATGTGTGTTTGTGAAAAAGGAACAGAACTTTAGACTCTTCATGTCACAGCAACTAAAAGGTCTAACAATTTGTAGCAGAGGATGGTTGCTGTGTAAATGTGAAGGGTTGAAAGATACAACTTTTCCAGATCAAACCAAGGAGTGAGTGAGAGAAAAAAAAGGGATATATGGCTGAACTGAGGATAAAGATGGCTGGATATGACTATCCTCCCTTATTTTCTGAAAGGGAATCGTACGAGCAATGGAGAAGTGCAGTAGTTATGTGGACTAAGGTAACTGCTTTGGGAAAGAGAAAACAAGGCATGGCATTGGCTCTTTCTCTACCATATGGCAGTAAAATCCGAAACAAAGTGCTTTCTGAGCTGGAATTGGAAGAGTTAGACTCAGAAGAAGGTCTGGAGACTTTATTACATTATATGGATAAGATTTATAAGAAAGATGACTTGTTAAGTGCGTATGAAGCATGGTCGGATTTTGATAAGTTCCGGAAAATGGAGGATATCTCTATGGCAGACTATATAATGGAATTTGACAGACTATATAAAAGGCTGCTGAAACACAACCTGGAATTTCCACAGTCTGTGTTGGCCTTTAAATTATTTGACGAGGCTAGAGCGAGCAACATGGATAGGCTCCTGGTTTTGACAGGAGTTCAGTTTACTGATAAGGATACCTTATTCGAATAGATGACAAAAGCTTTACAAAAGTTTCTGGGGAAACATTCGATTCCGATGGCTCTGATGACCCAAATAGGTCAGCCTGCAATAAGGCAGAACACTACTAACAGGATGGCGAAATCGTATGGCTACGAACAGGGCTCAAGACTATAGAAGGAGACCGAGACAAGGAAATTATGAAGACAGAAACCCAGTTAGAACCTACAATAGGAAGATGAACCCCAGAAATGCATGGGGTATGATAAATCAATGTTTTCAATGTGACTCAATACCATCATGCTTTTAACTGTCCAACTTGTTATGATAGAGTGTTTGAAGCGACACATGACACGGAAGAGTCAGAAGAGGAAAATGATAGTGACCAGAAAGAAGGCATTGTCCTATTGACAAGCAGTTTTACGCTGGTAATGAGGGTGTTGGTTGCAGAATCCTTCAACGGTGCTGTATTGGACAGTGGCTGCACATCTACTGTGTGTGGAATTGACTGGTTAAAATGTTACCTGGATTCTTTGAATGCTGAAAATCGTAACAACGTTAAGGAATTTGAAAGTTCCACAAATTTCAGGTTTGGGGATGATAATACTCTGAAGTCGCTGAAAAGAGTGGTGATCCCTTGCAATATTGCCGGAGTGAATCATTTCATTAGCACGGATGTTGCATCAAGTGAGATACCTTTGCTTCTGAGCAGACCGTCGATGAAGAAAGCACCCATGAAACTGGATATGGAACAGGATAAGGCAACTGTTTTTGGAAAGACGGTGGACTTACAATTTACACAGTCAGGACACTATTATTGACAAATAATATTTCAAGTAGAGTGGTTAAGGATGTGTTAATGGAAGTTGAAAATGGGACTTTAGCTGATAAAAAGCTTGTGGTATTAAAACTGCATAGGCAATTTGCACATCCGTCTCCTCGGAGGCTGAAAAATGTATTAAAGGATGCAGGGATAAGAGATAACGACTATACTAAACTGATAGAACATGTTAGTGACCGCTGTGAAGTTTGTAGGAAGTACAGAAGGACACCAGCACGTCCGATAGTAACCCTACCTTTGGCCAGGGATTTTAACGACATTGTGGCCATGGACCTTAAGATCTGGGATAAAGCAAATAATATATTTATTTTGCATTTTGTAGATTTAGCAACCAGATTTAGTCAATCAACGATTGTACGAAGTAAAGAAAAGAGAGTAATTCTGGATCAAATTGTGGAAAAATGGATAGGGACAGGAATGGGTCCACCGGCAAAATTCCTTACGGACAGTGGGGGAGAATTTGCTAATGATGAGTTTAGGGATATGTGTGAAAACATGAATATCAGAGTTATGAATACGGCTGCAGAAAGCCCATTTAGTAATGGTGTCTGTGAAATAAATCATGCTGTCATCGAGGACATGCTTTGGAAAATTTTGGCAGATCGACCAAATTGCAGGCTAAATTCAGCTTTAGCATGTGCAGTACATGCAAAGAATTCATTGCAGATGGTTGGGGACTATAGTCCTTATCAATTAGTGTTTGGTAGAAATCCTAAATTTCCATCCATTTTGGATGACCAGCCTCCAGCTTGGGAGGGAACTACAATTAGCTCTGGTTTTGCTGAACATTTAAATGCATTACATAGCAGTAGAAACGCTTTTTTGGAAGCAGAAGTCTCTGAAAGAACACGCAGAGCTTTAAGACATAATGTACGGCCATCAGATGCCGTTTGTCAGCAAGGAGGCATGGTATACTATAAGAGAGACAATTCTAATGAATGGAAAGGCCCAGGGAAGATCCTAGGCATAGATGGCAAAACAAATATTTTGCAACATGGTAATCAAACTGTTAGGGTACATTCATCAAGGATAATGGGTACAGATTACAAATTTTCAAATTTAGACAGAGCAGACAGACATGACGAGGAACCAGCGTCATCTGATACGCATGTGTTACAGAACTATGAGGACCAATTAACTGAAAAAGACAGGGTTTCTGTGGAGGAACACAACACTTCTGATGAGTTAGAACAGGCCATTTTTCCAAAAGGGCAACTGCCAAAAGTTGATACAAAAGTGACATACTTGCCTGAAGGGTCTAGTCAATGGAAGGATGCAACTGTTATTAGTAGAACAAGGACGGCAACTGGAAAGTATAAACATTGGTTGAATGTACAGCATTTAGGGGAAGGAGTCAAGACAATGTATTGGGAAAACGAAGTTCAAAAATGGAGGGCACAGAAACGCAGTGCCAGTTCAGATAGTGCATCGGATAGTGAACAGGTCCGCAGGAAAAGGTCGAGAATTATTGAAAGGACACCCCACAGCAGAAGGGAAAGATCAAGTAGTAGCAGTACAGAACGAGATACCAGGCGGGAGAGGGGACGTAGTTTGTCAAGATCTCGGAACATGAGTAAGACTACGAATACTAATAGGAGTAGAAGTCCACATGCACGTGAGATTTTGGTGGCTTCAAATAAATTAGATGAAAAAGTTATCAAATAAGCTAAACAGCAAGAATTGCATAGTTGGAGTGAATTTGGGGTATACACGGAAGTACCGGATAGGGGACAAAGAGCTCTAACCCACAGATGGATTTGCACGGAAAAGGTTCTTCCGGATGGAACTTATAAGGCAAAGGCCAGGCTTGTGGCAAGGGGATTTGAAGAAAACTTAGAAGATCAGGATTTAAGGGTAGATTCACCTCCAGCAGGAAAGGTTATTTTAAAGATCTTCTTGGCTCTATTAGCCACAAAGGCATGGGAATGCAAATCTATAGATACAAAAGCTGCCTTTTTGCAGGGGCATCAGCTCCAGAGAGACATTTTTCTCCGTCCTCCTAAAGAAGCAGCAAACACAGAAGGGGTACTCTGGAAGTTGAACAAATGTGTATATAGATTAAATGATGCATCTGGAGTCTGGTATTTTTCGGTCAGGTCAGTTTTGTTAAAGTTAGGCTGTTGCCTTTTGAAAGCAGATCCTGCAATGTTTTACTGGCACTATAAAGGAAATCTTTCTGTCATTTTTATGATGCATGTCGATGATTTTTTGTGGGGTGGGACTAGTGATTTTGAAGCTATTGTAATCTCTGGTTTGAGGAAAGAATTCAGGGTTGGAAGTCAGGCTTCCGGTGCATTTAAATATATTGGACTGGAAATTGGACAGACTAAGTTAGGGACAACTTTACGTCAGCAATTTTATTTGGAAAGCATCAGCCCAATAGCAATTAGTTGTGGCTGAGTTTCACAAAAAGACGCAATGGTTTCAAAGATAGAAAAAGAGCAACTGCGAAGTTTAATTGGGCAACTGAACTGGTTAGGTAGACAGACTAGACCGGACGTGAGTTTTGATGTCTTAGAGTTGAGTACAAAACTGAATGATCCCAAAGTGGAAGACATAATAAGAGCAAATAAAGCGTTGGCCAAACTAAAAATACAGGAGTGTGTTTTGAAGTTTCCAGTTTTAGGTGACCTTAGGCACTTGAAACTCATAGTTTATAGTGATGCGTCCTACACAAATTTATGTGATGGGGTTTCAAGCGCAGGAGGTTTCATAATTTTCCTTTTGGGGAACAATGGTAAATGTTGCCTGCTTGTGTGGGAAACAAAGAAAATAAGGAGAGTGGTAAAAAGCACTTTGGCTGCTGAGCCGTTAAGACTTGTAGAGGCGGTGGATATGGCCTTTTATATAAGTATGATATTGACAGAAATTTTGGGATTAGGGGATTTGGGTAATATACCTATTGACTGTCACATTGACAATAAATCCCTGTGGGAAAATGTGCACTCAACAAAAAGTGTCAATGAAAAGAGGTTACGGATATACATCGCAAGTTTGAAGCAGATGTTGGACAGAGGGGAAATAACAAAAATTAAATGGGTCGACAGGAGTTATCAACTGTCAGACTGTTTTACGAAAAGAGGGGTGAGATCACAGAAACATTTGGATATTGGTAATGAAGGGCGTTGTTTCTGTGACTGTTTTTTTTTCTTACTTGTCCAAACAAAAAAAAAGGGCGGGGGGGAAATCATGTGCGTGTTTTTGAATTTCTTGAAATTTTGTTTTCACCTAATTATTTTTTTCTCCAAGGAAGGGGAGACTGTTAAGTAATGGGTTAAGAGACATTGCAATTAGTTGTCTCGTTTATGTTAAGTGTCCATTAATTGACACTGATATGTAAAGGGGCTTCAGGTGGCCTCTGTCAGGTGATGTATAGTTAGAGTTTTGTGCAAAGGCTGTTGGAAGGAAATAAATGTGTGTTTGTGAAAAAGGAACAGAACTTTAGACTCTTCATATCACAGCAACTAAAACGTCTAACAAAGAGACCCAATTCTTTCAAAGGTCAAACGAATGGTAGTCTGGCTGGTGTTACAAGAAGTCTGAACAGCTGAGGCCCTACTTCACTCATCAAGGAGAGTTGACAGCTGAAGACAGTGGGATTCTGTGGGGATCACGGGTGGTCGTCACGCCTCAGGCCAGGGGACCCCTCCTTCAAGAGTTACACAGCGCCCACCCAGTGCAGACAAAGATGAGGATGTTGGTGCAGAGTTACATCTGGTGGCCAGGCATAGATAAAACCATCGAATAACTAGCACAACAGTGCCACTCTTGCCAACTGCAGCAATCTTTGCCGTCATCCGCCACTCTTCACACTGGGAATGGCCAGGTCGCCTTTGGGCCAGAGACACACGAGAACAGACCCCTATCACCCAGCGTTGAATGGTCTGGCTGAGAGAGCCATCCAAATGTTCAAGAATGCCATGAAAAAGCAATCTAATTCCCTTCACCAGACGTTGGCTAATTTACTGTTGTTATACAACTCAACTCCTCATTCAACACAGGGGTCAGACCAGTTGAGCTGCTCATGGGTCGTCAGTTGAGAACCCGATTTGACCTTGTGCAATCAAATTTAGCGGGGAGGGTGGAGGTGCATCAGGCCTCCCAGGAAGGTCAGCGGTCAAAGCAGTGAGGACAAGTCGTTCTGGAAGGCAGACCCGGTTTTGGTCTGTAATTTCGCCTCAGGTTCACCTTGGGTAGGACAGGTTATGGCCCAGTCAGAGCCGGTATCGTATGTGGTCATTGTGAATGACCACAGAGGGATACGGACCCAGGAAGTGTAGAAGATTGTAGTTTAGTCGGGCAGCATGGTCGGCATGGGCTTGGAGGGCCGAAGGGCCTGTTCCTGTGCTGTACATTTCTTTGTTCTTTGTTTGTTCTAATATATGTTTCTCATTTGTTTATGTCGAGAAGTTTTTAACTTTGATGATGATGAATCCTCAAAGTCGTCCATGATAAAAAATAATTTATTGAGTTTCCCCACCGACATCCACAGCGATCGGGGATCCTCCTTCATGAGTGATGAGCTGCGTCAGTTCCTGCTCAGCAAGGGCATCGGCTCGAGCAGGACGACCAGCTACAACCCCCAGGGAAACGGGCAGGTGAAGAGGGAGAACGGGACGGTCTGGAAGGCCGTCCTGATGGCCCTTCGGTCGAGAAATCTTCCGGTCTCCTGCTGGCAGGAGGTCCTCCCCGATGCGCTCCACTCCATCTGGTCGTTCCTGTACACCGCTACAAATGAGACCCCTCACGAACATGTGATTGCCTTCCCTAGGAAGTCCACCTCCAGGGTCTCGCTCCCAACATGGCTGACAGTTCCTGGATCCGTCCTCCTCCGGAAGCATGTGCGGACCCATAAAGCGGATCCCTTGGTTGAGAAAGTCTACCTCCTCCATGCAAACCCACAGTACGCCTACGTGGCACACCCTGAAGGGCGACAGGACACAGTCTCCCTCCAGGACCTGGCACCCGCTGGGTCCCCACCCACAACCCCCGACCTGATACCGCTCCTTCCCCCCCCAGTTGCCTCATTCACCCCTGCGCCTCCCACCAGTGAACCTCACCGCAGCCCCACCCCAGCAGGATCCGTCGCCTCACTGGATCCACTAAGGGGTGACAAAGAAGAGGACAACACGCTCCCGGTGTCGCAGGTGACCACGTCGGCGCCCACATCACCACCAGGACTGAGGCGATCGCAGCGGACGGTCAGAGCCCCCGACAGACTCAATCTGTAATGTTTTTCTCCACCCCCGCAGGACTCTTTTTTAAATGGGGTGAATGTGGTAAGCACAACTTGTAACACATTGCATGTATTACGATACTGCCACTGTATTACAGGTACCACAGTAAATCCCAGCCTGCTGGCTGCTCCCAGCAGGTGACGTATAAAAGTGCATGCTCTCCTGCGCTGCGGGAGGCACAACATCTTGTACAATAAAGCCTTGATTGTTCCATCATTCTCGTTGCAACATTGCCAGCCTCACACTCTCTCCCTTCAATGCCTCTACACACCTCCAGTTCTTCAGCTATGACAGGTACATCACCCACAGTGAAACACACTCACTGACATTCTTCACTCTTTCCTGCAGAACAAGGTGCAACAATAGAAGGGAGCAGAACAGAATTGGTGGTAGATAAGGATGCCTGTACCTCCATAACCCTGTGGAGGAGATAGTTTTCTGCATAATGGGGCTGCCTGCATCTGAGCCTATGGCATCTGGTATGTCTGAGAATATTGAGGTGAGAGCAAGTTCTTACTTTTTACCCCTTCTCAACTCCCAGTTCATCCACATCCTGCAATCTGGCACAATGAAAACACTCTAGATGGTGTAACCATGGACCCCTTGCTTTCCACCCCAACTCCTTCCGATATTCTGCAATCAGACATCCAAGTACTGCAGCCTGCACATTTTTTAAAGGGTTCTGAGATGAAAATGGACACAAATTAGTTTCTATCTGCCATGCAATTGCAGCAACCTCATGCCTTTCAATCGGGAGCCAGATAGCAGTTTCCATAACACTAACAGTAGAACAGCATCTTCGATTACAACTTTTGGATTTCATTGAATCCAAACATTGGCTGATGTTGCTGCAACATTTGTACATAAATATCAGTGAGCGCCATTAATTTTACCATTATTTTGACAGGAAATTATAGTTTAATATTTTTGAGAACTTTCTTTCTTGCCTCACAAGGTGCTCTGTTATCTACCTATTGTAGGGAGGGACAGGGGGCAGTTAGCTTTTTTCAGTAAATAATGCCACGCCTTTCAACAACAGTTTATGTTGCTGTAGCACCTTTAATTAAATAAAAGGTCTCAAGACACTTCACAGGAGTATTTTAAAACAGAATTTGGCACCTAGTCGCATAAGGGAATGAAATATAAGTCAAAGTGATTGACTTGAAGAAATGTTTTGAAATGAGGAAAGAGAGAGAGATGAAGAGGTTTGGGGAGGGAATTTTGGAGTCTAGGATCTAGGCAACTGAAGGACTATCTGCCAGTGGTAGAGTAATGAAAATGAGGGATGTGAGCTACCTTGTCCATCCAGGTAAACCTTTCAGGGCCCAAACTGACAGCCTTAGACACGTTCATGAGTTTGTGTGAAATCCAGCACGAAATGATCTACTCAGGTTAGCCATGATCATGCCAATCTTACAGCATGTGGAACTGTCCGAATCCCAAAGCATATATTAATTGGTGAAGGTAGCCTTGCAGTAGACCATGATAGAGAACCTTGGCAGATTCTTCAACTAATAGGTCAAGGAAGAGGAGTTAATTTGGCTGCTCCATTTCAAAGTGAATTTGATCGTCAGATGGAGCCCATTAAGACATGTAAGGAAATTATGCCATGCAGCTGCGGATTTAAATATAGTAAACTTATCATCCACATATCCACATATTAGAAAGATGCAAGGGGGGAAGGAAGTTTGGTGCCATCCCATCGAAGACACGCTCCTCATGGAACCCAACAAAATTATTTGTGAGAGCTGGGCCTAGAGGGAACCCCATGGCAACACAATTTATTTGGCATTCATGGTGTTGTTAAAATTGAATTCAACTGCGCAAGTTGCAAGTTCAAAAGTTCAATAAATACACAATGGTAGCAGGCCTAGATCCCCATGATATAGTGCCGCAGCACCAATATCTATGTATTCCTTAAGTGGAACATTGGTGAATAGGTTAACAATGTCAAATGAGCAAATGGGCACAGCATTGCTATCGATATGCATGTCCTGTGTGGTTTTGACAAATGTAAAGGAATCCTTCACCGTGCATGCGTAAAACTTGCTCAAAACTTTTGTTGTTCCCCTCACATTGGTATGCTTGTGAATTGTCCTGGTGAGTACAAGACGAAAAGCTTTGACAAAAGATAATAACCATTCTATCTCAGAACCATGTTAATTGTTCATAAGAGAAAAACGTTTCTCATTGCAAAGCATGAATGAGCTCACTTCCTATCTGGGCAATTCTGGGGTTCAATAAGTGTACAAGCTGCACATTTCTTTCAATTAGTAAATAGTATAGTTTTTAATGGTTGCTCATGGCACCCTGCCAGAATGCAGGTTTTAATTGGAAGTCTGTGTGGTATTTTGGGGTTTGGTTTAGTCCTGAGCCTCCTAATTCCCTGTAGAGTTCAATTGCGGCTAAATAATTTCAGGCCCTGCTCTTATCCCACAGGAAAATTCTATGCTGCTTGTTTTAGGAGAAAGATAATCTCAAAGACTTTACGGAATTTCACAGAAAATAAGTAGTGTGGTACAGGGTGATGAACATGTTGAGAATGTCAACTGAAGCTCATAATGACATTACATCTGTGCTCTCCTACCAAGTTTGTTGCATTGAATCTATCTTTAGATGTTTATATGCACCTTTTACACTTGGTGCAATGTTGCTGTGGAAGTAATCTTTTGAATTGCTTCATAACACTTGCTGGTCACGTGTTGTGGCCACTTTCAGCTGCGAATCAGAGGCAGCCCAGCCACAGGTTTTCCTTTGCTGACATACCAGTTTTCCCATGTAAGTGGGTGGGCTTCAGGAAATAATTCCACCACTCTAGCAGTCTTCTGAGAGTTGCAGGAATTTTCACTAGAAGTAAAAGGCGAGGACTGAATGCAGCTGCCCAAATACGAGCAGGTGTATTCACATTGTATGGTAACAATGAGAAAAATGCAAAGTGGCACATTTTCTATCATTAATGCTGGAATGTTAGTGCATACATCTTGTACAGTGTTGCGTAGGTGGTGGGAGATGGAATTCACACAAAAGTCCCCAAAGAAATGACAAGAAACTGATTAAACACCTGAGTCTGAGTTTTTCAAAATGTTGTGCTCGATAAACATTTGGCCATCTTCTATTCCGTGTCTCATATCTCACTCTCCCCTGCAGCCTCCCAAGGAAATAGCAGTTCCATTAGGAACTAATAAGGCTCACTCTGGGAAAATCATTGGAAAAACTGATTAATTGATATTTATTGTCACATGTACCGAAGTATAGTGAAAAGTATTTTTTTGCAGCCAAGGGAACATGCACAGTACGTACATAGTAGACAAAAGAATAATCGACAGAGTACAGTGACAAATGGTACATCAACAAATAGTGATTGGTTACAGTGCGGAACAAGGGCCAAACAAGCAATACATGAGCAAGAGCAGCATACGGCATTGTGAATAGTGTTCCTACAGGCAGCAGATCAGCCCGAGGTGCAGTCGTTGAGGAGTCTAGTAGCTGTGGGGAAGAAGCTGCTCCTATGTCTGGATGTGCGGCTCTTCAGACTTTTGTATCTTCTACCTGATAGAAGGACAAAGCCTGGGTGTAAGGGGTCTCTGACAATGCTGTCTGCCTTCCTAAGGCAGGGAGAGGTGTAGACAGAATCAATGGGAGGGTGGTAAGTTTGTGTGATGTGTTGGGCTGAGTTCACCACACTCTGTAATCTTGGGCTGAGCAGTTGCTATACCAAGCTGTGAATAGGATGCTCTCTACGGCACATCTGGAGAAGTTTGTGAGTGTCGATGCAGGCATGCCGAATTTCTTTAGCTTTCGTAGGAAGTAGAGACTTTATTGGGCTTTCTTGGCCATTGCATCAACGTGAGTGGACCAAGACAGACTCTTGGTGATGGTGACCCCCAGGAACCTAAAGCTTTCAACCATCTCCACTTCGGAGCCATTGATGCAGATGGGGAGGTGCTATGCTCCCTGAAGCCAATGATCAGCTCCTTGGTCTTTTCAACATTTAGAGAGAGGTTGTTTTCAGTACACAATGCAACCAAGTGATCTATCTCCCTTCTGTAGTCTGAAGTATATCCTTCGCAACAAATTTATGCAAAGCCATTTATGAGAAACATTCTGAACATTTGGGTTGGAGTCCTGCTTCATTTAAAATTGCCAAATTGAGCAAAAGCTTTCATAAGAACATGAGAACTAGGAGCAGGAGTAGTCCATCTGGGCCCTCGAGCCTGCTCCACCATTCAATGAGATCATGGCTGATCTTTTGTGGACTCAGCTCCACTTTCCGGCCCGATCACCATAACCCTTAATCCCTTTAGTCTTCAAAAAACTATCTATCTTTATCTTAAAAACATTTAATGAAGGAGCCTCAACTGCTTCACTGGGCAAGGAATTCCATAGATTCACAACTCTTTGGGTGAAGAAGTTACTCCTAAACTCAGTCCTAAATCTACTTCCCCTTATTTTGAGGCTATGCCCCCTAGTTCTGCTTTTACCCACCAGTGGAAACAACCTGCCTGCATCTATCCTAACTATTCCCTTCATAATTTTATATGTTTCCATAAGATCCCCCATCATCCTTCTAAATTCCAACGAGTAGAGTCCCAGTCTACTCAACCTCTCCTCGTAATCCAACCCCTTCAGCTCTGGAATCAACCTCTCCTCTGCATACGCTCCAGTGCCAGTATGTCCTTTCTCAAGTAAGGAGACCAAAACTGAACACAATACTCCAGGTGTGGCCTCACTAACACCTTATACAATTGCAGCATAACCTCCCTAGTCTTAAACTCCATCCCTCTAGCAATGAAGGACACAATTCCATTTGCCTTCTTAATCACCTGTTGCACCTGTAAACCAACGTTTTGCGACTCATGCACTAGCACACCCAGGCCTCTCTGCACAGCAGCATGTTTTAATATTTTATCATTTAAATAATAATCCCTTTTGCTGTTATTCCTACCAAAATGGATAACCTCACATTTGTCAACATTGTATTCCATCTGCCAGACCCTAGCCCATTCACTTAGCCTATCCAAATCCCTCTGCAGACTTCCAGTATCCTCTGCACTTTTTGCTTTACCACTCATCTTAGTGTCGTCTGCAAACTTGGATACATTGCCCTTGGTCCCCAGCTCCAAATCATCTATGTAAATTGTGAACAATTGTGGGCCCAACACTGATCCCTGAGGGACACCACTAGCTACTGATTGCCAACCAGAGAAACACCCATTAATCCCCACTCTTTGCTTTCTATTAATTAACCAATCCATACTACTACTTTCCCCTTAATGCCATGCATCTTTATCTTATGCAGCAACCTTTTGTGTGGCACCTTGTCAAAGGCTTTCTGGAAATCCAGATATACCACATCCATTGGCTCCCCGTTATCTACCGCATTGGTAATGTCCTAAAAAATTCCACTAAATTAGTTAGGCACGACCTGCCCTTTATGAACCCATGCTGCGTCTGCCCAATGGGACAATTTCCATCCAGATGCCTCGCTATTTCTTCCTTGATGATAGATTCCAGCATCTTCCCTACTACCGAAGTTAAGCTCACTGGCCTATAATTACCCGCTTTCTGCCTACCTCCTTTTTTAAACAGTGGTATCACGTTTGCTAATTTCCAATCCGCCACGACCACCCCAGAGTCTAGTGAATTTTGGTAAATTATCACTAGTGCATTTGCAATTTCCCTAGCCATCTCTTTTAGCAGTCTGGGATGCATTCCATCAGGGCCAGGAGACTTGTCTACCTTTAGCCCCATTAGCTTGCCCATCACTACCTCCTTAGTGATAACAATCCTCTCAAGGTCCTCACCTGTCATAGCCTCATTTCCATCAGTCACTGGCATGTTATTTGTGTCTTCCACTGTGAAAACCGACCCAAAAAGCCTGTTCAGTTCCTCAGCCATTTCCTCATCTCCCATTATTAAATCTACCTTCTCTTCTCCCCTTAACTCTGAGTTGAACAACAAGCCACTAAGTTCCTTAAATATGTGGAAACTGTTTCTATTTAGGATATGTTATGGGCGAGGCTTTTCAGAATCCCAAAATGTATCATGGTGTTCAACCAACCTCTTCCTTTAATGGATTTGTTGCTTTTCCGAGCACACAGCTTTTTCCCTAGGTGTGGGATTACAATTATGGACACGTGGGTTTTTAAACACAAAACACTGTTTATTCCATGAAATCAACTTAACATTTTAAATAAACATTGGATCTCTTAACACCCCTTACTTCAAAGATAACTCAGAAAATATTGCAACAGTAAATAATTCCTTAAAATGTTCCTTCAAACTTCCAAGAGACTTAACACCTTTACACAGGATGACATCAGGTTAAAGGATATATATTTTTTCTGTAGAATGGCAAAGATATATTAGCTTGGTTGCCTTCAGCTCCAGCAAAACAGCCAGGCACTTTTAAACTGCTCTCAGCAAAACCAGCCAGGCACTTTCTAAGCTGCAAAAGCAAACTGCAAAACTTGCAGCTCTCTGGAATCACACAGACACACAAACACTGCTTTTAAACTGAAATGAAAAAACCTGCAAAATGGCTGACCTAAAGCCCAGCCCCACCCACTCTCTGACATCACTGTTTTCTTAAAGGTACATTGCTTACACATCCATTTCTTAAAGGCACTCTTGCATGACAGATAAATCTTCCTCCCCCTCACCCCTCCCAATGATATTTATCTCAGTTTTTCTGAAGATAGTTGGCATTGTTTTTGACACTAGACATTGGAATCTTATAGCTATTGTTCCAAACTTATAGAAGGATCATACGGATACAAAATGCTAACTTTGTTTTTCTCTCCACAGATGCTACCAGACCTGCTGTGTTCGTCCAGCATTTTCTGTGGCAGTATTTTACTTTTATTTCTGGTCTATATCTACTTTAGGTTCTTGAGCTAAAATTACTCTATCTGGAACCTGACTATGTTTCATTCTGTGAAGATTAATTTTAAGAATATTTTATCCCATATTTTGATTCTCTGTGTTATTATTTATCAATTTATCTTTTGAGGGACCAGTCTGCTCGTCAACACAGAATTTCACACAAACATATTGATCCTACTTGTTTCTGTAATTCACTACTGGCCTCTTTCCAGTCTAGTTTACTTTCTATGTATCTTCAATTGAATTTTGTAAGATTTCTCACCCTTTCTACATTTTATCCCATTGTTATATTGTTCTTTCTAACCTTCCTCTTTTTTTGTGTACCAACTTACACCCAGATTTTGTAGGCCTGCATTGTGGGTTGGTGAGGAAGTTACCATTCCCATATAAAACCTACGTACTCGGGCAGACTTTCCAGTTACCATAAGAAAATATTAATGAGTATTAATAAAGTAGGATAGTGAATTTGAAATCAAAATGTAATTCAAAATGTAATTCTATTTTCTGTAATTAGGGTTTATTACAACATTTGGCTGTAGTGAAAATGCAAGCTTTTGAGCACTTGTTGTACAGCCTGAGACCATAAAACATAGAGAAATTAAACTTGTCTATACTGAAGTTACGATTAATATCCAATTGAAGTTTTCAACTCAATGTGATGGGAATTAAAGTTGCACGCATCAGCATTCACAATGATATCATGTCAATAGCAATAAAGCGGCTTCCAATGTGCCATTTCTTGGGTAGAAAGGTTTTTTCTGTGTAAATGTTTTGAATGAATCATATATGTCCATTATGTCATGTTTTTATCATTAACTCTGTCGAGTCGGCTATTAATTTCTGTGAGATATTCCCTTTGCTGGAGGCAAGTTCTCGTATCAAAGCAAAATTCTTTGGATTGTAACATATCCAATTGCAAGATCCAGCCAGCTTTTGTTTCCAGGAGACCAAGTTTTCAGTCTAACATTGAAGTTCAAATGTAAAAGAAATCTGAAAATCTTGAACTCGTTTAATCTAATGACAAGAATTTAAGAAACATTCTGTAACTAAATTTATCGGGTTTCTCTCAATTTCATGCAATTGAACCAAATTAAGCAATTCTTCACTAATTCTTTAAATGTACGCTTTCGAGAGCAGTTGTATCTAACACAAAGATGTAAAAATGTTCACCACAGAATTTTCGCTGAATGTAACATTTATAACCAGAATTATAAGCTGATGAAAATAATTTATGATCAACATTATAATGCAAGGTTAACAGGAAAAAAGCAAATTTCAAATATATTAGGAGAATAAAAATCAACTACAAATGTTGGAATCTAAAGTCAAAGGAGAAATGCTGAAAGTACATACCAATCAGTATCTGTCTGAAGAAAAGGCTAGTTTGGAGGCTATTTTCCCCACATTAAAGACTATTGCAAATTATTGTTGTTGAAAGAAATGCATGCTGGAGTCATAAAAAATAATATTCTGAGCGAGATGGATGTATTCAATGTTGTGCTTGAGTTGGAAACAAGTGAAAAATATTCCAATGACTATTGTCATCTCTTGACATAATGACCACTAAATCCTTTCTCCGTTTAAAAAAGATTGTCTCCGAAGAAACATTGAAAAATGGTCATGAACAGTAAAGCAAAGTCGCCATAGTCCCAGATGACCACAGGCCACTTTCCCCTTTGAAGGGGCGAGCTGACTGGTGGTGATTCAACCTGAGGACCACCACACCTCAGGTGAAGGGCAAGGTTGAGAAGGTGGGCCCTTCATTAATAACCTCAGCTGGTACGGGCATGAACACAGTTAACTATTACTCAGTGAAGGCATGAAGCACACAACTTAGCTGCATTGAATAAACTTGTAAATTGAAATTCTCATTCTGCTGAGGGGATCCATTGAAGGAAATAAAGATCGGGAGAGATGTAAAACGGGTTGCGAACTCACTATCAGATATTTTGCTTCTATCACACAAAGTCAAGATCAATCCCATTGAGTTCCTGTTCAACATTTAGACTTCTGTGGTGTTATGAAGACAATAACCACTGCCTTTGAGAATCGGAGAAACAGATGAAACTGAACATTAGGTTACCTGTCTCTCACCTCCGTTTGAGAATGGAGACTTGCATGTGAGACCTAACCTAAAGAGTCTGTGAAAAATATGTTTGAAATGACTGAGTACAGTTTGACGTATCTTCAATGCTCATTTCTTCCATCTTTATATTACAGCCAGAGGTACTCAGTCATTTTGGTTGTAGGTTACAGTTCAAAGCAATGTCTGCTTGAGGGCTACTCTCACAAACCAAATGTAAGGCAATTCCACGTGTTAAATTTAATAATAACATATGTGTTGAGCATTAATAAAATATGCCAGCAGAAATCAGATAAATTGTGGATAATGTCTCGAGGCAAAAATGAAACTTAAATCTTTCCAATATTCACCTTAAAAATATTAAAGATCGATGGTTTACAATAATAAATCAAATATTATAGTGAAATACTATAAACAATCCAAATTTTTGTACAGCAGGTCTTTTGTTTCTATGAAGCATTTTAAAAGTTATTAGATACGGCATTTTTGCGAAAATGTATAACCCATCCCTAGTTATTCTTGAGAAGGCGATGGTGGGCCTTCTTCGTGAACCTCTGATGTTTGTATGGTGAAGGCTCCCTAAGGCTGCTAGGTGGAGAATTTCAGGATTTTGATACAGCCAATGAAGGAATGACGATATATCTCCAAGTCAGGGTGTACATGACTTGGATTTGATGTTATTACTAGACATATTGCAATCCTTGTCTTTATGCATGGTGGGAGATGATGTTGAAGAATACTTAAACACCATGCAGACAGGCATCCACTCCCTGTAAGCAAGCAGCATCATTCTGCCTGAGAGTGGGATTTCAAACTGGAGCTGCTGCTGCTCATCACCCACCTATGGATCCCGATCACCTGGCATCAAACAATGTATGTGTGCAAGTGGAGAGCGATGTCGGGCATTATATGAATTATATGTCGAGGGAAAGATGAAACTTACATCTCCCCTAGTCATCCTAAAAATACTCATATTAGGCAGCATGGTGGCGCAGTGGTTAGCACTGCTGTCTCAGGGCGCCGAGGTCCCAGGTTCGATCCCGGCTCTGGGACATTGTTTGTGCGGAGTTTGCACATTCTCCCCATGTTTGCGGGGGTTTCGCCCCACAACCCAAAGATGTGCAGGGTAGGTAGATTGGCCCTTAATTGGAAAAAATTAATTGGGCACTCTAAATTGAAAAAAGAAAGCTCATATTAAAGGCCAGTTGTTTCATAATAATAATATCACCGCAGGTCCATGCTATTGACATGCCTCTGGACATAGTTACTTGAAACTGCTGGAGATGCAGAGACAGGCAGGCGAACATCTAACAGAGATGTTGGCACGGTTTGGTGAAAACCTGGAGGGGCAGGTGACCACCATACAGAGCCAGGTCCAGCAGAATATGTAGTGGCTGCCAGATATGTGCTCAGATCTACATTTCGCCGCTCTAGCCATGGGCCCTCGGCACCATTGGCTAAGTGAGAGAGGGGTGCCTGGATCTCCCTCCAGGTGCCTCTCCTACTGGATTCAGGAGGAACACCAGCATGCCCCTGAAGTGCATTATCGCAGGACGCTCCAAGGCGTTTTGCTGCCACTCCCCCTTCCCTCTGCCAGTCACCTCAGAACCTCCAGCAGTTGAGGCTGAAGGGGCAATATCTGCACCTGTGCAGCAAACCCTCAGCAGGCTGGAGATATCTAGGCATCAGGCCTAGCAATGGGGCACAGTGGTCAGTAGGATGTCTCCCCCTCTGCTGCAGATGTCGGAATCAGACGGAGATGTACTGTGAGAATATGTAAGTGAAAATCCTTCTCATGGCCAATATGTGATATAGGTTTTCAATCATTCAATGACATTGTAAGTTTCTGAGCAAATCCTACACAGACATATTTCGAGCACCAAATCTTCCTCCTGCAATAGTATCGCCCGCAGCTTATCACCAAGCCACCATAGACAATTTGGTTGTGGATTAAAGAAGATTTTAAGTCACCGAAGTTACATGACTGGGCCTTCAGCCTCAGGTCTGTGACAACTTACCAAATGATTCGGCAGGTCTCTGGGCAAGCTTACCAAACAGATCGCGTTCAATCGTTTCATTCTTCTTGGAGGAACAATGCTTATCGAAGTGCTTCAATGCTTCTTCAAAGTTTTTCTGATCCCTGTCACTTTCAAAGACAAATGAGTTATATAGTTCGAGTGCTTGTGAACCTGCCAATGTTAACAGCAACGCGATTCACCTTTCATCAGGCTGGGCCTGCAGGCCCATGGCCGAAACATAAAGTTGGAACTGCTGTTTGAACAGCCGCCAGTTCTCACCTACGTTACCGGATGACTGAAGCTGGTGGGGGGCCCTCAGTCCGTCCACCTCGAGCTTCAGCATTTTTACGCATTGGGTCGCCTCAGGCTGCAGTTCACCAGACCGATCTTCAAGCCGAATGCCTAACGTTGTCACTGCCATTGCCATCCTCAAACCTTCACACCTCGTACCATGTTGTCTTTGGTCCTTTGTACTATTATGAAGAGCTCACCAAACACTTTGATCTGTCCAAACCAAGGTCCTTTTATTGTGTCTCGTGCGGTAGGATGGCAATCTGATACGGAGCACGTTACCATGGAGTCTTGCTACTCCTTTAGAACTTACACCTTGTGCTGACCAATTACATGTGCATCTTATTCCCTCTACATCTTGTTCTGAAGATGGCCAGATGTGCCTCTCCTTATATCCAAGTCTCAGGTCACATGACCATGGTCTGGATATTGCATGGTGAATCTGTACCACCACCTGCTGGTTGGAGGTCTCATACGATCCAACTATGATATGGCCCTTATGCGTATCACCATAGGACACTACTGGTGGATGAGCAAAACTCTTCTGGTGATGTTCCTGCATGGCAAGCGACATAGTATTAGTACATCGCCTGATCAAGGGGTTGAACTACTTCGAACTCACTTGCGTTTTGTCATCTGGAGGAAGGTGAAATGGCCTCTCTGTCAGCACTGCCTGCTCCTCCCCTGCTACCTGTATGGCTAACTCCTCGTAAGGAGCAATGAATCTCAACTCGGGCATCCCACCACCCGTCTTTTCTCACTCATGGTGGTTGTGGGCAAGCTTCTCCTGCAGGAACACTAATAGGGATGATGTGAGCTGGCTTGCTGACGGGTCAGATGTCGATGATACCTGTCATGTGTGGGCACTGCGCATAAGCAGGGAGGGCTTATGATGAAAAGTGCCAGGATGGTGCGAGGAAGCCTGTAGGAGGGCAAGTGCTAGGGTCCTGTTAGGTGGCAGCATGTGGGACTGAGGTGACATTCTGAGGGAGGCAAATAGGAGACGGAGCACTTACCCTGAGAGAACAGAGGAGGTCATTCACCTTGTTTCAGCATTACACACTCGTCCTCTTGGTCAGGCTGCTGACACTGACCCGTGCTGCGACTGCGCCCCAGGCAAGATTTGTTATCTTGCTGGATCAGTCGCGCCATTATTCCAAGTACCTGGAAATTGCGGCCTGGATTGTGCTGCCAGCTCTGACAAGAATCACACTGCTTTTCTGGCCAAAAATAACACTTGTCTAAAATGAGTTTTTGTCATTTTTTTTGAAAATATCACCCTTGGTTTGAAGGACTTCAATTGTGTGTATTGAATGGTCATTTTGTTGGGATTTTTGAAATTAGACAGGGTCCTGTAAGGGTTTGGCACTTCATTGAAACTGTATGATGGTTGCTATGGAGGTTATGGACACACTATTAATGAGCCTCGGAGGTTGTGGAAAATCTGAGCTTCTTAACGTATGGTGGTTTCTATATCTGGTCACCTTTGTTAAACTGGAGAGGCAAGCCAAGATATATTGCTCACCTCCTGATCCCCCAGAAGCTTTTGTCTCAACAGAGTCTGCAGCTGAGGTATTCCATAGTTTGCAGGTGAACATATAGGGCGGGATTCTCCATTCCGGGGACATAGTCCCCACACAATAGGAAAACCGGCGCGAACCACTCCAGCGTCAATAGCCCCCGAAAGTACGGAATTTTCCGCACTTCTGGGGCTAGGTGGACAGCGGAGGGGTTGGTGCCACGCCAGCCAGCGCCAAAGGGACTGCACGAGTTAGCGCATGCGTCAAAGAGCCGGCGTGATCTCACGCATGTGCGGAACCACCGGTGTGTTTTGGCGCATGAATTGGGGGTTCTCTTTTCCGCACCAGCCATGGCGGAGCCCTACATGGGCTGGCACGGAAGGAAGGAGTGCCCCCATGGCACAGTCCCGCTCACAGATTGGTGGGCCCCGATCGTGGGCCAGGCGACCGTGGCCCCCCCCCCCCCGGGGTCGGATCCCCCCGCACCTCCCCGAAGACAACCCCCACCGAATTGCCTGCCAGGTCCTGCCGTGTGGGACCATGTCTAACGCACGCCGGTGGGTCTGGCCAAAAATGGACGGTCGCTTGGCCCATCGAGGCCCGGAGAATTGCCGGGGGGCTGCTGCCAACGGCCCCCTACTGGCGTGGCGTGAACCCCGCCCCCGCCCGTAAAACAGCACCGGCGAACACAGCAGCTGGCATCGGGGCGGCGGGGCGGGATTCACGCCGCCACCCGGGGATTCTCGACCCGGCTGGGGGTTGGAGAATCCCGCGGGTGGAGTTCTTAGCCAGGCCTTCCCTGGATTGGAACATGTATGACTGAGTCATGTGCGACCTCCTTCCAAGTCAGAAGTGTGTGAGGCTTTGTTGGGACCTTATATATGGGCATGTCCATGCCAAGGGCCTGAAGCCATTTCCCTTCTAGGTGCCAGAGGTCACGGGCCTGCAGGTTTGTCTGGAGGGATTATGCTGTATCTGCTGGCACTTCCACAGACACATTTTGTGAAGCAAAAATCACAAGTTCTTGCAGGGGCCTCACTCGGGCTAAAATTGGGATACAGTGGAGGTCTCACAGGTTTGCTTAGTGTGGAGCCCCATCTCCCTGGCATCTTCAGCTCTCCACCTGAGCGGTCCAGACAGCAGATACTAATCTACAGCATCCCGCTATTCTGATCCATTGTTGCCATTGTCGAGGCACGGGCGCATTCTTCTGGGCCTAGTGGGTTCTGCCAAGGTGTCATGAATCAGGCCATCTGAAGACATCCCTTTTTACCCAAGAGATTTCCCAGCCAAGGGGAAGCAAACACTAATGGCATCTGAGCTGTAAGCGTCATGAGAGCTCCCTGGGAAGCAAGCACATACTTGAAGGACTTATTTTCAAAGATCAAAGAACAATACAGCACAGGAACTGGCCCTCCGTCCCTCCAAGCCTGTACCGGTCGGTCATGATACCAACCTTAGCCAAAACCCTCAGCACTTCCTTGTGCCGTATCCTTCTATACCCATCCTATCCATGAAAGATTGCCCGGGAAGGGGGAGAAGGTGAGGCAGAAGGGGCTACCTGCAATCGAGGTCAACCAAAGGAACTCCCGTGTTATGACCTGCCTCTTCACTACTGGCTGGGGACTAATGGCAATCCCACAATCCTTAGTGAGTGTGAGCTTCCCCAATGACCGGGGGGAGGGGCGGAGAAATCATGAGCAGAGCGACCTGCATAAATAGAGCTGGCCAGTGTAGAACCAGCAGAGAGGAGTGAGCAGTAAGGGAGTACTGCTGCTGTTGTATATATGTAATTGGAAATAACGTTATTTCTTTCTATTCTACAAACTCGTGCTGGATTCTTCGTGGCCCTCACAAAACTGGTGCTGAGGGTTAAAGAGCATAGCTGTCTACGCTGCTGGAGTTTTGTCGGATACAGGTTGGAAGTTTTTTTTCTGTTGCACCATGCCTCTTTATGGACGTTTGGATGTCTTTGATGCTGCGCTGGAAAGTTGGAACGAGTACGCACAGCAGATGCTTCACTTTCTCCGGGCGAATAACATCACCGAAAACGAATGCTAGGTGGTCATTTTGCTCACCGCCTGTGGCCTGTATATGTTTGGGATGATTAGGAGCCTTACGTGCCCAGCAGCGCCGGACACCAAGATGTTTGATGAACTTGTGACCTTGGTGGGGCAACATTTTAACCCAACCCCGTCCACGATAGTCCAGCGTTATCGGTTTAATACTGCAGAGAGGACCCCAGGAGAATCCCTTGCTGAGTTTCGATCAAGGCTGATTGCGGAGTACGGTGACTATGGTGAGACTTTGTCAGAAATGTTAAGTGACCGTCTGATTTGCGGTAGTAACATCACGGCCACTCAGAGAAAGTTGATAGCCAAGCCGACATTGACTTTTCAACAGGCCATTCAGGTAGTATTGTCCCGAGAGAGCGCAGAACCAGGAGTACAGGAGCTACAGGGAAAGGATCTACATGCCTTGGGGTGCAACCCCTTGTGTCCAAAAGCATCTCCCCTGTTGCTAAATGTTCCTATATTTATTTGGCTCTGAATATGGCTGTCAATATGGTCGCCTTCCTTAATTCTAATCACGTTTGCTCTAGAGTCGCCAGATATCTTTCGACCGCCACAAGGTTCAAAACCGAATACTGATCAAAGACTCGATACACCAGTTAGTTAGTTCAAAGTCAAATACTTATTTATTTACACACACAGTTAAATATACTCATGCACAAATACTACAGACTAAACTATCACTACTGCTAAAGCCTATACTTAGCTTCGGGTGCCCACTCAGTCAGAGGAACAATGGCCATTGTTCGGTTCTGAGGCTGCTGGGGTTGAACTGGTACGGGATAACAGCTAAGGTCGTCTGTTTGATAGCGTGCTTTGACCTTGGACTTACTTGTTTCTGGTGCAGCTGGTGGACAGGTCTCTCCTCGGTGAGCACCGGGTCCAAGAGAACCATTCTCTCTTGGGGGCTCCTTCTTATACCCAAAGGGGCTTCGTGCTCTTTTGGGCGGGCCTTGAACTTGGCCCCAATCAATTGGGCCGTTTCTTGATCATTCATATTGATCTCATCCAATAAAGGTGTGGGTGCCCTGATGGCTGGGCGTGTTCTAGGTGGCCGTTGGCCTGCTTTGTTCCAGTCTCCTCTGGCGCCGGGGTGTCTGCCTTAGTATCGGTTACTCAAATGTTACTCTTTTGTTCCCGGAGATGGGCCATTAGTATGCTAATGTGCCTACAGTTTTGGTCTTGTCTGGGAGCTGCGGCTCCAATAAACAGACAAACCCTGAACCTGCTTGTTTTCTCAGTATTGTCCATTTTCCCTGCAATCTTTGCAAAGTGTCCATTTTGTAATCGGGAAGTGGCCATCCCAGATGGCTACACGCCCTCCTTGTGATCCTCAACACGAAGCGTGAAGGATCACATTACCACGTCATCTTCATTCTCTGACCAAGCGGGGCACCCATAAGCATTTCACGGGCTCTACACTGCCCTATCCTATGATTCGCAATTTTTACCTAAAATCATTTTACATACATACATCATTATAAAACTCTATGGGGCACTATGACATTCAGGCACGCATTACAAAATAAAAAGCTGGAACCTGTAACTATCCTCAATAAACTATCCTCACTCAAACAATCAAAAATAATCTACAACACTTTAAACTGTACAAATAGCAGAAACACAAGTTTCTCTGGCTTGGCAGTCAAGCACAGAGATTTACATTTCTTTATTGAATGAACAAAACACACATAAAGAAAAACGGATGCACTTTAATCCAGTTAAAGGGGTTGGGGGGGTTTGTTGGAATCCGAAAATAGGGGACCTAAACGTGTATACCGGGGTGCGAGGGCGGTAGGCTATCCTTCACCATTTACGAGTCTAAGTGCCTGCACAACACTGCAGAGTATCACCAGTACTAATAGTGATTCTACTATGTAAGATAGTGAATACCAGGTGATAAACTTGTCACACCAGGTCGGGGTGTCGGTAATATCTCGGGGTACAGTGTATGGCAGGGGTGGGAAACATTCATGGCCTGTGTGGTAGGGGTCGGGGGGGTAGCGTCTGCGTGCAACTGAAGGGATCCTGCTAAGATCCAGGTGAAAAACAGAAAGGTTGTCTTCATCTTTCCTTTTGTCGGTCTTCTTTTTCTTCCTCTGGTGTTCCTGAGGTTCTGGAGTTTTGTGGACACAAGCGTAATGTCTGTTACTATCTTGCTTAAGATCTCGTATGTCTGTCTGTCTGTCCTTTATTGCCAATTACCCATTATAATTGGTCACCATCTGTGACCAATTATTTTTTTAAAAAACGAATATTTGGACAAGACATCCGAGAAAAATACTGACACAGTGCGAGCTATCTCGCAGCCTGTGCGATCTACCATCCTAGCGTTTGAGGATGTAAATAGCATACGGAAGCAACCTAATGGTCGCCAGAAACAAACAAAAGAATTCCGAACTGAAAGTGCCAAAATGGGGCGCGTATGGGCCTCGGCGGGTAATAATGGGTGGAATCCCCGGGTAGGACGGTGATCAGTGCCATTTGTGCTCTACCCGAGCATAGCTGACCAGAGGATGGTCCTAAGGCAGGGCGGGGACCAGTGCCGTTTCTCCACTGCCTGAGCGACCGGCAAGAACGGTTAAGAATGTGGTCGTTGTGGGGGCTGCCTCTTGTGATTACCTTCAAATCAGGAGACTAGTTATGGTTGGTGTCTGCCGACAAACTAGTTCCTCTGAACGGTTGTCTGTTGACAAACTTGTTCGATTAACTGCCAGTGTGCGTAAAAAGAATGGTGGCGTGGGGCCATGAGAAACTTTCAAATACGCAAACAACATTTAACATGTACATTAAATGAACAAACATATGTTATGGGAGAGGCGTTTTCAGAACCCCAAAATGTATCATGAAGTTCAACCAACCTCCCCCTTTAATGTATTTGTTGCTTTTCCTCGCACACGGCTTGTTCCCTCGGTGTGGGATTACAATTATGGACACGTGGGTTTTTAAACACAAAACAATGTATATTCCATGAACTCAACTTAACATCTTAAATAAACATTGGATCTCTTAACACCCCTTACTTCAAAGATAACTCCGAAAATATTGCAACAGTAAATAATTCCTCAAAATGTTCCTTCAAACTTCCAAGAGACTTAACACCTTTAAACAGAATCACATCAGGTTAAAGGCTTTACTATTATGAGTTTAAATCACCCAAATGATCCAGCGATCATCTTGCATGGCAGAGATCCAGCTCACTGCAAACACAGACACTGCCTAGCTCTTTTCAAACTGCAAAACTAAAAACTGCAAAATGGCTAATCTAAAGCCTAGCTCCACCTACACTCTGACATCACTGCATTTTCTTAAAGGTACAATGAGTAAACATCCATTTCTTAAAGGCATTCTCACATGACACCTCCCCAAGAAAAAAAAATAAACCATCAACTTCAAGATGGTTTCATTTTTCACTTTTGCACCATCCACTAAGAAATGTACACAGTAAATATACCTTTTCGTTTTTTAAAAAAACAACACATGCAAATAGTTTTGATAATATAGTCAATTTTTCTTTGTTCTTCTTCCTCCAACCAAAATCCTTCTCGATTGACAGTCTCTTTGAACAAAGTCTCTGCACGATCCATCTATTCCTCTACTCCTCGGCATTTCTCTTTAGAATCAGATACTTTAGTTCAATCTGATCACAGAGTCCCTTGCAATTCTCCAATGCAGGAGCATTGGTTACCACAGCTTTCAGGCAATCAAATGCCTGTTGAAAGTCTGCTGTCCATTGAATTTGTTTAGGTTTCTTTAGCAAGTCCATCAGTGAAGTAATCACGCCACAAAGCTTTTGCACATAGGTTCGATCAAATTCATTCATGTTAAGAGATCACATTGCCTCCCTTTGTCTCGAGGGTATCGGAAACACCTCAAGGAAAGTGATTTGGGCTTCTCTAAATTCACTTTCGGCTAGGTTCATCACCAAACCCGCCACCTGAAGTCGATCGAAGAACTCCATACAATGTTTTAAATGTTCTTTCCATGTCTGGAAGTTGGAAATAAAAGCAGATTGTCCCACTTTCTCCATGCAATCCTTCAATGGTGGGACAGGATAAGAGTCCGTTCTTGTAACGGCATTCATTTTTCTATAGTCCATACACACCGTTGGGTACCGTCTGGTTTAGGTACCATCACTATGGGTGAGCTCCATTGGCTGCAACCCACTTCAATTATGCAATTTCTAAGCATACTCTCAATCTCTTTGTTCACCTGTGCCAATTTTAAAGGATTAAGTCTATATGGATGTTGTTTGATAGGAACAGCATTTCCCACATCTACATCATGTATAGCCATTTTAGTACTTCCCAATTTATCTCTACAAACTTGCCCATGTGATATCAATAACTCTTTCAGGTCAGTTTGTTTTTCCTCTGGAAGGTAACTTAACAATCCATCCCAATTTTTAAGAACATCCTCATTTTCCAATTTAATTTGAGGTATGTCAAATTCACAGTCATCTGGATTTGGTTCGTCACTTTGAGTTAGAATCATTAAAACCCCCTTTTTCTCTCCTTCCCTTTCAAAGTACCTTTTAAGCATATTCACATGACACACTCAGTGAGTTTTCCTTCTATCTGGTGTTTTTACCACATAATTCACCTCACTTAATTTCCTTTCAATCTGATACGGTCCACAAAACCTAGCTTTTAAAGGCTCACCTACCACTGGTAACAACAGTAAAACTTTATCCCCATTGGCAAAACTACGAACTTTGGATTTCTTGTCCGCTACCCGTTTCATCACATGTTGTGCAACTTTCAAATGTTGTCTAGCCAATTCACCTGCTCTATTTAATCGTTCCCTAAAATTTGACACACAATCCAATAGTGAAATTTCCGATTTCTCACCCACCAATTTTTCCTTAATCAATTTAAGTGGTCCTCTTACCTCATGACCAAAAATTAGTTCAAAAGGACTAAATTTGGTAGACTCATTAGGTACATCCCTAATTACAAACAATACAAATGGAATTCCTTTATCCCAATCCTCTGGATAATCTTGACAATACGCCCTCAACATTGTCTTTAATGTCTGATGCCACCTTTCTAACGCTCCCTGTGATTCTGGATGGTATGTAGTTGATTTAAATTGTTTTATTCCTAAGCTATCCATAACTTCTTTGAATAACTTTGAAGTAAAATTGATCCTTGATCCGATTGAATTTCTGTGGGTAGTCCATATCTAGTAAAGAATTTAAGTAACTCCTCCACAATCCTTTTAGCTGTAATATTACGTACAGGAATGGCCTCTGGAAACCTAGTAGACACATCTATTATAGTCAAAAGATATTGATTCCCACATTTTGTTTTAGAAAGTGGTCCTACACAATCAGTTATGACCCTCATAAAAGGTTCCTCAAATGCTGGAATGGGTATTAAGGGAGCTGGTTTTATCACTGCTTGAGGTTCCCCTATCACTTGACATGTGTGACATGATTGACAAAATTTAACTACATCTTTATGTAGTCCAGGCCAATAAAAATGTTTCTGGATTTTAGCTTGAGTTTTCCTTATTCCCAAATGACCTCCCACTGGTACCTCATGTGCAACTCGCAACACCTCCTTTCTATACCCTACCGGCAATACTACTTGATGAACTTCTGCCCACTTTTCATCCGCCTGCATATGTACAGGTCTCCATTTTCTCATCAAGACATCATTTTTACGGTAATAACACTCAGGTATGCTCTCAGATTCCTCTTCCGTATATGCTTTCTGATATCTCCGTTTTATTTCTACATCTTGCTGTTGTAACTCCGCCAATTTTCCTGAACTAAAAATATCCGCCTCATCCTCCACTTGTTCTTGTTCTTTTTCAACCATCTGATCAAAAATCGTTTCTGATAATTGCACTTCAACTTCATCTTCACTCTTTGATTTCTCCTCTTGTCTTAACCTGTGACTTTGTGACCTTGTTACTACACAATCCGGAAAAATCCCAGGATATTCGTCCTTCAACATTTCAGTTGTCTGATTTTCCACTGGCTTATCAACCACAGTAGGCATCACACCCACCTGCGATCCAGCTATATCATTACCCAAGATAAACTGTATTCCTGGACAAGATAGTTTATCTATTACTCCTACTACCACTTCACCACTCTTCACTGGACTTTCCAACCTTACCTTATATAATGGAATGCTGCTCCTCTCATCCTGAATTCCACATATTACCACCTTTTCTGGCAACATTCTTTCAAAACTACATAATTCCTCATCTCTTACCATTCAAGATTGACTAGTCCCTGTATCTCTTAAAATTGTGACTTCGTTACCTGCTCCTCCTGATACACATGAGTAAACTTTACCCACACAAGTAAATTCTTTAAATACATCTGGCACCTTCTTAACAATTACTCCTTGAACAGGCTGTACAATCGTTTGCACCTCCTTCGCTTCCCTTGGGCCTTCCTTTACCACTCTAACAAATCCCACTGTCTTATCCTGTTTTACCACATCAGCCTTCCCAGTGCTTTTCTTCAACCACCAACACTGTGACTTTACATGGCCTAGTTTATTACAGTGAAAACATTTGAAACTTTTCATTTCTTTTCCACCCTCCTGGATTTCTTTTTAAATCTGAGGTACACTCTCTTTATTGTCTCCCATCAGATCACCTTTACCTTTCCCACTTGAGTATTTCTCATGTCCCCAGTTTCTATCCCTCACCGGCTGAAACTGATGTTGGAAACCAATCTTTGATTTATGAACTAATTCATAACCATCTGCCATTTCTGCTGCTAATCTCGCAGTTTTAACCCTCTGTTCTTTCACATGAGTTCTCACTACATCAGAAATTGAATTTTTAAACTCCTCCAAAAGTATAATTTCTCTGAGAGCTTCATACGTTTGGTCTATTTTCAAAGCCCTTATCCACCTATCAAAATTACTCTGTTTGAGCCTTTCAAACTCCCATGTATGTTTGACCAAATTCTTTCCTTAAATTTCTAAACCTTTTTCTGTAAGCTTCAGGCACTAGCTCATATGCATTTAAGATGGATTTCTTCACCTCCTCATACGTTCCAGATACCTCCTCCGGTAGTGATGCAAACACTTCACTAGCCCTACCTACCAGCTTTGTTTGAATCAGTAATACCCACCTGTCCTGTGGCCATTTCATTTGTTTAGCTACCTTCTCAAATGAAATGAAAAAGGCTTCTACCTCCTTCTCGTCAAACCTTGGCAATGCTTGGACATATTTAAATAGATCCCCACCACGTCTTCGACTATGGCGCTCGGTCTCATTATCCTCATCCATCTCCTCCAACTGTACTTTCTTTGTTTCTTTCTTCTCTCTCCTTTTCTTTTTCCTCTCTCTCTCTTTCGTATTCCAGCTGCTTTAATTCTTTCTCATGTTCCATTTGTTTAATTTGCAACTGAATTTTTGCCATTTCTCATGAGACAAACTCTATCTCAGGCAACTTTTAGTGCTTAACCACCGCCATAATTACCTCATCTTTTCGCATTTTGTCAGGTAATGTTAACTGCAATGTTTTTGCCCACCCAATAGTCTGCTTTTCGTCTCTGTCCGTAAAGTACTGCGTGTGACAGTCTCCACCCCCAAAAACATCTGAGCCTCTGAAAGAGCCATTGTCCACAACACACTCCCCAGTTAAACTAAAATACCACACCGGAAAAGCAACAATCCTTCACTGTCTTTAGGTTCACAAAATCCAATCCAATAGATAGACTTTTATCCTTGACGGGCCCCCAATTGTTATGGGAGAGGTGTTTTCAGAACCCCAAAATGTATCATGAAGTTCAACCAACCTCCCCCTTTAATGCATTTGTTGCTTTTCCTAGCACACGGCTTGTTCCCTAGGTGTGGCATTACAATTATGGACACGTGGGTTTATAAACACAAAACAATGTTTATTCCATGAACTCAACTTAACATCTTAAATAAACATTGGATCGCTTAACACCCCTTATTTCAAAGATAACTCCGAAAATATTGCAACAGTAAATAATTCCTCAAAATGTTCCTTCAAACTTCCAAGAGACTTAACACCTTTAAACAGAGTCACATCAGGTTAAAGGCTTTCCTATTATGAGTTTAAATCACCCAAATGATCCAGAGATACTCTTTCATGGCAAAGATCCAGCTCACTGCAAACACAGACATTGCCAAGCTCTTTTCAAACTGCAAAACTAAAAACTGCAAAATGGCTGATCTAAAGCCCAGCTCCACCCACACTCTGACATCACTGCATTTTCTCAAAGGTACATTGCGTAAACATCCATTTCTTAAAGGCACTTTCACATGACACATACAGCAAACATGGTGCAGGTTCCATCAGAAAGGACACCGTATCTCTCCATCGATTCCTTTTGCCATCATGTGGACACCGCATTGCTCAGTGGCGAACAGGGTCGCAAAGGGATTCGTTTGGTGGGAGTCAGACTCTATGTCATCATCTTCTCCCGGCTGCCATACTCTTGACTGGAGTAGTTTGGCTAAAGCTGCTTGGGGCGAACTGGGGTCCATCTCATCACTCCGGAAGAGCCTGAACGAATTGTTTCGGTGCCAGAATCGTGTGTCCAGGTTGGAGCTACTAGGTTTTAATCTGTAATCGTCGGGCGGTGGGTCTGGGTCTGGGCTTTGATGTACGTGATTTCGAAGGGGTCACTGGAATCATGCTCAGATTCACTGGGAGTGGGGCCTGGTGCAGGGGTGTAATCATAACATGATGTGCTGTGGCTGTCGTCATTGCTGTCGCTATCACTGTCACTGCTGGTTGAAAGAAGGGAGAGGCAGAGTCGTGCCTCTGGGGGTGGAGTTGAAGATGTGTCTGAGGACGGGCTGGACTGGCTGGGGGAGGGTAGGAATGCGTCATCTGGGGGCGGGGCATGCTCATCTGCTGCTGCGAGCGAGATGTGGTGTGCATGGTTGTTCTGCGAGCCATAAGCCTTAAGCTGGTTTATGTGAAACCACGCAGACTTGCCATTGGGATATGTGATCTTCTATAAAGAGGGGCTGACTTTGTGTGAAATGGAGTACGGTCCGGAAAATTTGGAGGAAAGGAATGAACTGGGGTTGTACAGGGATAGCATCACTTGCTGCCCTACTACAAACTCATTGGCGTGTACTGTTTTATCGAAACAAGCTTTGCTTTGTTTCCTCCTGGTCCCAAGTCTCACAGCTGCTGTGAGTTGGGCTGCCTTTATGTTCTCAATAAGCTGCTGTACAGCATTTTCATGTATGAGGGCGGTGACTGCGGGGCTGGCCAAATCGAGTCCTAATAAATACTCTGTCCCTTTCATGGGGCGTCCGGTCATGAGTGTGTGGGGGGTGTATCTTGTGGACATGGATACCGTGTTTCATAAGAGCATTAAAGCAAAGGGGAGAACTGAATCCCAGGTGCTGTTGTTCTGTTGCACCATTTTCCTGAGAGTGGCTTTTAGAGTTCTGTTCATCCTCCCTACCATGCCGCTTGACTGGGGGTGGTAGGCTATGTGAAACTTCTGCCTAATTCCGAAAATTGTGAGGACGCTTTTCATTACTCGTCCTGTAAAATGGGAGCCTTGATTGGACTCTATACTGCGTGGGAGGCCCCATCTTGTAAAGATGTGCTGTGTTAGGATGTTAACTGTTGTTTTGGCCGTATTCGTTCTGGATGGAAAAGCTTCCATCCATTTTGTGAAGGTGTCGATGACCACCAACACATACTTAAAACCATTTCTGCAGGGGGGTAGTGGTCCTATGTAATCTATCTGCAAATTCATCCAGGGGCCATTAGCGGGACGGGTGTGACTAAGCTGAGCCTTTCTTGCATATCTGTCCGGATTGTTCTGGGCACTGATCAAGCAATTTTCAATGTAGTGAATAACATCGGCTTTTAAATCAGGCCACCAGCAGAGAGGTCTGAGGTGGGTTAGGGTGGGTTCAATGCCTTGGTGTCCATGATTGTCATGGAACTGACAAATAATCTGATTCCTGTCCCGGCTGGGAACGACATAAATGCCGTCTTTCAAAATCACACCATCATGTGTGGTTATTGCGTTCTTAAACTTCTCATACGGGGCTGGGAAGGTTCCTTTTAAAACTTCCCTGAACTTTTCATCTTTCTTTTGGGCTTTCGCTAAATCCTGAATGTTGGTCTGTGAGACCTGAACCGCGTGTACTGGGGTGCTCTCGGGGGTGGTTCCAAATGTAACCGTGTCTGGAACCTGCCTTCGCTAGGGCATCTGCTTTAATGTTACCAGGGAGGAAGAACGGTGATGACTGCGAACCTTAATTATACCATATTTCCTATCTTTAGCTGTCTCTAGGATATGGCAGAGTAATGGGGCTGAGGGTAGGGGCTTTCCGTCAGCGGAAACAAATCCTCTAGTTTCCCACAGGGGTAGGAATGCCGTTAAACTATTGCAGACATATAAACTGTCCAAATATATGTCCGCTCGGGTCGGAAATGAGTCAGGGTGATCAACAATGTAAGCTATGGCTGCCAGTTCTGCTGCCTGCGAGCCTAGATGTCCTGGCAACTTTAATAAAATCTCATCAAGTGCGCGCCCCTGCGCGTCCTCTACATAAATGCCGCAACCGGTGATTCTCTTTCCATTCAAAATTGTGGAGGAACCATCCACATAAATTTTCAGGGGTGCGCACGTGTCTGTGTGCTGGGGTCTCTGGGGTGTAGTACCTGCTTTCCTGGGAGCTGACTTAGGTATAAATGGGCCTGTGTTGTGTTTTGTGGTGATGATCTCACACTCATGTGGGGTACCTGCATATTGCAAATTGTCGGCTAGGAAAGTGTGGGTCTTGGTTCTTTTAACTGTAATGTCCCGACCCAGTAAAAGAAGGGTCCAACGGGCTGCGCAGATTTGGCTGACTGTGCCATCTTTAAGTCTAATAATAGCTGTGTTGGGGTGTGTTCAGTGAGAAGGGTGATGGGTTTGAGTCCTGTAATGTAGGCAAAGTACTGTACTGCCCAAAAATCTGCAAGCAGGTGCCTTTCGCAGGCAGAAAATCCTTGCTCGACAGGATCTAACACGCATGAGGCGTATGCCATGGGGCGTAATTGGTCATGGCGTTCCTGGAGGAGCATGGCCGAAAGGGTTCGGTCGGTGCTTGCTACTTCGATTGCGTACGGTGAAAGTGGATCTGGGACCTGTAATGCGGGGGCTGTGCTGAGGGCTCTCTTTAAAGAATCCATGGTATCCGTGTGCCGCGGAAGCCATTCCCAAGGTGCCTGTTTCTTGAGAAGGTCGGATAGGGGCGCTGCTTTTGTGGCGAAACTGTCGATATGGTTTCGGCAGTAGCCAACCAGTCCTAGAAATGACCGGAGGGCTGTTACATTATGGGGAAGGGGCAATTTGACTATCGAGTCAAGTCTCTTTTGCTCGATCTCGCGTTTACCATGAGTGATTACTGTACCCAAGTAAATCACTTTTTCCTGCAAAATCTGGCCCTTCTTGGGGTTGACTTTACATCCAATCTGTTTTAGGAGTGCGAGGAGTTTGGCGAGAAGTGAAATGTGCTCTCCCTTTGTGTCTGTCTGTAGTAGCAAGTCATCTACATACTGGACCAGACAATTGGGTCGGGAAAATTTTGCTAGTCCATTTGCCAGCTGTCGGTGGAAAATGGAGGGGGAGTTGTGGAAGCCTTGTGGAAGGCACGTCCACGTGAATTGTTGTCCCTGGAATGTGAAGGCGAATTTGTACTGGCACACTTTATCCAATGGAATGGACCAAAAGCCGGTGCTAATGTCCAAAACCGAAATTTTTTTTGACTGGCGTCCCTATTTGAGCATGGTCTCGGGACTCCTGGCTATGGTGGGGGCTGCTGCTGGGGTTTCTTTGTTCAGTTCCTGGTAATCAATCATCAGTCGCCATGATCCATCGGGTTTCCTGACGGGCCAAATTGTGCGTTAGTTGTGGAGGCTACTGATCGGAGTACGTCTTGATCAAGCAGACTCTCTATTACCTTTGAGATTTCTCCCTCTGCCTCTTGCGGAAAACCGTACTGCTTTTGGGGTGTGGGGTCGGGACTTGTAATATTCACTCAGCCAGCTATCTTGCCACAATCGTGCTGTGCTATGCAAATGCTGCTTTGTGTTGCTGTAGGACTTCCCTAACTTCTTTGTCCTGACTAATGGCTCATGGCTCGAACCAGAAGTCTCCTACTGCGCTAATTCTGTTTTCATACTCTCCAACTGTGAGCGTGACGGGGGTCGTGCTGCCTTTGCCATTCTCCAAACACATTTATTTACCGAATCAAAAGAGAGGTTGTGGGAGCTCATAAAATCGATTCCCAGGGTGTGTTCAGCTGTCTGGGGTAGATCGACCAAAACTAAGGGGTGTTTAGTCGTAATGTTCCCTATTTGTATCGCTACAGGGGCTGTGATGTGTCCTTGTTGTAAATGACCTGTAAAACCGCTGAGTGTGATGGTGTCTGTTGTGGGCCTGTCTCGCTGAAACATTGTGGATGAATTGAGTGTGGTGCGTGACCCTCCTGTGTCCCATAGAAATTCTACGGGGAGTCCCCGGACTTTGCCTGCTACGACCGGTCTACCGGACTTGTCCCAAAGGGTGTCGCAGACCCAAGTTGGGGAGCCCGAACACCGGCAGTCGGTGTCATTCATGTCTGCGTTCTCTGAACGGGCGCTAACACTATGGATTGGCTTTGCCCTATTCTTATTTAGGGTGCCTGTCTGTTGGGTTTTCTGCTGCTTTTGGGGCGCGTTGCACTCTTGTGCATAGTGTCCTAATTGTCCACAGTTGTAGCATTCCTGGGATTTGGGTTGCGGTGGGCTGTTCCTGCCCTCATTTACCCATGCGGGGTTCTGGTGCGTCCTAACTGGATTCATGTCTGCCTGCTCTTCTGCTGGTTTTGCAAATGCGGTTTTGCCTTGGACGGATTGTTCCCAAGAGCGGGACAATCTTTTCAAAACCCATTTCTCGCTGTGGACCTCATCTGAGGGGTCGTAATTTGCGCAAGCTCTCTGTCCTGCCTCTGTCGCATGAGAGACTAGGATTCAAGTCCATTTGGCCATATTATCCCAGACAAATGGGCGCGGGCTAACTCTCCAAATACTGCTGTGAAATGTATCCACAAGCGCCCAGCAAACGCTGTGGGGTGGTCTGTTTTCTTTTGACTACATTTGTTTAGGTCTTCTACAGGGTCTCCTCTGTTATAGCCGATCGCATCCAGGATCGCTGTGTGCATTTCTTGGAGTGTGCCTCCTCCTACATTCTGTGGGTCGGGAAGTGCTGCCCCGACTGAAGGGTCGAGGTTTAAAACTGTGAGCTTCACTTGCTCCTTTTTGTCCAGGCCGTACATGGTAGCCTGCTGTTTAACTCTAGCGAAAAACTGGTGGGGTTCTGATGTGGGATGGAACGGTGTAGTTTTTCCACACACGTCCCATAATTGGGTCACGGTTAACGGGGTTGTATATAGGAAATCTGCGTTTCCTTCTGCTGAGGCCTTGCGGTGTGTGGTTACAGGATTCATGGGGGTGTGTTCTGCCTGTTCAGTCGGGGGTTGGGGTGCTTTCCTTTTCTGGGGTTTTTCTTGCGTGAATGTCCCATGTACATATCTGTGGGCAGTTTCATTTAACTCCTGCCAATCGGGGCCGTTTTCCTGACCTAACTGGGGTCCAAATGTAATTTGAAACCCATTCTGGACAGAAAGCAGAGATTGCAATTCTGCAATTTTCTTCCAGCACTTTGCGTGATCTACAGAGCTCTGCCTTTGTTCCATCGTGGAAGTGTGGAGCGCTCGTAGGGCTGCTTTTAAATCATTGCACTGTTTCTGCAATTGCTCTACCTGTTGCTCGGTTTCTTGTCTTACCAAGACCGCACGTTGTATGTCCTGGTAGGCCTTATCGTACTGGGTCTGAAAACTACTCAAATGGGCGAGACAAGACTGGTGTGCCCACTTGGCATCATCCACCTCTCTGTCCCTCGCTGCTAACTGTTCTCTTAACTCCTTATTCTCCTTCTCAAATTCGCTCACATCGCCCTCACTATTTCTGTCTCTCTCCTCAATCTCTCTACGGAGCGTCCTAACGACCTCCTCTGTGCCTCGCAATTGTGCCAAGCAGGACACGATTGCCATCGGCATGCGAGCTTTCCCTAAGCTCTTCTTATGAATCTCTGACAGGCTCTCCCACCAAGTATGTCCTATACTCCCGGGACCTGTTTTGGCATTGGCGCAGAATTCACTCCAAAGGGGCCATCCTTTCCCTTTGAGATATTTCCTGATCTCTTCTTCCCACACGGGACACTGTCCTCCTCTACTGGTCGCTGCGACCTCAAATTCTTGGCGGTACATAAGGCGTTCCATTGCCTTCATTGCCATTTTCTCAATCTCTGGGTTTTCTACTGAATTTGGAACAGGGGGTGATAAAGTGGTGATGTAAACACGGGTACGGCTTACGCTATTTTCCGGCCTACAAAACTCCCGACAGTTTTACGCAACAAAATCTCTCAGGTTTACCTTATATCCCTGTTAGTGCGCATGCATTAACACACTTCAGAATCTCAGAGGTTTGATCAATTTCGTTCTCACACTTGTGGTTTTTCTGTTTCCAATTGGATTCCAATTCAAATTTGGGGTTCTCTCGGAGTGACTAGGCCACCTCTAAGTCGAGTCCCGGCGGAGTCGCCAGTAAATGTTGCTAAATGTTCCTATATTTATTTGGCTCTGAATATGGTGGTCAATATGGTCGCCTTCCTTAATTCTAATTATGTTTGCTCTAGAGTCGCCAGGTATCTTTCGATACCGCCACGAGGTTCAAAACCAAATACTGATCAAAGACTCGATACACCAGTTAGTTAGTTGAAAATCAATGCTTATTTATTTACACACACAGTTAAATATACTTATGCACAAATACTACAGACTAAACTATCACTACTGCTAAAGCCTATACTTAGCTACAGACGCCCACTCAGTCAGAGGAACAATGGCCGTTGTTCGAGTCTGAGGCTGCTGGGGTGGAACTGGTACGGGATAACAGCTAAGGTCGTCTGTCTGGTACCGTGCGTTGACCTTGGACTTACTTGTTTCTGGTGCAGCTGATGGACAAGTCTCTCCTCGGTGAGCACCGGGTCCAAGAGAACCATTCTCTCTTGGGGGCTCCTTCTTATACCCAAAGGGGCTTCACGCTCTTTTGGGCGGGCCTTGAACTTGGCCCCAATCAATTGGGCCATTTCTCTATCATTCATATTGATCTCATCCAATAAAGGGGTGGGTGCCCTGATGGCTGGGCGTGTCCTAGGTGGCCGTTGGCCTGCTTTGTTCCGGTCTCCTCTGTCGCCGGGGTGTCTGCCTTCGTATCGGTTACTCAAATGTTACTCTTTTGTTCCCGGAGCTGGGCTATTAGTATGCTAATGGGCCGACAGTTTTGGTCTTGTCTGGGAGCTGCGGCTCCAATAAACAGACAAACCCTGAACCTGCTTGTTTTCTCAGTATTGTCCATTTTCCCTGCAATCTTTGCAAAGTGTCCATTTTGTAATCGGGAAGTGGCCATCCCAGATGGCTACACCCCACACCCCTGCCGTACCTTGGTCAGGGCGGCGTTCGGATCGGCACCAGTGGCTGCCGGACGTTTCTCCTCGAAGGGAGCCTTCTCCAGAACTGATGGACGTAGAGCCATGTCAGTGTCGGACTTGTGGGCGCTGACCCCGTCATGGATGCCTGTCCTGGGGGCGCCAGAGGCGCAGTCGTTCCGACAGAAATTGGGGACAGCTCAGGGGCTGTACCTTCCATTTGGATGAACTTGCGGGGATTACCCCCGAGGATGTGGAGACAGAGGACGACTGCTTGCAGCTGCATTGTGTGGCAATTGTCGTTGTCTGGGTTACAAAACCACTATGATTCAGAAAAGCCTTTGCTCATCACGTGTGATGCATACCCATATGTTATTAGGGCCGTCCTGTCCCACAAGATGGAGAACGGTGCTGAGCGGCTGATAGGTTTCGCCTCCCGCACATTGACTACAGCGGAAAAGAAGTACGCGCAGATCGAGAAGGAGGCCCTGGCGATGGTCTTTGCGGCGAAACGCTTCCAGCAGTATGTTTATGGCCGCCTCTTCACTATCGTGACTGATCATAAGCCTCTGCTGGGACTTTTCCGAGAGGATAAGCCAATTCTGCCAATTGCTTCCGCACGGATCAAGTGCTGGGCTTTGTTGCTCGCTGCCTATGAGTATTCTCTACAACATAAACCAGGGACCCAGATAGCAAATGCCGATGCACTGAGCCAATGGCCTTTGTCGACCGGCCCATGTCGACCCCCACGACCGGTGAGGTGGTTGAAACCCTAAATTTTATGGACTCCTTGCCTGTCACGGCATCGCAGATCTGTGAGTGGACCCAAACAGATCCAGTCCTGTCAAAGGTTCGGCACATAGTCCTGTATGGTGGGCAGCATAGACAGCTCCCAGGCAAATTGCGGGCATTTTCCTCCAAGCTGTCAGAATTTAGCATGAAGACAGTATCCTCTTGTGGGGAACGTGTATGGTCATCCCAGATAAAGGACAGGAGCTGGTACTAAAGGACTTGCACAATGGGCATCCGGGTATGACTAAAATGAAGATGTTGGCCCGGATTTATGTCTGGTGGCAATGCCTCGACACCGACATTGAGAAGGTGGCCCAAAACTGCTCCATTTGCCAGGAGCATCAGAAGCTTCCGCTGGCCGCGCCCCTACATCACTGGAAATGGCCAGGGTGGCATTGGGTGCGCTTGCATGCAGATTTCGCCGGCCCTTTTCAAGGATCCATGTTCCTTTTATTAATCGATGCCCAATCTAAATGGTTAGAGGTGCATAAGATGGTCGGCACAACGTCCTGCGCAACGATCGAGAAGATGCGTTTGTCTTTCAGTACGCATGGCCTCCACGAGGTGCTCGTCACAGACAACGGCTCACCTTTCACAAGTGAGGAGTTTGCGAGGTACATGAAGATGAACGGCATACGCCATATCCGCACCACTCCATACCACCCAGCTATCAATGGATTGGCAGAGCGCGCAGTGCAGACATTCAAACGAGGCCTAAAGAAACACTCTTCCGGGTCTATGGACACTAGACTGGCTCGTCTTTTGTTTTCATATGGGGCCACTCCACATGCAGTGACTGGGGTAGCTCCCGCGGAATTATTAATGGGCCGGAGACTTCGCACCCGCCTTAGCATGGTTTTCCCGGACATTGGCGCAAAAGTATGCCGCACTCAAGAACTGCAGGGGCATGGCCTTTTTTGGCATCGGCCGATTCAGTAGTTTGTGCCTGGTGACCTGGTGTTCGTTCAAAATTTTGCTGGTGGTGCCCAGTGGTTCCCTGGCGTTATCTTTTGCCGAACAGGCCCTATCTCTTACCAGGCGCAAGCCCAGGGTTATCTCCAGTGCAAGCATGTAGACCAGGTTCGGTCCAGAAGGCCGTCTCTTCCAAAGATTCTCAGTGCAGAGACCAGGGGCGGGATTCTCCTCCGACCCCCCCCCCCCCCCCCCCCATCCCCACCGGGTTGGAGAATCCTGGGGGGGTGGGGAGGGGGCGGCGTGAATCCCGCCCCGCCTCTCCGACGGCAGCTGCCGAATTCTCTGGCGCCGGTTTTCGGGCGGGGATCACACGCGTCAGTCAGGCGCCGTTGGCAGCGGCCACCCTGGCAATTCTCCGGGCCCTGATGGGCCGAGCAGCCGCTCGTTTTCAGCCAGTCCCGCCGACGTAAAATGCCATGGTCTATCCCGGTGGGACCTGGCTTGGAGGGCGGCTAGCGGAGTTCTCAGGGGGGGCGCGAGGGGATCCGGCCCCGGGAGGGCCCCCACAATGGCCTGGCCCGCGATCGGGGCCCACCACGCCGGCCTCTGTAGGGCTCCGCCATGACTGGTGCGGAGAAGAAACTCCCTGCGCATGCGCAGGAAATACGCCAGCGGTTCGCGCATGCGTGAGAACACACCAGCAGTTCTACACATGCGCCAATCATGGCGGCCCTTCGTCGCCAGTTGGCGCGGCGCCAACCCTACCGGCGCCTGCCTAGCCCCTGGAAGTGCGGAGGATTCCGCAACTTCCAGGCAGCCCGACGCCGGAGTGGTTCGCGCCGTTCTTGGCGCCGGCATCGAGCCGTCCCGCCAATTGTGGGAGAATCCCGAGCTTGATATTTCTTATGGGCCAGGGTTTAGAAAATTCCAAAGTATATCATGGGGTTCATCTGACCCACAACATTTAATAGATTTTGGTTATGGGGAGCACAAGGGCCCACTTTACAGGTGTGATGCAACAGATCTAAAGTCTTTTTAAACAAAAACAATGTTTATTCTATGAATTCAGTTCACATTTTATAAACGCACAGTAAACATCTTATCAACTACAAACACTGATACTTTCCCAAATACAATATTCTATAGGTACCCCTTAATACCTTTCCCAGCAATATCCATGAGTTAAACCCGTTTTACAAAGACAGCACGTTTAAATTCTCCACAGAAACAGGTATTACTTTGAAATCATCAACGAGCTGAAGACATTCTTTAGCTTGTAGAGAGAAAGATCAATACACACATCTGCTTGGTTCACATGCAGCACTCCAACTGAAAGCGAAACTAAACACAGAGCCAAAACCAGCTTTCAGCACAAAATGAAAGTAAAAAGCAGAGCAGAGCTCAGCTCCACCCACACACTGACATCACTGCAGCTATTTGATAAACACCCATTTCTTAAAGGTACATCCACCTGACAGTAGTGAATGGGAAGGGCTATTTACCAACATTTGGTGCGGTCCCAGCACCTGTCTCCTGTTCCTTTCTGTGCGTGGGTTACTGCTCACTTTTTTGAGCAATAATTCCCCTGAAAAATCTGGTCGAACTCTTCATTGTGAAAACCTCAAAAGGCAAGAACTTCATGCAAGTTATCAAGAGAAATTCTAGAGAAAACTTTATGTACAACATCTATAACAGAATAAAAAATGTGTTTGTAAAAGAATGTATTTCTAGCTTTGCGACGTGTAGAACACAGAAGAAATCCATCCCAAACTTTATTTTTTATTGCAGCCTTCAAGAAACTGCTGGATTCAGCTGCTGAGTTTGCAAAGATGTTTTTCGATTTGCTTTCTAGTTTGTGTCTGGTACCCATATGAATCCTGGAATTGAAATCAAGGGCGTCATTCTCTGCCGGCGGGAGTCTCCGTTTTGTCAGCGCCCGGGGGTTTCCCGACGGTGTGGGGCTGCCCCACAATGGGAAACCCCATTGACCAGCCGGTGTTACGGAGACTCCCGCCGGCCGGTCGGGGCAGAAATGTGGCGGGGCGGGATGGAGAATTTCGCCCCAAATGCCTGACATTTAATAATTTTGCGAAAACATTGGTGAGAAATTCCACAGTATTCCAAGTTACTGTAACTGTGATAATTCCTTTTCTTCCACTTTTACTCATTTCATTGCTTATTCATTATTCAGTATTACAAAATTATTCTCAAGCTGTATAATCCGGCTAACCATTGGCAATCTGGGGCGAAATTCTCCGGTATCGGCGCGATGTCCGCCGACTGGTGCCCAAAACGGCGCAAATCAGTCGGGCATCGCGCCGTCCCAAAGGTGCGGAATGCTCTGCATCTTTGGGGGCCGAGCCCCAACCTTAAGGGGCTAGGCCGGTGCTGGACGAATTTCCGCCCCGCCAGCTGGCGGAAAAGGCCTTTGGTGCCCCGCCAGCTGGTGCGGAAATGACATCTCCGGGCGGCGCATGCGCGGGAGCGTTAGCGGCCGCTGACGGCATTCCCGCGCATGCGCAGTGGAGGGAGTCTCTTCCGCCTCCGCCATGGTGGAGACCGTGGCGAAGGCGGAAGGGAAAGAGTGCCCCCACGGCACAGGCCCGCCCGCGGAGCGGTGGGCCCCGATCGCGGGCCAGGCCACCGTGGGGGCACCCCCCGGGGCCAGATCGCCCCGCCGGTAAGGTAGGTGGTTTAATCTACGCCGGCGGGACAGGCATTTTAGCGGCGGGACTTCGGCCCATGCAGGCCGGAGAATCACGGGGGGGGGGGGGGTGCCGCCAACCAGCGCGGCGCGACTCCCGTCCCCGCCGAATATCTGGTGCCGGAGAATTCGGCAACCGGTGGGGGCGGGATTCACGCCAGCCCCCGGTGATTCTCCGACCCGGCGGGGGGTCGTAGAATCTCGCCCCTGGTATTTCCAAAGATATTTTAAATAAAAAGGAATATACTCTGTATAGGTCCTAGTAACATGCCACTGTGTGCCAGCCAGAGCACTCTGCACCTTCAGTTAATGTGAAGAGCCCACATGTAATACTCCCAAGAAAATTGTGTCTGATAGTGTTGGGGTGCTGAATCTGCAAGTGCCTTTTTAGCATCCCCATTAAGTTCAAATTATGGTAATCAGTAATTAGGATAAAATTGCGTGCTAAATCCAGACTTTCAAACAATCTAGTTTTATTATCACCCATTTAGTGCCTGCTTTCACCTTTTGGCTAAAACAACCCCCACATTCAGCAGCAGCACGCAAACATTTAAATGGGCTTTGCAACATAGCAATTTGAAGCCAGCAGTTAAGTGATATAATTCACATGTGCCAATTAGCATTTTTCTCAGTTATTTTACTATTGCTTCAGTGAGCACCAGAACTATTAATTTCTATATTGTAAAGGTGAGACACCCATACCAGGAAATTATTTCTGCATAAAATAAATTTCGGGAACTGATGGCCCTTGCTTATTTTTCACAATGTGTGCATTGAGGCATTGAACTTGCACACATCTAAGCCAAGAGAGCCGAGGTGCATTCAACTCCATTCTTATTTAATTGTTCTGACCGTGTAATTCTAAACCAGTTCTTTAGAACACAGCCCTTTTTTTAACCTTGCAAACACTAATGAATGCAGCAAATCTATCACCTTTAACTCAGGGATGCCTGAAGTGATTTGTGCTTTTGTGTTTGTGAAAATTAAATGGCCATGTTAATTCCCTGCTAAAAAGAGGGCTTGGCTGCCATTATTGAATGTACTGTATTATTAATCGCTAACACAATTCACACTTTGAAACCTAATATGTGCAAGTATGACAGCCAACCCCCACTATGTCTAGATGGAGTGTGTTAATATTTAGTGCCAATGGTGTTTATTCCTTGCTTTCTTCATTAAAGAAATATCAAACAGTTATTGGCATTGTTTTTATGAACTCAGTATGCAATATGGGATTTTGGGCCGAAATACAATTGCTGAGAATTGTTCACTTCCATATTCTCTATTTAATATAAAATATATTTGCCCAGCGTGCATGGTATCATTTAAATAATCAGGAAGCAAATGGCATTCAGCAAGGAGAATGCCAATGTGCCCAGTCACATTTACAATCAAAGTTAGTGGATTGTGAATAAACTTTGTGCTATGACTGTTCTAAGATTTGGATTCATAATCTACATCCACTATAAACCTGCAAGCAAATCTTAGATGTCAGGACCTTTAAAATTGCTGGACCATCTTGTCGTAAGTCTTATTTTTCCAGCTACAGGTTGGTGTTGTGCACTGAGACTTCAATTAGGTTCAGGTTGAGTTTCGGCTTCCGGCGGGTGGAGGAGCTCCTGGGGGGGGGGGAACAAAGTTGCGTCCCGCTCCTCGCCGCGAACTTGCATCCAAGCGCGCAAATTAGTCCGTTTGGGCCCCCCACAACAAGAGAGTGGGGAAGAAGAAGAACCCGGACTCCAAAGTGCATTAAAGTGGGAGACCTGGGTGCTCGGGAGTGGAGCGGCCTGTGCCCACCCCCCCCTCGCCACGCGCAGCAGGAGAACGCGGGGTAGAACAAGCACCGTCCCGGACCAAATCGGGAACTGAGCGGGTACAGCAGCAAAGATCGGTGACCCCCCCCCCTACCCCGGCGGCGACCACCACGAGGCAGGCGGCGGAACAAAGAGGGACTCCCAGCCCGACCAGAAGCCTCTCTCTCTCTCGACCCTGGGTGAGTGAGGAAAAAAAAGGAACGTCCCCTTTTCCAAAAAAAAAACTTTTTGAAAAGAAAGCTTTCAAAGAGAAAGAATTTTTTCACTCCTTTAGAAAAAAATGTTTTTTTTTAAAAGAGTTTAAATAAAAAAGAGTTGCAGGAACGAAGGGAGGGGGAAAGAAAGAGGGGGGAAAAAAGAAGGGGGGAAAAAACATGCCAGAAGGGAGCCAAAGCAGAGGGAGAAAGGGCACCAAACGCAGAAGGGGCAATGGGCGAGCCCGTTCAGACGAGCTAATCGGTGCACGAAGCGGCGGAACGGAAGGTTCGCCGCAACATAAAGAACTGGACAGACAGGAGCATTTTCCCCCTGGGCCAGGGTGGATCTGGAACTGGAAGGCAGCCTTGGCCGAGGCGCTGAGGGAACATCAGCCGGAAAACAAGGCAGAGACCAGAGCAGACAGTGCAGGCAGCAATGGCCAAGGCCCTGGCAGAGGTGCAGCTTGCCCTGGGCAGAGCAGAGGAGAAACTGGAAGCCCAAGAGGAGAAGCTGGAAGCCGAAGGGGCGACCATTAAGGAGCTGGAAAAAGCCGCGACTGACATGAGCGACCGGATCACGGCCCTGGAGAAGGAGGTGGCGAGACTGGGCACAACGCAGGGGAGCCTGAAGGGCAGGGTGGCCGATCAGGAAAACCGCTCGAGAAGGCAAAATGTCAGGATAGTGGGCCTACCAGAGGGGATCGAGAGTAGAAACCCCACGGCATACGTGGCCGAGATGCTGGGCAACTTAGTGGGGAGAAAAACTTTCCCCAACCCACCAGAAATGGACAGAGCACACCAGGCGGTGTGCACGCAGCCCAAGGCAGGGGACCACCCGAGGGCAGTTGTAGCTAAACTGCACCGGTACCAAGACAGGGAAACAATCCTGCGCTGGGCCAAGCAAAACAGAACCTGCAAATGGGAAGGACACTTCATTAGACTTTACGAGGACATTGGGGCAGACCTAGCCAGGAGACGGGCCGAATTCAGCAGAGCGAAAGCAGCTCTTCACAAGAGCGATGTGCGTTTTGGTATGCTGTACCCAGCGAAACTCTGGGCCACATACCAAGAAAGAGAATATTTCTTCACAGCCCCCGCCGAAGCAAACAAGTTTGTCGAGGAACACAGGCTGGAAAACCAACAGCTAGGGTAGAAATAAGGGGCCCCTGGCAAGGGGCAACAACACGCCGACCGGGTGGGGGGTGGGGTGAGGCAACACCAGGCCCCCCTGCCCCCACCCCGGCCACCCTGAACAAAAAGCAAACCACTACCCGAGGGACTGCTTCAGATGGGAGACCAAGCCCCAGCACGAGGGAACGAGAGTAGCGGAGAAGGGAGTGCAAGTGAGAGGAGTGCAGGGTAGGACGGGGGAAGAGTGGGCAGAAAACCGCAGAGGCCGGGCAAGGGAGAAGCGAGACAGTAACTCCCGAGAGGGGGGCCACCGTACTAGCAGGAAAGCTAGTGCCGGGGGCATGCGACAAAGCAGGGCCGTATTGCACCCCCAACAGGGGGGAAGGTGCCAGGCAGGGGGGGAACCACTCAACAGAGAGCAAACGGGGATAGGAACAGGAGAAAGAGGGACAAAAGAGGGGTATACGGGAGAGGGGGAAAAAAGGGGTTAGGGAGGGACCGGGGGGGGGGGGGGGGGCACAGGGAAGGAGGGACAAACGAGGCTAGAAAGGGAATAACAATAAAGCTACAAAGTGACACAACCAACGTATACACCAGAATTGACTTTTTTGTGGTTGGAAAACGATGCTTCCGGGGATAGGCAAAGTGGAATACTCTGCAATTGTGGTATCCGACCACGCTCCACACTACATGGACTTGAGGCTGGAGATGGGCAGGGCCCAACGTCCCACATGGAGGTTGGGCTCTACTAGCTGACAAGGCCTTCAACGAAAAGATATCGCTGACCATAGCAGAGTACACAGAGAACAACCAGAACAGGGAGGTCTCACCCTCCACGTTCTGGGAAGTGCTAAAGGCCGTGCTAAGAGGAGAAATTATCGCTTTCAAAGCGCAAAGAGATAGGGAGGAAAGGGCGGCTAGGCAGCAGCTGGTCGACTCCATACTGGAGGTAGAACGTAAATACTCCGAGGCCCCGACCGTGGAGCTCCTGGCGGAGAGGAAAGAGTTACAAAGGCACTTTGATCTGCTCTCCACCAGGAAAGCAGCGCACCAACTCAGCCAGGCACGTGGGACCCTATACGAACACGGAGACAAAGCCAGCTGCCTGTTGGCACACCAGCTGAGAAAGCAGGCAGCCACCAGAGAAATTGCGCAAATCAGGGATACCAGAGGCACAGTAGAAACAGAACAAGAAAAGATCAACAAAACCTTCAAGGCCTTCTACCAAGGGCTGTACACCTCAGAGCCTCCAATGGGGGAATCCGGGATGAAACGGTTCCGTGATGGACTGGACATACCAGTCGTGGTAGAGGGCAGAAAACGGGGCCTGGAAGCACCACTAGCACTGGGAGAGATCATGGACAGCATTAGCTCCATGCAGGCGGGGAAGGCGCCGGGACCAGATGGGTTCCAGGTGGACTTTTACAAAAGAGTTGTGACAGCACTGGCCCCGCACCTGTGGGAGATGTTCACAGACTCGATAGCTAGGGACACACTGCCACCCACGCTAGCACAGGCCTCAATCTCGCTGATACCTAAGAAAGATAAAGACCCAATGGAATGTGGGTCATATAGACCCATCTCACGGCTGAACGCAGCTGCCAAAATACTGGCCAAAATCCTAGCCAAAAGGCTAGAAGACTGCGTACCAGAGGTGATCGCAGAGGACCAGACGGATTTTGTCACAGGTAGACAGCTTACCTCGAACATCAGGTGCCTGCTGAACGTGATAATGACCCCATCCGGGGAGAGAATACCAGAAGTGAGCGTCTCCTTAGACGCAGAAAAGGCCTTCGACAGGGTCGAATGGAAATACCTTATAGAGGTACTGGAGCGGTTTGGGCTTGGAACAGGGTTCACCTCCTGGGTAATGCTCCTATGCAACGCTCCCATGGCGAGCATACGGACCAACAACACCAACTCCCGATACTTCCAGCTGCACAGGGGCACCAGACAAGGATGCCCACTGTCCCCGCTGCTGTTCGCTCTAGCGATCGAGCCATTAGCGATTGCGCTCAGAGCAGCAAAAACCTGGAGGGGGATCCGAAGGAGCGGCGAGGAGCACAGAGTCTCACTCTATGCAGATGGCCTGCTCCTCTACATTTCGGACCCACAAAGCAGCATGGACGGAATCATCGCGCTCCTGAAAGAGTTTGGCGCCTTCTCAGGCTACAAACTCAACATGAGCTAAAGCGAGATCTTCCCGGTACACCCACAAGTAGTGGGTGTAGCACGAAGGGGACTGCCGTTTAAACAAGCCCGACACAAATTCCGCTACCTGGGGATCCAAATAGCCCATGACTGGAAAAGGATCCACAAGTGGAACCTCACCAGTCTGACAGAGGAAGTAAAGAAGGACCTGCAAAGGTGGAACACTTTCCCTCGCGGGGAGAGTCCCGATGATCAAAATGAACGTACTGCCCAGGTACCACTTCCTACTTAGATCTATCCCGATCTACATCCCCAAGGCCTTTTTCAAAGCACTAGACAAACTAATCATGGCGTTCGTATGGGGGGTGGAAGAATGCTAGGATCCCAAAGAAGGTCCTGCAAAAAACAAAATCCAGCGGGGGACTTGCCCTCCCAAACCTACAATTCTACCACTGGACGGCGACAGCCGAACGAATAAGGGGATGGATCAAGGAGCCAGAATTCGAGTGGGTGCGCGCGGAAGAGGCCTCCTGCATGGGGACCTCCCTCCAGGCCCTCGCCACGGCGGCGCTCCCATCCCCACCCAAAAAACACTCCAGCAGCCTGGTGGTGATAGCCACCCTCCAGTCCTGGAACCAACTACAGCAGCAATTTGGCCTGACCAAAATGTCAGACAAAGCTCCCAACTGCAACAACCATAGGTTCACACAAGCGCTGACTGATGCCACCTTCAAAAAGTGGGGACAGGACGGAGGGACACTGACAGTCAGGGACCTAGACACAGACGGCAGGATCGCAACAATGGACAAACTGACAGAGAAATTCCAGCTAGCCAGGGGGAACGAGGTGAGGTACCTGCAACTCAAAAACTTCCTACAAAAGAAGACAAGGACGTACCCACAACGACCACGACAGACATTACTGGAAGATTTACTGGACGCAAGCATCCTAGATAAAGGGAACTGTAGCAACATGTATGACCGACTGGTAGAAAGGGCCGCGCCGTACTGGACGCAACAAGAAAGAAATTGGAGGAGGAACTGGGGATTGACATAGGGTGGGGACTCTGCATAGGGTCAACTCCACCTCCACCTGCGCAAGGCTCAGCCTGACGCAACTAAAAATGGGACATAGAGCCCACTTAACAAGAACTTGTATGAGTAGGTTCTTCCTGGAAGTGGAGGATAGATACGAACGGTGCCAAGGAGGCCCGGCCAACCATGGCCACATGTTCTGGTCTTGCCCGAGACTTGCGGGGTACTGGACAGCCTTCTTCGAGGCAATATCCAAGGTGGTGGGGGTGAGGGTGGAGCCATGCCCGAAAATGGTGGTCTTCGGGGTTTCAGACCAGCCAGATCTATTCCTGGGGAGGAGGGCGGACACCCTTGCCTTTGCCTCCCTGATCCCCCGCCGTAGAATCCTGTTCAGCAGCACCACCCAAAGCTGCAGACTGGCTGTCCGACCTCTCAGAATCTCTCCAAATGGAGAAAATCAAATTCACCATCCGAGTGTTAGACGACGGCTTGCACAAAACATGGGAACCATTCACCCAATTGTTCCGAGACCTGTTTGTGGCCAACAAAAAAGCAGAAGAATAGCCAGGTAGCCAAGAATCAGGTGTTGCCTTCTTTACTTTGGGGTGAACCACATGCTGTTTCTTATATCGACCAAATTACCACACAACCAATATGTGAGCTCAAAAACAGTTTATTAATGGCACAATACTTGTATCTCTATGCAATAACACACGCGGTTCCGTACTAAACTACACCTACCGACTAAGATGACCTTTACTTAACTTCGAGTGACCGGCACTGTGCGAGATAAGGCCTTTACCCGGGTCCACGTGGTCGGTTTGGAAGTTGTTGGGTTCGTCTCAGCTGGGCTCGTCCTTCAGGAATGGTCGCGGGTCCTTGAACTTGGTTGTTCTGCTGCAATTGGTCGCACACAGGCCGGTCCCAAAAGAGATCGATCTCTAGTGCGCAGGGCTTTTTATCCTTCGTCTCTTTCGCGCCCTTTTGGGAGGTCCTTACTCTGGGTCCAATGGATCGATAGGGTTTTCAATCACCCTCATCGATCTCAGACAATTAGGGGGCGGATACCTCGATAGCTGGGCGGGTCCTAGCTATCATTGTCCCAGGCGCGTAGGCCTTTCCAAATAAGGGGGGGGTGCTGCCGGTTAGTCTGCTATTGTTGTAACTGCTTGATTCAAACTCTATTGTCCTGGGGGAAATGGTGATCGACCCTTAATGGAGACAAGTTTCAGCCAAAACTGGTTTCTTTGCACAATACACAGAGGCTGTATACCTGCCTGTGTCCCAAATTGACCACAATTCCCATGGTCCTTTGCAGATGGCCGTTTTACATGGCTACACAGGGGAAAGTAGCCAAGGCATGAGAGGGAGGGATAGACCGGGGGTGGGGGGGGGACAGCTTAACCGAAGAGAAAAGAAAGGCGAACCACAGGAGGCGGGGGGGAGGGAGGTCAGCACGGTGGCGCAGTGGGTTAGCCCTGCTGCCTCACGGCACTGAGGTCCCAGGTTCGATCCCGGCTCTGGGTCACTGTCCGTGTGGAGTTTGCACATTCTCCCCGTGTTTGCATGGGCCTTGCCCGCACAACTCAAAGATGTGCAGGGTAAGTGGATTGGCAACACTAAATTGCGCCTTAATTGGAAAAAATGAATTGGGTACTCTTAATTTATTTTTTAAAAAGGAGGGGGGTGGGAAGGGGGGAAGAGTGAAGAGACAGGGAACAATAGAGGGGAACCAGGGAGGTGGGGGGAAGGCAGGGGAATGATAGCCGGAAGGGGGCACGGGAAACAATAACAAACTTGGCATTTACAGGAACAGAGAGCAAGGAAAATCCAGGCGAAAGACGGGACGAACGGCTGAAGCGGAGCGTGAGACGACAACGGCAGCAAAATCCGTCCGGGAGAAGCAAGTGACAACACTAACACCAGACCCATTCGCGTATTGCCCTCTGTAATTGTTTCTCCGGCACCCAAATGTATATCTTCCTCCCCAGTTTCCCCAGTTTTGCGGTATGGAGGAATTTTCAGAGGTTGGTGTCATGGTCCTGCTGGCCGTGGCCGCAGACGGTGACGTTATCGAGGCACGTGTCGAGCTGCGTATACCTGTTGATAGTCTGACTATAATCGATGACCATCCTATGCTTCTCCCTGGTCTTTACAACCACTACTTGAGCTCTCCAGGGACTGTTGCTAGCCTCAATAATACCTTCCTTCAGTAACCGCTGGACTTCCGACCTAATGAAGGTCCGGTCCTGAGCACGGTACCGTCTGCTCCTGGTGGCGACGGTTTGCAATCCGGGGTGAGGTTCGCAAAAAGGGAAGGTGGACAGTGCAGTCAGTGAGGGGGGGGGGGGTATAGGGCCGCCGAATTTAAAAGTTAAACTCTGGAGGTTACATTGGAAATCTAACCCGAGGAGCGTGGCAGTGCAGAGGTGAGGGAGGACGTAGAGGCGGAAATGTTTTAATTCCCTTCCCGGGACCATGAGGTTCGCGACACAGAGCCCTTTGATCTCTACAGAGTGAGACCCGGAGGCCAGGGAGATTTTTTGATTAACTGGGTGGATGGGAAGAGAACAGCGCCTTACCGTGTTGGGGTGCATGAAGCTCTCTGTGCTCCCGGAGTCGATCAGGCAGGATGTTTCATGCCCACTGATGAGCACGGTCGTCGTCGTGGTCGAGACTGGTCACTGAGACAAGTCGTGGCAGAAGTTGGAGGTTTTCCTTGTACGGTGTATGGTCATCTGAACCGGGGTACTAGGACTCCAGCCAAGATAGCGGTACCCACTGGTCGCACATGGCTGGGGGTGTGCAAGATGGCGACGCCCATCCGTCGCACGTGGTCCCCGGGGAACATGATGGCGGCGCACGGGGCCCGCACGTGGCTCTGGAACAGGAAGATGGCAGCGCCTGCTGGCCTCACGTGGCTCGTGGAGAGGGTTGGGGTGGCGGTCCCTGTTCGTCCCCGGAGACCGCGGCGACCGCCCGGGCCTTGCACACCGCCACAAAATGGCCCTTTTTGCCACACCCTTTGCAGGTGGAGGAGCGGGCCGGCAGCGCTGCCGGGGGTGCTTGGCTTGCCCGCCAGAATAGCAGCGGGGCCCCCGGGGTTTCCTGGTAGTCGCGCAGTGCAAGCTTCTGGGGAGATGGGGGATGCATCTGAGTTGGCTGCGGGGGGGATTCCACGCTGCCCAAGGGGCCGCTGCGCGGTCGGGAACGTAAGCGCGGGCGTTTCGGGAGGCCACATCCAGGGAGCTAGCAAGGGCCCGTGCTTCCTTGAGGCCTAGTGTCTCTTTTTCTTGCAGCCGCTGGCGGATTTGGGAGGACAGCAACGAATGCGTCCCGGATCAAAAGTTCTGAGTGGTCGCTGGCTGAAACTTGCAGGGCAGTCACAGTTCCTACCTAACACCAGGAGCGCACGGTAGAATTCCTCCAGCGATTCTCTGGGGATTTGCCGCCTCGTCGCTAGCAGATGTCGGGCGTAGACCTGGTTTACTGGGCGAATATAGTGTCCTTTCAGCAGGGTAATTGCGGCCTCAAAATCGTCCGCATCCTCGATGAGGGTGTAGATCTCTGGGCTCACCCTCGAGTGGAGAACCTGCAGTTTCTGGTCCTGCATGGGGGCAGTCGTGGCCATCCTGAGGTACCCTTTGAAGCACGCCAGACAGTGTTCAAAGGTTGCCGCTGGGTTTGCCGCATGGGGGCTGAGTTGCAGACACTCCGGCTTGTTCGGAGGTCCATTCTTTCAAATCTAGTCCAATAAATTGATGCTCGATCAATAACTCCAGAAGCAAGATTGGATGACAATTGAAGGCTTTATTGGACTAGATGTTTCCCCCAGCAGCGCAGGTACAGAATGCAGCTGCAAGGGAGACACAGACTCTTATACTCCGCCTTACTGGGCGGAACCAGCAGGCAGGCTTCACCAATGATCTTCCTGTCTCAGGTACCTCCCACACCAATGGTCTTACAGCATCAACCTGGGTACCGTAATACCCCTAATACTGACTACCACAGTCCCATAGCGAGCAACGCTGAGAAACACGTGATTATAAAATGCCACCTGCATTAGATAAGGGGCCTGAGCAGGAAACGCTTAACCAAGGCCGCACATAGCCCCATTTTCTACACTGAGGAGCTCCGTTCGCTTTACCTCCTCTGCATAGTGAGTGATTTTAAAATGGCATCGATCTCCGAGACTCCCGATGAAACTGTCATAATATACACCAGTATATCATGGTACAGACACACACACACACACTGATGGACATGCAGTGGGATCAATCAGCATACACAACACCGCAGGCAATCACCAGTGAGAGCACACGCTCTATAAAGACAGGGAAAAGGAGAGTTCCCGCTCATTCTAGTAGCAGTCAGCTCGGAGCACAGAGCTCACAGCCTGCAACACAGACATTCACCATGTGCTGAGTGCATCACTTGGTTAGGACTAGGCAAGGGTCAACAGTTAAAGCTGGTATTGCATTTACCCACAGTTCAAGTATGTTAATATAGTTAACCTAAAATAAAATAGAGTTGCACCACTTCAAGTGTTGGTGACCTGTTTGTGATCCAGAACACCCAACACATCAGAAACCCCCGATCCCCTAAGCCCCAGCGCACTATGGGAGGGTCCCTGCCCCATGCACAACCCCAACACCTGCTCAGGGCACACCGGCCCGATCGCCAAAGATAGCAACTTAAAATTTGTATCAAAATTCAGAAACTAATGAAAGGTTTTGGGCTGGATTTTCCGTTTCTGAAGCTAAGTGATAATGCCGACGCAGTATTCGTGGAGTTCCACAACTGCAAAGCTGGCGGCGAACCTGGACCGGTTCAGCGACTATGGAGGGGCTAGCACCGGCGTCGGGTGAACACCATCCATTCCACGGCGACACAGTGATTTGCACGGCTGCCTCACAGCCCCAGGGACCGTGTTCAATTCCGGCCTCGGGTTACTGTCTGTGTGGGGTTTGCACTTTCTCCCCGTGTCTGTGTGGGTTTCCTCCGGGTGCTCTGGTTTCCTCCTACATTCCAAAGATGTGTAGGTTGGGTGGATTGGCCATGATCAATTGCCCCTTAGTGTCCAAAAGATTAGAGGTTAGGTTAGATGGGGTTACTGGGTTAAGGGGATAGGGTAGGGGCCTGACCCTAGGTAGGGTACCCTTTCAGAGGTTCAGTGCAGACTCAATGGGCCAAATGGCCTCCTTCGACACTGTAATGATTCAATGAAAAACGATGCCGGATTCGCTGCATTTGTGATTGACACTCGGGAGGCTGACAAGCCGCATATATACATTACAATCCTCACACACACACTCATCCCAGCCAACAAAATGGCACAGGTTGCACTGGACCATGCCCATCCTGCTGATGGGTCACTTAGGGCACCGAGGGAAGTGCCCTGGGGGACACCCATACGACCATACTCGTGGTGTACCACAAGGGTCTGTTTTGGGGCCACTGCTGTTTGTCATTTTTATAAATGACCTGGAGGAGGGCATAGAAGGACGGGTGAGTAAATTTGCAGATGACACTAAAGTCGGTGGAATTGTGGACAGTGCGGAAGGATGTTACAAGTTACAGAGGGACATAGATAAGCTGCAGCACTGGGCAGAGAGGTGGCAAATGGATTTTAATGCAGAAAGGTGTGAGGTGATTCATCTTGGAAGGAATAACAGGAAGACTGAGTACTGGGCTAATGGTAAGATTCTTGGCAGTGTGGATGAGCAGAGAGATCTCGGTGTCCATGTACATAGATCCCTGAAAGTTGCCACCCAGGTTGAGAGGGTTGTTAAGAAGGCGTACGGTGTGTTAGCTTTTATTGGTAGAGGGATTGAGTTTCGGAGCCATGAGGTCATGTTGCAGCTGTACAAAACTCTGGTGCGGCCGCATTTGGAGTATTGCGTGCAATTCTGGTCGCCGCATTATAGGAAGGATGTGGAAGCATTGGAAAAGGTGCAGAGGAGATTTACCAGAATGTTGCCTGGTATGGAGGGAAGATCTTATGAGAGAAGGCTGAGGGACTTGAGGCTGTTTTCGTTAGAGAGAAGAAGGTTAAGAGGTGACTTAATTGAGGCATACAAGATGATCAGAGGATTAGATAGGGTGGACAGTGAGAGCCTTTTTCCTCGGATGGTGATGTCTAGCACGAGGGGACATAACTTTAAATTGAGGGGAGATAGATATAAGACAGATGTCAGAGGTAGGTTCTTTACTCAGAGAGTAGTAAGGGCGTGGAATGCCCTGCCTGCAACAGTAGTGGACTCGCCAACACTGAGGGCATTCAAATGGTAATTGGATAGACATATGGATGATAAGGGAATAGTGTAGATGGGCTTTAGATTGGTTTCACAGGTCGGCGCATCATCGAGGGCCGAAGGGCCTGTACTGCGCTGTAATGTTCTATGTTCTATTTTCTAATCAGCGGCTAACAACCCTTGTGTTCAGTAGCACCATTGGGGAGACTGTGGCTGCTGCTGGAAGGAAGGTACCATGTTCCAAGATCACGGAATGTTCATGGCCACAGGTAAGTAATGCACCCTAACTGAACCTTCATGCCTCATCTTTACATAAGCCTCCTTCTTCCTCTTGACAAGTGTTTCGACTGCTTTAGTGAACCACGGTGCCCTTACTCGACCACTTCCTCCCTGCCTGACAGGTACATACTTATCAAGGACACGCAGTAGCTGTTCATTGGCTGGCATCCCTCGATAGGTTAGGCTTCTGACCCAGGGGCTTGATTTCAGGCAAAATACCCACTGCTGGCCTTGACATTGCCTGATTGGCTTGTGATTTGGTAGGCCTTCCCTAAACGTGATAGCATGGATCTCTGTCTGGCTCTCCAGCAGACAGGCAAGATCTCAATGCCTCAACAATATTACACCCTTAGTCTATGACATTAAAGAAGAGCAAAGGGCGGCACCGTGGCGCAGTGGTTAGCACTGCTGCCTCACGATGCCGAGGACCCGGGTGCGATCCCGGCCACGGGTCACTGTCCCTGATGGGTTAGCTGTCAACAGTTGAGTGGGCCAGAGACAGTGTTCTACTTGACAATGATCAGTGATTGATGCCTGCATGATGCTTTCTGAGAGCACTGGACAGAAGGAGAAGGAATGCGCTCTCTCTCTCTCTTGCTTGTTGAAGTGAAAGATTATTATTCAAAACCAGTGAGTGCCTGACACATCTTTACTATAAACTTGAAATGACCCTAAATCTACAGAGAAAGGAGATAACCTTGCCAGAGAAAACCACCTCAAGCCTAAAAGGAAGAAATACCAAAACGAAAGCCTAAACTTCAGAAAAGCACGAACTAGAAGTCATCCCAGTGCATCAAAGAGCCTTTATTCATTTATTTTATTTGTAGTTTTTGCTCTCTCTACCCAAGTGTGTGTGTCTGTTTGTGTTTGTGAGTAGAGAGATGGGTTTTTGGGAAGGGGGGGCTGGGAAAGGGGTGGGAGAGAGTCAGTTACATTCTTCTGCCAATTTAATTATAATACTGTATATAATAAAAGGTTACTTGTGTTAAAGTTACAAATCCAGTGACTGCAGTTTATTGAGCCCACCCAAGGATTTGGGGCATTTAAAATAAAATCTAATTGTTACCTGTGTTGCTGACGAATGTGATATAAAATAATTGTTTTAGAGATATTAGTTACTGTAATGTAGAGATAAGCCAGTCTCATTTTGGTGAGTTCACAGACAAAGGATTTCAGAACGCATGGCAAAGCAAGGAGGAGGTGTGTCCAGCTACAGAGGGGAAAAGGATGCTGGGTAATAGGGGGCCAGAGGAAGGGATTGGAAGTGAGCCAATTAGGATGTATGGCCAGGTCAGGAGGAGCATAGGATGACCTATGGGAATCGTGTATGTGAAACTTGATGCCATTTGATTGTATCAGTAGAGACTTCTTTGTTCTACAGACTCACTCGATTCCGGGAGTGCAGGAGACAGGATGTGTTCTGTACTACTGTGAGTTGAGACAGACTTGCAAGTCAAATAAAATAACTAATGCTGTACCTGCAAATCCATCTCGACTTTTATTGAGGCCAGACTGACGGGTAAAGAAATTTATAATTTGTCATTTGGTGCCGAAACCCGGGATTTCTCAAGACAGTTCTGACCAACTGCGAAATCAGAATTAGACTGATTATGAACAGGGAGAGTGGGAAAAAGGGGCCCACAATGTATAGCTGGAAAATGACCGTGCATTGCTTTTTCCCCTCTTCTTATCGTCTGATTAGACTGATCACTCGCGGTTGGTACGGAAAGATCGTCTCGACAAAATCAAAGGTCAGTCTGGGGATTAGAAATTTAATTGATGGGATTTCATATTGTTGATTCGGCTTGGGTTAGGTTATGGGTTGATGCAACATCTAAACAAAGATGGTTCAATTCCATGTATGAGTTCTGATTCGGCTTGGGTTAGGTTATGGGTTGATGCAACATCTAAACAAAGATGATTCAATTCCATGTGTGAGTTCTGATTTGGCTTGGGTTAGGTTATGGGTTGATGCAACATCTAAACAAAGATGGTTCAATTCCATGTGTGAGTTCTGATTCGGCTTGGGTTAGGTTTTGGGTTGATGCAACATCTAAAACAGATGATTCAATTCCATATGTGAGTGTTTTAAAGGACAGGAGGAGGGTTCAGTTCAATGAGTGTTTTTAAATCAGAAGATGATTCAATTCCATGTGTGAGTGTTTTAAATCTATAGTTGATTAAGCTAAAATTGTACCCTTGGACTGTAGTGGCGAAAAACGCAGTTCTGAGGACTAGTTGAGATTATGGGGAATTGCTTGGATAAATTTCAAAACAAAGAACATCCATAGAACTGGATGCTGCATGTTAGATAAAGCAGAAGTCTCTCAAAGGGTTAACAGCAGCAGCCAAAGTTAAAGTATGACAGACAGTGCTTCTCACACAGGCCTTGAGATAACAACAGCAGCCTGTGGTGTAATCGGATACCTTTCCTTTGAGTCAGTGAACTCCAGCAAAGTTACGTTTTGAATTAATTAAAGGAAACCAGTGGGTTTCTCCACCTCTTTGATAAAAGTTATTATTTTCGAAAGCAATTGATTGAAATTGCCTGAATCTTAAGTTTTACTTACTTGAAATAATGTTTATCTCATTTTATTTGTGAATTAATAGAAACTTAAAGAAACTCACTGACACCATTTTAAAAAGTGTAAATCTGGAGATGACAGTTGACTTTGCTCCGGTATACATCACCGCAGCTAACTGCTCCCTTATTGATAGCAGCCAACATTTTTGAGAATGTAAGAAAAACTTGTTAAAAGAAAAATTGTTAAGATAAAGAATTAATTAAGTTGTAAATGTGATACAAGTTTGTGTTAAGCAAATCGTAAATTTAGTTCTGAGTTGAGATCAGAGCTAAGCTTGCAAGTTGCAGTAATTCAATTTGAAATTTCAAACATTTTAAGTTTTAAAAGAACACTGTTAGAACCTTTTTAATAATTTTGCCAAGGAGCAAAAATTGCCATTGGTTATAAATAAGCAAATAAAAAAATATATATATAATAAAAAAGAAAGAGCCAAAGTATGAAAGCTAAAGTGTTAATTAGATTATGGAGACAATATTGTCAACATGAGAGGGATAAGATCATGTTATTAAGTTGGCAAGAAAATGCCCTTAAAATGGGGATTCCAATTAGTGAAGAAAAAAAAACAATGGGCTACGTAATTCAATGGCTGGCCTTGCATTGACAGAGGCAGAAGATGAAGATTAAGACAATTTGACCAGGTCGGCTAAGATTTCGACTGCACCTGTAGCATTGTCTGCACTAATTCCAGAACCACCAGAGTATAATAATTTATATCCAGTCACTGCTCCCCAGATTCCAATCATGCCAGTCACTCCAGCCCTTTTGGTTGATAGCGTGGGTCCTAATTTACCATCTTTACGATCTAAGAGGGAAGAGGAGCTCTGTTCCACAAGCCCAGTTAGCTCTAGGACCCGATCTCAGACAGCGAGAGAAGGGCCTGATCCTAATCAGAAACAATCAAGCATACCACCTAAATCCCTACAGACCAAGGGGAAACAGCAAACTTCGAGAACAAAGGGGGAGGAAAGGGATGGTTCTGAGGAGAAAGAGCTCCCTCTAGTGACAGGGAGGGACGTTGAAGTCTTGGAAGAACCAGAGGAAATAGCTAGAGTGCCCCCTGGTGAGACTCGGAGACAGTTGCCGATTAGGAAGATACCAAACCTTGACGCAGTGACCGCCGGGGCCCAGCCCACGATAGACGTTTATTTCCCATGGATACCTAGTGAGATGATGGCTATTATGGCTACAATCACAGATAGAAAAAAATCTCCTGCTGCTTTCGTGGATTCCCTGAGAACTACCATCTCAATTTATCAAGCTGATTCTAGGGACCTCTGGGCCCTAGTCCAGCAGGTTTTAACCCCAGCAGAGTACCGCAATCATCTTAATCACTTGAATTATGCTAGCCACGCCGCACTTCAGCAAGCCCATGCGTTGGACGACGATAGACGGACACAAATCCTGAATGCGTTGAATAGCACATTTCAAAAGCCCATAAATATTTCTGCTATCTTAGACCTCAAACCTAAAAAGATTGAAGAGCCAGAGGAATTTCTGGAAAGTTTTAATGAAATCTACCGTGGGCAGTCAGGCGACTTGCCATATTAAAATGGTCAGAATTACCCTCAATATTGTGCTATGTTAATGCATTGCCTACCACCTTCCGTGGCTACTGCTGTGAAATATAATAACATGAATTGGACAGAGAACGACCCTTCCCAGATGGCAAGGGCAGTCAGATTTTATTGGAAGGGTGGTGTAGGCCAGGAAGGAGGCTCAGTTACAAAGGTTAAGACTGAGTATGTAATGAAAAAGGATGATCTGAGACCCCAACAAGCGGCAGAAATGGTAGCTTACCAGCTGGAGCCCCAATATTGTGACTTTGGGTGGGTGGATCAGCGAAGGGGAGGACAGATGAGATACACGGACTTCTCCCAAGCAAACCCTTTCCCAACACAGGATTGACTAGCTAATTTAGTCATAAGGACTCTCCAATCGGACAGGGAACCTATTATCTCTCTGCAGATAGGAGATCAACATCACTCATTTGTAATCGACACTGGAGCAGCCATGTCTTCTGTGCAATCAGAACTTCGCCTACCACTATCTGACCACACGCAGCATTTGTCGGGGTTCCAAGGACAGGTGTGTGAGTATCCTATTTCTGAACCTGTGTAAGTCACTTACGAGAATAAGTCTGCAGATCATCAGTTTGTAGCGACTACTGGATTGGACTGTAACTTGTTGGCCCGAGATTTACTGTGTATCTTCCAGCTACAGCTAGAGTGCGGAGACGAAGGGGTAACGGTTCAATCATGGAGGATGAGACAACAGTGCTATATTTCTATCACCCCCCCAGTGGTGGACGTTAGACATTGAACATTCACTGCATCACGTTACCCTGGCCTATGACAGAACTGGACAAAACAGGGAGTTGGAGGACAAATACCGGCCATTAATTGGGACCGAATGGCCAGTCAAAGTTACAGCCACAGTCACGGGAAAAGAAGGTACAGCCGATTTTGTTACAATACCACCACATTTATGGCCACAGTCAGCTTCGGTAAGCCCTCATATTACACGTCAGGTCCACGACCAGTACCATGCCAGGGATCTGGGACCTATGGTAAGGAGGGCAGTGGATCATTCAGATCCAACAGAGTACGCACTTCAAGTCATGCCAGACGGCACTGCTATAAAATATTTTGAGGTCCCTGAAACGATTAACACTCGACTGCAGCCCCGTCTATAGACAAATTAATCCGAGAGCAGTTGCAACATGGTATTTTGGTCCCTTGCCAATCAGAATGTAACACCCCCATACTTGCTGTGCCTAAACCAGCCAAGCCAGACCAGTACTGATTAGTACAGGATTTACGTTCAATCAATGACATCGCACAGCCGTTACATGCTCGCACTCTCCAACAGGATATTACGGTGTATAGCTCCCACTCGGTCATCGCACTACTGAGGCAACTGCAGACTCAGCATCTTACCGCAGCTCGTCAGAATAGGTATGAGATATACCTTTTGAACAATCCACGTCTGACATTTAAACACTGTACCACTATCAATCCAGTCTGTTTTATTAGTGGTCCCCCTGTCCATGAAGACGCACCTGGCCACGACTGTTTAGCCTTGATTCAGGAAACTACCACAATAAGGGACGATTGAGCGGTATTTCGTCAGAACAACCTGACATGATTATGTGTGGTCAAATATCCCACCGGGGATTAGTTAATGACCTACTACAGGCCCTCCTTATGCCCGTGCAGATTTCCATCATTAAATGCGCTGCCCACACAAACGGTAAGACCCCAGCCGACGTTGGTAATGAACAAGCAGGTTGTGCAGCGCGGACAGCCGTGCAAATTCAGCAAGTGATGGTGCCTAAAATGTTAAGCCAGACTAAAAGTTCTGCAATAAATAGGTCTGCCTCTGACAAGCCAATGCCAACCATCCAAGACGTCATAAGGTTGCAGGAGGATGCTCCTGAGAATGATAAACAAATGTGGAAACGGTTAGGTTGTACATATGATTCTGTTTCCTCTTTATGGACCACGCCAGCACATCAGACTTGTATGTCTGATGTACTGGTTTTATGGGTCATTGAATGTGTACACTTTGCAACTCATTGTGGGGCTCGGGGGACTAGTGATTTGTTGCTGGACACTTGGTGGCACCCTAAAATGCAGGGGTTGGCCCAGAGTATCAGTAATCGGTATTTGATTTGTCAGCAATATAACACCGGCAAAGGTATCCCTTGTGGGATGGGGCAAACCCCGTTGCCCAGTGGTCCCTTTGAGATGCTACAAATGGATTACATTGAGTTGGAAAGGTGTCAATGTTATAAATATGTTTTGGTCATTGTGGATGTGTTCAGCAGATGGGTCGAGGCGTATCCGACTACCGATAATAAAGCTGCTACTGTGGTTAAAGTTTTGATGCGGGAAATCATTCCCCAGTACGGTATACCAGCTCAGTTAAGTTCTGATAATGGGCCTCATTTTATTGGACAAATTAACAAGGAGTTTTGCTCCCAGTTGGGCATATGCCAGCAGTTACACAGTGCTTACAGACCGCAGGCGGCCGGGTTGGTTGAGAGACACAATCAGACCCTCAAAACTAAATTGGCTAAATTAAGAGCAGACACGGGACTGACATGGCTTAAGTTGCTCCCCGTTGCCCTCTTCCAGCTGCGGGTTACACCTGCGGGACCGGCCCAGCTCTCTCCTGCCGAGATTCTTTATGGCAGGCCTCTTAGAACTCCCTGGGGCCTGCATGCTTCCAGACTGGTTCAGTTTCACCATATGACTGAAGAGATGACCACCTATGTTCTAGCCCTCACTCAGGTGCTCAAGGAGCTCCATGGCCAGGTCCGCGCGGCTCACGAGCCATCGCCCCCAGTACCTAGCTCACTTTCAGTCCAGCGGTAGTTATGTCATGGTCAAAAATTGGACTAGGAAGGGGTCGGAGCCGCGATGGGACGGGCCCTTCCAAGTTCTCCTAACCACCCCCACAGCAGTTAAAGTGGAGGGGCGGAGTGCTTGGGTCCACCTCCATCACTGTAAATTGAGTCCACCTCCACTACTGTAAAAAGGTCGGTTACTAACCTGCCTCCCTTCTCCAGTGCTATTTTACAGGTGTGGAATATGATGGGGTGGCTACGCACCGCCTGTGTGATCTACGGCCTCACCTCGCTTGGAGTGTTATTGGCGACGGACATGGAAAAGGGAAATATTATCTACATTTGTAACCCCAACCAAACTACAAGGACATTTCATTTATGCAAAGGTGATGTTCTTCACTGCCCCCATATACGAGGACATGGTATTGACTCATGGAAGGTCATCAAATTCATGGACAATGCAGGACTCATGAAGCAATTGCACCGGTCCCGGCGATGGGAAGGGAACATTATATGGACATTGCCTTGTTTTTGGAGTACATGTAAATTTGATTTTGAATATGTTAAGATTGGTGCGATAAAGGTAACATTAGACCGTCAGGAGAGCGTAGGAAGAGGTTTTGAGAGAGAGAGGGGGACTAGAGAGAGGACGGGGCGTGTGAGAAGGGAAGTACAGTTAGAACGTAGGTTATCAGGAGATACACTTAATTTAGTTAAAGGCCAAACTGAGGAAAACCCGGGTAGTATGAATCTCTTCTACCAGATTTACCACCGCTTGTATGGCCACGGACGGGTTGTCTGCTACCCGAACCCCGCAGCAGTGTCTAAGTTATTTTCTGTTTCACCGCTTTGGTGCACTCCCCAAACGGTGGTTCATTGTCAGCGTTCCGAGCCACCGCACGAGCAAGTCACTCTTCCTTACGATCCGGGTTCAGCACCACCGGCTATTTGCCTTCCCCTTCCTTGGGATAATTCCCACTCACAGTATGATAGGTTGCAATGGTGGAGGACGTACATACCTAGCCACTTCACTCCCAATAGGGATTCCCAGTCGTACGAGAATTGTTTCAGCAGTGAAGGATACGGCTGTTTGCTGGTAGAGGTGGAAACGAATATAACATGTCTGTTCCCCACCTGTACGGACAGGAGGTGTCATATCACCCAGGCGTCTGGCCAATGCGTTTGTTACAACACCACCTGCGTTCCATTGAACGCCGGCCTCCAGCTCCTTTGTGGCTGGGCGAATGTCTCTCATATCATTGTTGGGACTAGGGTTTTCCGCATTGCTAGGCGGCCCGAATGGGCGTTTCGAAGCTGGATAAACTGGGCTACTGGGGGATCCCTACGCAACCGATATACTGATTGTGATGCTAGCCTGCACACGGAGCAAGGATACTACTTTTTATTTAATGGCACAGCGACCAATGTTTTGTCACCCCCATTGCCAGTCAAATTGCTACTGGGACTCTAGTCCCGACCACAGTCCCCTGCCCCTCTGCGTGGATGCTGCATGATCAGTTAGCACGCCGGGCAGTCTCAGCTGAATTCTGCGAGAATTGGAAAAAACCTCAGGTTCTCGCACCCAACCGGGGCCCCTCAGCCCTGTGGGGAATACGGAGCGTCTTGACACTGGGAGGTGTGGGGGGTTCCTTGGCTGTCAGCGATAGGAATTATTTTATTTGTGGCCTTCCCATCTTGGGAAATGAAACCTTGGGAGCCCTTGGGGCAATAACCAAGGAATTGTCTCAGCTGCGGTTGTTTGCAATGCAGAACCGGTATGCTCTTGACTATCTTCTGGCCCGTGAGGGTGGGGTATGGGCCATAGTACAGGGCAAGTGTATCATGGGAGTTCAAGACTTGACCGCTAACATCACTAAATTTAGGGATCACCTGGACGGAATGCAGGATCCTGGTTCTTGGGGTAACTGGGGATTTGGAGGTTAGAAGGACTGGTTGATAAATATGGCCATGTATTTAGTGGTGGCTATCGGCTGCATCTTTGTGGGCCTAGCCATCCTTAAATGTGTGATGGGTAGAATGCGGGGTGCACTGGAACAGATCAACGCCCCTAAAATCTTGGCTGTCAAAATCCATGAGGGTGCAGCGGATGAAGGGGGGCTACTACAGGAATTGGAAATGCAGCGACGGATCTTTTTAGATGAGGGACCATGGCTATGGATTGAATAGTTTGGTTATCATGGAATGATAAAAGGAGGGAATGACGAATGTGATATAAAATAATTGTTTTAGAGATATTAGTTACTGTAATGTAGAGATAGGCCAGTCTCATTTTGGTGAGTTCACAGACAAAGGATTTCAGAATGCATGGCAAAGCAAGGAGGAGGTGTGTCCAGCTACAGAGGGGAAAAGGATGCTGGGTAATAGAGGGCCAAAGGAAGGGATTGGAAGTGAGCCAATTAGGATGTATGGCCAGGTCAGGAGGAGTATAGGATGACCTATGGGAATCGTGTCTGTGAAACTTGATGCCATTTGATTGTATCAGTAGAGACTTCTTTGTTCTCCAGACTCACTCGATTCCGGGAGTGCAGGAGACAGGATGTGTTCTGTACTACTGTGAGTTGAGACAGACTTGCAAGTCAAATAAAATAACTAATGCTGTACCTGCAAATCCATCTTGACTTTTATTGAGGCCAGACTGACGGGTAAAGAAATTTATAATTTGTCATTGCGACGCTGGGTCGAGTGGGGCTGGAATTGACGGCACACTAGCCCAGGGTGCCGCGGCAGTTGATAGAAGAACAGCGCACTGATATACACAGGAAGAGTGAGATTTTCTGTGGCATTGTCAATTCATTGTTGCTGATGACATAAAAATGCTTGAAGTGGATGCCGTTTGCATCCCAGCCAGTGACCAGAACAGCATGCGAGGGCATGCTGAGGCAGCTGAAAAGGCTGATGAGAGGCGCACCAATGTCACCTCTTGTTTCCTCAGTCTCAATGACTGGAGAACTATCCATGCTGCGAGGTTTGAGGTTGGCTCTGTGACAGAGGCTGTCTTCCATGGGCATCTCCACACCAAGACGAAAGCCATGTGCATCTCAGACCTGAGCAGAGACAAGGAAGTAAGTTGCTTCTAGCCACAGGGGGAGCATCCCATCGGAGGAATTATGAATGTAATGAAATGGTTCGTTTTAGAAGGCTGAAGAGGGAACATCTCTCTCAGCCTTGCTTGAAGAAAAGCCATACTATGGAGTAATGTTTAAGAAAACAGGTGGCAGAAACCTAGGACGGGATTCTCCGACCCCCCGCCGGGTCGGAGAATCACCGGGGGGGGGCGTGAATCCTGCCTCGCCGCTCCGACGCCGGCTGCCGAATTCTCCGGCGCAGTTTTTTGATGGGGGCGGGGATCACGTTGCGCCGGTCGGGGGCTGTAAGCAGTGGCCCCCCCCCAGGCGATTCTCCATGCCCCGATGAGCCGAGCGGCCACCCGTTTCCGGCCGGTCCCACCGGCGTGAATTACACAACGTCCATACCGGCAGGACCTGGCTCTGAGGGTGGCTAACGGAGTCCTTGGGGGGGGCGCTGGGGGATCCGGCCTTGGGGCGGGCTCCTACGGTGGCCTGGCCCACGATCGGGGCCCACCGATCTGCAGGCGGGCCTGTGCCGTGGGGGGCACTCTTTCCCTCCACGCCGGCCTCTGTAAAGCTCCGCCACGGCCGGCGCGGAGAAGAAACCCTCTGCGCATGCGCAGGGATCACATCAGCAGTTCTGCGCATGTGCCAGAACACCATGGCGCTCCCGCGCATGCGCCAACTTGTGCCGGCCGGCGGAGGCCCTTTGGTGCCGGTTGGTGCAGCGCCAACCACTCCAGCGCCGGCCTAGCCCCTGGAGGTGCGGAGGATTCCGCAACTTCCGGGCGGCCCAACGCTGGAGTGGATCACGCCACTCTTTGGCGCCGGTACAGCCCGTCTGCTGGTTGGGGGAGAATCCCGGCCCTAAAGTCCAGCTAGTTAAGGAAACTAGAGAAATGAAGAGAAGTTTCCAAGAAATCTGGAGTTAACAGAACAGAGAAAATTTGGAACCAGAACAGATTACTGTTCAGTAAAGTCACAGAGAGGTGAAATGGCATTGGATCATGAGAAGCCAGAAAGATACCTGTGTAGTGCTAAAGTTTGTGCAAAATTACTGAAGTTTGGAGACATTATTTGAAATAATTGTGGCAATTGGTGGTTGGACCTTGGAGTGTAAAAGCGTTTAAGACAAAAGAAACCTGAAGGAGAAGTGTAAAACCTGAAAATGAAAGTCTGATGGAAGCAGCGGAGGGAAGGCAATATTTAAACGAAGATTTGAAAGTGTGACTTCTGAAAACGGAATTTGAAATTACTTGTGCGGAAGTGGAGTTCAGTGAGACAAGGTGACTCATGGTATAAGAATCAGCTTGGGGGATTTTATGAGAAATCCACATACATTTACTTGGATTAAGAGAGGGGCGTGTGTTACCACAATCATTTTGTGTGCTTAAAAGGGACTTTGTGTGTTAATTGTGTGTTCACAGTAACTTTATTGCAGTGTTAATGTAAGCCAACTTTTGACAATAAAGATTATTATTATTAGTGAGACGATTGTAGCTTAAAAAGTACTTTGTAATCCGTGTTAAGTTTAAAATCTGTGTATGATTGTTCAACTAAGGAGGGAGTAAAGGAATATTGTATCATTGTGATGAACGGTTACTGCCTTATCATCATGTAAGGTGATGTCCCCTTTAAGACCGGGCTTGGAACCCTGGGGACTCCGCCTCTGGCTCCGCCCATCTGTGAGCCATATATAAAGGGCTGCCTTGTGGGCTGTACAGCAGTTAGCACATGTCTCAGCTCTAGCATAGTTCTTAGTCTAATAAAGCCTTCTTTACCATTTACACTCTAAGCGTCGTTATTGAGGGTACCTCAATTTATTAGACTAAACTAGATTCAGGATGGACGCAGGCCTAAAACTGGAGAAGCTCAACCTGGAAGCATGGACTCCGGAGGCGAAGGAAATTTTTAAATACTGGCTGCGGTGCTTCGAGGCCTACCTGGACTCCACAGAGACTCCCATCCTGGGACCACGCAAGCTGCGCCTACTCCACGCCCGGGAGAGTCACAGAATTTCCGCCACGCTCGAAAAGGCGACGACTTATGAAGAGGTGGTCGAGTTACTCCGCAAGCGGTTTGTCAAACCCATCAACGAGGTACACGCCAGGCATCTGCTCTCTACCTGCCAGCAGCGCTCGGGGCAATCGCTAGACGAATTCGTCGAGAAACTCACCGCGCTTGCCAGGGACTGTGACCATCAGGATGTGACAGGGGAAGTCCATATGAACCTGCACATCAGAGACGCTTTCGTGTCCGGCATCTGCTCGACCTACATCCTGCAGCGGCTGCTCGAAAACGGGGCAAAAGACCTCCAGGACACGATAACGCTCGCCTCCTCGCTGCAGGTGGCCCGACATAACTAGGGTACGTACCCCGCGGACTCTGCGAGCCGCCCCCGGACCTCCTCAGACTCAGCCGTATTATAGGCCTGCGCCACGCAGCGACCCACTAACCATGGGGGCACACCGTGCTACTTCTGCGGGCAGGGCCAGCATCCACGCCCACGCTGCCCAGCCCGCGCCGCGATCTGCAGCGACTGCGGGAAGAAAGGGCATTTTGCGATGGTCTGCCTGGCCAGACCCAGGGGCCAGAAAAACAAAGAACAGCCGGCCCGAAAATCAGGCTCTCAGGCCCGCAGGCCTCGCAATGCGGCTGCGCACCGACCGGACACACCCCCTTCTGACGCGTCATCAGCCTCGTGCGAATCATAGGAGTGGCCATCTTGGTGGCGGCCATCTTCTCAACCCGACCCGTGCGACCGACGGCGGCGGCCATTTTACGAGTCCGACTCGGCTGAGGACTCCGACTACCCGCGAGTGGGAGTGATCACCCTCGACCAAACTCGGCCAAAACACCTGCAGAACTCTATGATGCAGGTCCAGGTCAACGGGCGCGACACTGCATGCCTCTTCGACTCCGGGAGCACGGAGAGCTTTATCTAACCTGAAACGGTAAAGCACGGCTCCCTGCGCACCCATCCCGCATCCCAAACCATAGCCCTCGCATCCGGGTCCCACTCGGTACAAATCACGGGGTACTGTATTGCGGATCTCTCGATCCAAGGCGCCAAATACACCCGTTTCAAATTTTATATCCTCCCTCACCTCTGTGCCCCACTGCTGCTCAGACTGGATGTCCAGTGCAGCCACCGAAGCCTGGCACTAAAGTTCGGCAGACCCTTGCCCCCCCTCACGGTGTGCTGCCTTGTGACACTGAAAGTCGCACCCCCCTCGCTATTCGCGAACCTCACTCCCAACTGTAAGCCAGTCACCACCAGGAGCCGGCGCTACAGTGCCCAAGATATGGCTTTTATCAAGTCAGAGTTCCAGCGTTTACTGGGAGAGGGGGTCATCGAAGCTAGCAACAGCCCTTGGAGAGCGCAAGTGGTGGTAGTCCGGTCCGGGGAGAAGAAACGGATGGTCGTGGATTATAGCCAGACCATAAACCGATTCACGCAGCTTGATGCGTACCCCCTTCCTCGCATCGCGGAAATGGTAAATCGGATCGCCCAATACCGAGTCTTTTCCATGGTCGACCTCAAATCTGCCTACCACCAGCTCCCCATCCGACCAAAAGGCCGCCCCTATACTACCTTCGAAGCAGCCGGACGGCTCTTCCACTTCCTCAGGGTCCCCATCGGTGTCACAAATGGGGGCTCCGTCTTTCAAAGGGCGATGGACCAAATGGTGAACCAGTACGGTTTGCAGACTACATACCCGTACTTGGACAATGTCACCATCTGCGGCCGTGACCAGCAGGACCATGACGCTAACCTCGAAAAGTTCCTCCAGACCGCCTGAGCCCTTAACCTGGCCTATAACGAGGACAAATGCATTTTCCACACCACCCGGCTAGCCATCCTCGGCTATGTCGTGGAAGACGGGGTCCTAGGTCCCGACCCCGACCGCATGCGCCCCCTTAAGGAACTCCCTCTCCCCCGTAGCCTCAAGGCACTCAAACGGTGCTTGGGGCTTTTCTCTTATTACGCCCAGTGAGTCCCCAAGTATGCGGACAAAGCCTGCCCACTCATAAAGACCACCATTTTACCCCTCTCGGCTGAGGCTCAATTGGCCTTCAACCACATCAAGGCCGACATCATCAAGGCCGTTTTGCACGCGGTGGACAAAACCATCCCTTTCCAAGTAGAGAGCGATGCATCAGACATTGCCCTGGCTGCTACCCTTAATCAGGCAGGCAGACCAGTAGCGTTCTTCTCCCGGACCCTCACCACCTCCGAGATTCAGCACTCTGCAGTCGAAAAGGAGGCATAAGCCATTGTGGAGGCTGTGCGGCGCTGGAGACACTAGCTCGCCGGTAGGAGGTTTACCCTTGTCACCGACCAACGATCAGTCGCCTATATGTTTGATAACACGCAACGGGGCAAAATAAAAAATGATTACATTTTGAGGTGGAGGATCGAACTCTCCACCCACTCGTACGATATCAAGTATCGTTCAGGGGAACTCAACGAGCCCCCAGATGCCCTGTCCCGCGGCACATGTGCCAACGCGCAGGACGACCGCCTGCAAACCATCCACAATGACCTGTGCCACCCGTGGGTTACCCGGCTCGTCCATTTTATCAAGTCCCGCAACCTACCTTACTCAACCAAGGAGGTCAAGGCCATGGTCAGGGCCTGCCAGATCTGTGCGGCGTGCAAACCGCACTTCTACCGGCCAGACAAGGTTCGGCTCGTGAAGGCCTCGGGTCCCTTTGAGCGACTAAGCGTGGACTTCAAGGGGCCCCTTCCGTCCACCAATCATTATGCCTATTTCCTCACCGTGAGCGATGAGTTCTCCCGTTTCCCATTCGTCATTCCCTGCCCCGACATGACCTCAGCCACTGCGATTAAGGCACTGCACAGCATCTTCACCCTGTTCGGTTTCCCCGCTTATATCCACAGCGACCGGCGTACATCGTTCATGAGCGATGAACTGCGTCAGTATCTGCTCAGCAAAGGCATCGTCTCGAGCAGAACGACCAGTTATAACCCGCGGGGAAACGGGCAGGTGGAGAGGGAGAACCCGACAGTGTGGAAGGCTGTCCTTCTGGCCCTGCGGTCGAGAAATCTCCCAACCACCCGCTGGCAGGAGGTCCTACCCGATGCCCTACACTCTATTATGTCACTCCTCTGCATTGCCACGAATGAGACCCCTCACAACCGATTGTTTGTCTTCCCCAGGAAGTCTACCTCCAGGGTCTCGCTTCCACTTTGGCTGATGGCTCCGGGACCTGTTCTTCTCCGGAGGCACACGAGGAGCCATAAAACGGCCCCCCTGGTCGAATAGGTCCGACTGCTCCACGCCAACCCCAGTTACGCCTACGTGGAGTACCCCGATGGCAGGCAAGATACGGTTTCCCTCCGGGATCTGGCCCCCGCTGGATCCCCCACCACAGACGCCCCTTCCCGCGCCGCTCCCCTGCAGGACCCGGCGCCCTCTACAACACCCCCGCTTCCGGCCCTACCCTCCGTTGGTGAGCACCTACCACGCGCCCCCCTTTACACACCCCGCCGGCGCTGGCACCGCTACCCCCCAGCCCTGCCTAGTCCCCCTGCCCCGACACGGACCGAAGCTCCGACCGCTGTGCTCCCGGATGTGCCCTCAACCGGGACGTCCATGCCCGCCGCACCACCGCCCGAACTGAGGAGGTCGATGAGGACGATCCGGCCACCGAGACGGATGGACCTATGATGGCACTTCACCCCCGCCGGACTCTTTTTAAACAGGGGTGAATGTGATGAACGGTTACTGCCTTATCATGTAAGGTGATGGCCCCTTTAAGACCGGGCTTGGAACCCTGGGGACTCCGCCTCTGGCTCCGCCCATCTGTGAACCATATTTAAAGGGCTGCCTTGTGGGCTGTACAGCAGTTAGCACACGTCTCGGCTCTAGCATAGTTCTTAGTCTAATAAAGCCTTCTTTACCGTTTACACTCAAAGCATCGTTATTGAGGGTACCTCAATCATAATCCATTTTTTCATGTTTAATAAATGCTTTTTCTCTTGTTAAAACTAGTTTGCTGCTCTGTGATTCTGTTCCTCCACGCTTCATTGAGAAAAAGAAAAAGCTACTTGGAGTCATGTTTCCATCTTCCCGCCCAGTTATAACATCAACTGGGATTGTAACATCATGAACGCAGGTGTTGTGTCTATGGTTGGTCGTCTGATAGCACTGGATTTTAGAAAATGAGTATCTCTGACAGCAGGAAAAAGAAAGATTTTAAAAAACACAGGGCGGGATTCTCTGGTCTCCGAAGCCGAAATCGCATTCGGCAATCGGCCGGAGAATGCCTTTTAGCGCTGAAATCGGGGACGGCGCCGCTTTCCCGATGCTCTGCCCCCTCCAAAATGGCGTACTCACAGACTACGCTGCACGCCCTCGACGGCGTGGGACACGTATCCTATTTACTTTTTCGGGAACCGGTGTGGTGGCTGCGGACTGAGTCCAGCGCCGCCGCAGTCGGGTGGGAGCCGATCCGCGGGCGGTGGGGGGGGGCTTTGGCGCGGTCTGGGGGCACTGGTGGGGGCTGATCTGGAGGTGGTGAGCCTTGTCAAAGGGGGGCATTCTTTGGCAGGCCGGGTCCACATGCGGCCGGCGCCATGTTGCACGGCGCAGCCTCTGCAGGCCGCCACCGTGCACATGCACGGCCACGGACCCGGCAATTCTCTGGCCGTATCCGCAGCTAGAGCCGGGGATTTGCGCTGCGTGCCTGCTAACCCCCCACCGGACAGAGGGTCGGTGCAGCTTTTACGCCTTTTTTTTAACGTAAAACGCCACTGCTCCCACTCTGCCGTCAGCACTTAGTCTCCCAAACGGAGAATCCAGTCTTTGCTTACTTTGCCTCCTTTTTATCATTCTTTTTAAAATCACTCCTTTTAATTTAACTACAAGAGGACACACATGGGACTGGGTGTCATGGTGAATTAGCATACTTCCTTTCACCTGTGAGGCTTGGATTTGAATAGAGTTAACACAGAGTGTCAGCAAATACATGTCTTGCTGCAATGGCCCTAAGTGAAATGGACTGAAATCATTTTCAACCAGCCATGAGTACCCACAGTCCCTCGCGAAAAGACTGTTTAACTATCATTAACTCAGACAGGGCCCACAGAAGGCAAGTGTGGAAGATAGAAATAATGCACTACAATAAGGTGTATTGTTTGCCCTTTATATCTTCAACTGTTGATATAAAATGAAAATCTCATATAAGGCACTTTTAAGTTTGTCTATATTTTATCTGTATTACAAGGAAGTGTAATTTATGTATCAGCTCCCTGAAGAACTGCAGAGGTGCTTTGTAATTGGCCAACCTAAGCTAATATAACAGTTCCTAAAGGCTGCAAAATCCAAAGTGGCTCTGGTGGTATTATCCCGACCAAGATCCACATTAGGTTTTGCCTGAGAGGTGGAGTAATATCAATTTCAGTGTCGCAGCCAAGGCCATTTGTTTGTACTTTGATAATCTTTTGATTCCAAGGTAAGTGTGCTACTAACTGACTCAAGCTGTCACCATAGTTACATGCCAAAATATTACACATGTCTCAGAAGTTGGTTGGTGGGTGGGGAAGCTGATGATGAACAGGTTTAATTAGACTTGGAGGTAAAGGGCAACTGAGGGACTGAGAATGCAAACAATAGGGCTTGATTCAACCAAAAGGGAACAAAGTCCCCGAGCGAGCGCGTTTAGCCGCGTGTTTCTCAGCGCTCACAGTGCCGACAAACACATGGCTGTTCGATGCGACTCATTTTGTATCAGGGACCTGACAGGAGAACGCATGGCCAAGACTGCACATAGCCCTGTTTTGTACAGTGCACACACGAGTGCAGCCTCAACCGGGACCTGGGATTCATATCGCATTACATTCATCCCCCACCATCTGGCCTGCGAAATCCTACCAACTGGCTTGAGACAATTCACACCTCTTTAACCTGGGGTTACCCCTATCTCTGGATCTGTAAAGACTTAATTACCTGCAAATGCTCGTATTCCAAGCATTGTCTGGCATCTTTGAATTTGTCTATTTATATGTTTCTGGAACATACCTCTTCATTCACCTGAAGAAGGAGCAGTGCTCCGAAAGCTAGTGTTTGAAACAAACCTGTTGGTCTTTAATCTGGTGTTTTCATAGATAGATAGATAGAATTTACAGTGCAGAAGGAGGCCATTCGGCCCATCGAGTCTGCACCGGCTCTTGGAAAGAGCACCCCACCCACGGTCGACACCTCCACCCTATCCCCATAACCCAATTTTGGACACTAAGGGCAATTTATCATGCCCAATCCACCTAACCTGCACATCTTTGGACTGTGGGAGGAAACCGGAGCACCCGGAGGAAACCCACGCACACACGGGGAAGATGTGCAGACTCCGCACAGACAGTGACCCAAGCCGGAATCGAACCTGGGACCCTGGAGCTGTGAAGCAATTGTGCTATCCACAATGCTACCATGCTGCCCCAAAGGTGTTGTAAGACTTCTTATTGTACATTATAGCAAGAGATCAGAATGCCTTTTTATAAATGGTGTCCTGATCTCCGAGGTCCCCAAAGCGATCACCGACCTCACCCCCAGCCCGAGCACACTATGGGAGGGTCCCCGGCACACCACCCTCCCTGCACTCCCCCAAAACCCACACAGGGCACCCCGGTCCAATCACGTGTGCACAAAAATGCCAGCTTGGCAATGCCAACCTGGCATCCTGGCAGTGCCCATGCCAGCTGACAGTGTCACCTGGACACCTTGGCAGTGCCAGGCTGGCACCCAGGTGGCACTGCCATGGTGCCCAGCTGGCACTCACACAGTGCTCAGGTGGTACTAGCAGTGCCTGGATACCACCCTGCCCAAAGGGCATGCAGCTAGGGGCCTACGATCCCCTGGGAGATCCTGAACAGTGCCGTTCTGTCTGGTCCCCGTTTGTGGGCACCAGTGCTGAACAGCACTCATCCGAGGTATACGATGCTAAGGGGATGAATTCCAAAGCCTCAGGTACAGCGGGAATTTGCACATTAGAGTGTGACTGTCTCGCTCTAATATGCAGATTTGCCAAAAGGTGATCCTGCCCACTGTGGCGGGATTTACATCGCAATGTCACACGAGATCGTGTTGGATCTCGCGAGGCATTGCAAGCCAGGTAGATCCCAGGAGCGGGACTTTTATCGGCCACACTGCACCTCCGCAAGCTGCTTTTCCAGATCACGTCTTACAAGTGTAATAAAAAATATACTTTATTCAAAAACCCAATAAAAAACATTTATTTAAAAAAAAGAAGTGTAATAAAGATCAGACTGAAAATGGCAATAGCTGGAAGAATGAAAACCTGATGCAAAAAGGTCATCACCTCAAGAACCTACCACTTTCAGGTATCTGGATACAAATCTCATTCAAAATTGCAAACTTTCTCTTTTCAGCTTATAGACTCAGGAATCATGATTAAGAGGACCAAGAAAAGTTCATAGAGTGAGAGGATCACCCTAGGGGAGGAAGCAAAATTTGGGACAGAACTTGATACCATCAGAATTGCACCTTGTCTTACATGTGTCCTAAGTTTCAGGAGAGTGTTAAATGGGAAGACTTTTCCGCCAGCTTCTCTCATTTTATCAGCTAACCACCACCTCTAATTCCATTCCACCCACAGCACTAGTAGAAAGCTTTGGAGACTTGTTAGGGGAAATTGACAAGATCAGACTACCCCAGGAATGTTGCTCAATGTATTTATTCTTCGTCAGATCCAACAGATCTCGTCTCAGCTGATATTTTTTTTCAAACAGTTAAGCTGATCACTTCTGCTGCACTTGTACAGACATGGGACGACCCCTCTCATGATTGAAACAGCTATTTCCCCTTGTTTTGGGACAAGATCTTTCTACGTTGCTGCAGGCAAAACAGCACATCTGAAGCTTAGTTCCCAAAGTTTCCACTTTGCTTTAGACTCTTGTGTAATTTTGCTTGGCCCATATCTCCTTTTTGAAACAGAATGACTGTAATTCAAGAAATGAGAAGCACTGACTGCACCCTGGCCTGCGCTGAGTGAGAGAAACTGAATGACTGATGTCTTTGTCTGACTTTGCATTACTGGCAGGTAACCTTTCTTCCCAGTACCACAGAGCAGGAATTTATAAATGCACTGTACACGTATCTTTAACCATTTCAATTAATAGTACAGCAATTGTGAATGACGCCACCTGAATTTTCAATATCCCACTGCTGCACAAAGTCAAAAAGCTATTCTCCCACACTGTAAAGATGGCTGAAGAAAGGTCTGTTTTCCTCTCTCGATTGTATTCCACTCTATGTGTGTTACTGGATATATTTTTATATATTTGCTTGGGCCGAATGGCCTCCTTCTGCACTGTAAGGATTCTATGATTCTATGAAAAGGGAAGATTGCTTTGTTCTGCAGTACAGTTGTTTAGAAACGATGATGGGAAGTTATTTCTCTTTTCTAGTTAATCATGAAGAGAAACTAGAGTATCTATTGCTCCACCAAACTGAAGAGCCAGTTAAAGCATCTGTTGTGCTGGGAGCAAATGGAAGAGTATTACTGTCCCTGGAAAATCTCCAAAGGGACAGTCGCCAGTTAACAATGACATGTCACGAAAGAGCATCATTACCACTCAGTAATATAGTCAACTAAATTCATCTGTTCTACTACTGTTTCCAGAAATGTAGTTGCCTGATTGAGGTAAAGCCATGCATCATCCTTAAGATAAGGGGCGGGATTCTCTGATCCTAAGGCTAAGTGTTGACGCGTCGTAAAACGCGACGGCGTTTACGACGGCGTCAACAGGTCCCCAGGACCAGCAATCCTGAGCCCTACATGACGCCAGCACGGCACTGGAGCAACTCACGGAACTCCAGCTGCCGATACCGGCATCAAACGGGCGCCACGGGTCTGAGCATGTCTGCGCATGTGCGCTGTGGCCGGCGTGAGTTCGTGCATGTGCGCTAGTTTCCTTCTCCGGCGCGGAGAAGGAAACTAGCGCACATGCACGAACTCACGCCGGCCACATTGCAACATGGCGTAGAGGTACAGGGGCCCGGCGAGGAGTAAAGAGGCCCCTACCAGGAGAGGCCGGCCCGCCAATCGGTAGGCCCCGTTCGCAGGCCAGGCCACGGTGGAGACCCCCCCCCAGGGTCGGACCCCCCCCCCCCCCAGGCTGCCCCCACCGCAGGATGGACGCCGAAGTCCCGCCGGGCAAGACCACATGTGAACGGCGCCGGTGGGACTCGGACTATCTCGGCAGGCCACTCGGCCCATCCCACGTAGAGAATCGTCAGGGGGGCTGTGTAGAGCGGCCTCCGACTGGCGCCGCTCCGGCGCCAATGGCGCATGTTCTCCGGTGACCGGAGAATCGGCAGACCGGCGTCGCGTGAATCACGCCTGGCCCGGCGATTCTCCGACCAGGCCCAGGGTCAGAGAATCCCGCCCATGGTATAGACAGAAGTGTTTGAGCTACTTTTTCTCACCTCCCCCCACCAGCACCATCTCCCACCAACCCAACCATAACCTCCTCCCCTAAGCCAATCCTTCAGATTGATTCAAATTCTTCAATTCTTTAAAACTGGGTTTCATTTTAGACAACTCAGTAAAATAAAAACTCTCACCATCATCTTCGGTATGAAACTGCAAAACCCAAATGAGGAGATTACCAACTTGAAAGAAAGTAACAAGGGGATTAAAGGGCATCAAAAGAAAGTCCAGAGGGAAGGTTAATGTTTAATCTATTTGACAGAAAACACCAACAATAATGATACCAGTTTATTAAAAGAAAAGGTTTGAAAGAAATATAATGATTTCACATTCCCTTTCCAGTGCCCGGAGCAGGTGTTTCTGCTAAATATTTGACCTATAATGTTCCAAAAATATAGTTATTCTAGAATATTTGCGGCATATTCACTGTGCAATCAAAATAAGATGCACTAAAATGTATTCAGGTTTTAACATGTATATTCGATTCTACTATTGCTTCACCACTGACATCCGTGCCTCCAGTTACCTGGGCCCCGAACTCTGGAATAATCTCCTTATATCTATCCTGCCTTTTTCCTTCAAGACCGTTCTTCAAACTTGCCTCTGTGCCCAAGCTTTTAGTCATCTGACCTAAGTTCTCCTCCTTATCCAACATAGTGGATGAGAGAACTTTCATCCAGTTAAATGTTGAGAACACTGAAGCCGTAATGGGCAGGATTCTCCATTTCAAAGATTAAAGACGCGCTCTTCCCAAAAGGGAAAAAAGTCCCCGAACGAGAGCGTTTAGCCGCGTGTTTCCCAATACTCGCAGTGCCTCCGATCCCCTTGGAGACCCCCACGAGTGCCGTTCCGTCTGGTCCCTAGTTGTGGGAGCCAGTACAAAATGGCACTCAGCCAAGGTCCATGAGGTGAAGGGATTGAATCCCAAAGCCTTAAGTACCTTGGGAATCTGCACATTAGAGTAAGGCTTACTGCCTCACACTAATATGTAGATTTGCCAAAAAGTGATCCCGCCCATTGTGGCCAGGTTTCACCTTTCAACGTCTCGCAAAATTGCGTTGACCTCGCGAGGCGTTGCGAACCGGGAAGTTCCCGGGAGCGGGATCTCCTGGCTTTCAAATACCACGCTGCGCCATGATATCCGTGCAGCGACTGGAGGATCGCGCCCTAAGTGCTGACGCCAGGAATGAATCGGTGGACTTTGATGACAACAAAATCGGTGCCGATCCCAGGCCAATTCATCAACCGTTAATGGGTTAGCAACGGTGCCATGCGGAACACAAATGATTCCAATGAAAAATGGTGTCCGATTCACTCGGGGTGTGATTGACACCTGAGAGGTTGACAAGCTGCAGCGAGTATTAGCACTCCACTCCCCACACACACTCATCCCAGCCAACAAGATGGAAGCACGGCGAGTGGCACCCCGCCTTGCGGGTGCGGAGCTCGAGACCCTGTTGGATGCTGTGGAGGAGAGGCGGGCCACCCTGTACCCTGGAGTAGGAAGGAAATTGCCAGCTGCAGCTGTATACCTGGGCCCAGGTGGCAGAGGTCAGGAGTACCATGTGTCCCACTGCCAGGACCGGGCAGTAGTGCCGTACAAAACTGTATGACCTACTCACGGCAGCCAGGGTGAGTAGACATCATGGCGCCCCTGGCACTAACCCCCCGTTCCATACACCCATAACTCCCTTCCCACCCCCGGAGGACAACCAGGTCCCATCCGCCAGCAGTGTGCGCGCACCTCACCCTGAACCACATGCCAGCACATATATCGACCACCATGGCCGGGTGCCCTGGCCGCAGAGGCCCCAGCTGCCCACCCCTGTGCTGCATGAGTCTGACTGCCTAATAATCTACCCTTTCTGTCTCAGGGAGCAGCCCAACCTCAGGAACTAGTTGCCGACCCGAAGGGTTTCGGGCTTCTGCGAAGTGCAGTGCCATTGTTAGTCGAGATGCAGTGACCGAGCCGGGGACTACATGAGTGGCTGTCAGCAACCATCCAGCGCCTGCAGGTGCAGTTGGAGGAGTCCAACCTCCTGCAGGAGCAGGAGGTTTTGTCGAACATGTGTGCCACCCAGGCCAACACCGCACAGGTGGCGTCCGTGGTGGATGTCTTGGGGGCGAAGGTATCGGCCATGGATCAAGATGTCCAAGGTCTGGGGCATTCTACCGCCGGGGGCTGAGGCACATTCCATGCAGCCCTGTCAACCCTGTCAGAGACAGCCATGTGGACATTGCAGTGGTGCTCCAGAACTTGACCTAGTCACAATGGGTCATGGCTGAGGGCGTCAGCGGCATTGCTGGGTGCTGGTCGACCTGGGCCAGTCACAGAGGGAGGTGGCCCAGTTCCAGAGGGACCTGGCACAGTCACTGAGGCAGGTGGCTCACTCCCTGTGCTCCATGGCCATGAGCATTGAGACCCTGGTCGAGACTGGAGTGGACCCCCAGGACTGGCAGCGGCAGGTGTTGGGGGAGCCCAAGGAGTTAGCCCCGGTCGCACCCCCATCCCAAGAAGTAGTCTGGGGGCCGTCGGGCACACCGAGGGAGAAGGAGATGATGGGTCCAGTGCCGGTGACTCCCGCACGGGAGTTGCCAGAACACCACAGTGCGTTGGACCTCCCCCTCCTGTCCCTGGTACATCTGATGTGCTGCGGGTAGAATGGCACCACGCCACCTTGAACACCCGAGCAACTGCTGGGTCCATCCAGGCCTGGTCGCTCCAGAGGGCGGTCAACATATATCACAGGGCGGGAACCGTAGCAGGCCACCTCCACTCTTGATATACCACCTGGGGATCCACCTAGATGTAGCATTAGGGCCCGTAAGGCCAGAAAGGTAGACACCAGTTAAGTTGGCACAGTGTAGCTTTAGAGGTTAGGGCACAAACCTGTACATAAATATTCGCCGTTTCACAATAAATACCTGTTCACAATGTTGCCACCAGCCTCGGTGCTCTGTCAGAAGGGTGTGAGAGATGGGCTGGCCTGGGCTGGCTTCATAGTAGGCGCTATGGGGGCGGGGGCAGATGGGCAGACATCAGAGGTGGGCTTGGGCCAGGGGCCCCAGTGCAGCCACAGCCCACCGCCCCGGTCCCTGCTCCATCCCTCTCCCCCCCCAACCTCCAGCCCCTCCCTTTCGCCATCCCACCTCCGCCATCCCAATGGTTCGGTGGGACCGTGTGATGGAATGGCCAGATCACATGCAGGGATCACCCAGGTTGACGGTGGAGAGTGCTACCATGGCCAGGAGCCAGGCGTTGTCCAACAATGCGGAGCACCAGAGCTCATCGCAGAGCGGGTCCCTTTCATCCACCAATTTATTTCCTGTTTGTGCTTTGAACCTCTGAACTTGGAGAAGGGACTGGCTGCAGTGTGGCTGGTGCATGGGCAGGCGGCTGTGGCTTGGATCTGCAGCATTTGCCATATTTGTTACAGTGTTTACCAAACGCCCAACATGTCGCTTGGTTCTGTGAGTGATGGCCGCCACAGTTGGAGCAGAGCATGCTCTGTACCATGAAAACCTCTGTTTCCCACCTCAACTCTTTGCTGCTTCTTTCTGATTGTTCATTCAGCACACAAATGTTGATGGCCGGTTCCAATTTTAGTCCTCTCTTGCGAAGAAGCAACTTGTAAACAAAATCACTCTGGACTCACACACCAGGGCAGCATGGTAGCACAAATGGATAGCACTGTGGCTTCACAGCACCAGGGTCCCAGGTTCGATTCCCCGCTGGGTCACTGTCTGTGCGGAGTCTGCACGTTCTCCCCGTATCTGCTTGGGTTTCCTCCGGGTGCTCTGGTTTCCTCCCACAGTCCAAAGACGTGCAGGTTAGGTGGATTGGCCATGATAAATTGTCCTGAGTGACCAAAAGGTTAGGAGGGGTTATTGGGTTACGGGGATAGGCTGGAAGTGAGGACTTAAGTGGGCGGTGCAGACTCGATGGGCCGAATGGCCTCCTTATGCACTGTATGTTCTATGTTCTAATGCAATCTCTCACTCGCTCGTCGATGAGAGTGCTAAGCGCACGTTTCTTTGCTAGGAGTTTTAGGGCCGTGGTGTATGACCGAAGAGATTAATCAAACCTCTGGTTTATGATAATGAATGCATGTCTATCCAATATAATGTTCTTTAACGGCAGGCAAATGTGAATCATAGAATGATAGAATTTACAGTGCAGAAAGAGGCCCTTCGGCCCATCGAGTCTGCACTGGCCCTTGGAAGGAGCACCCTACTTGCACCCATGTCTCCACCTTATCTCCGTAACCCCACCTAACCTTTTAGACACTAAGGGGCAATTTAGCATGGCCAATCCACCTGACCTGCACATCTTTAGGCTGTGCTTTAACCTTTTTTAGCAATATCTTGGGGTCCTCCTTTTCTTCTTCCATTTGAAAGACAAAAGACTCAAATTTCTTGACTGCCCCGGGGCCTGCTAAATTTAAAGGAAGGTATGCCTGTACCAGGGATAACACCCCTGCTCTTCTTCAGAATTGTGTCATGGGATCTTATGCATCTACCCAACCGTGTGGAGTTTGCATGTTCTCCCTGTGTCTGCATGGGTCACCTCCACAAAACCCAAAGATGTACAGGATAGGTAGATTGGCCACGTTAAATTGCCCCTTAATTGGAAAAAAAGAATTGGGTACTCTAAATTTATTTTTAAAAATCCATCTACCCAAGCCAGCAGCTGGTGCTTTGATTTAACATCACAGGATGGATTCTCTGCCACCTGCCCCTGGCAACGGGATTCCTGAGCTGGGAATTCTCAAGCAGCTCTCAACAATTTGAGACAAGGGGCAGAATTTCTGAGAAAATGCCAAAGGGTCAGGTTGTGACTGAAAACCGGTGTGTTTTTCCTCAGAAACACAGCCAGGCTTTCTGACCAAAACTTCTCACACTTTGTCAGGAGAAATCCGGTGGGCGTGTTTAGAGATCAGGGTGCCATCTTTAAAGGGCGGCCCAATCAGCAAGAACATTCAACTTCTCCCCCTTTCCCACAACCATGGAGGACCCCCCTCTTCGGGGCAAAATCCCCACCACAGAAGTAGCAGGGAACACTCTTCCCCTTCCTCCCCCACACACCTTTTCCAGCACGCACCACTCTCCCCCCCACCACACATAAGATGAAGCCCCCCGCTCTCAATGGAGAAGGGTTTGCCCCTGCTCAATGCCTGCTCTCAGTGCCCCTTCTCACTGCCCCCTGTCAGTGGCCCCTGGCACTGACCCCTCCCATTTCCCAGCCTTGGCCCTCAACCCTGGGCCTCTGCACCCCCAGCATGGTCATTACGACTCGTTTTCAATTTCAAATGGATTGGCGAGGCGTGACGTCACGCTGCCGGGGAGGGGGGAGCATCGCACGGGGCTGGAAGGTACGGGTAGAGCCGTTTAATTGTATTTAATTTTATTTAAATTAATACAAATCAGGTTCAGACCCTTTCTGGACATGAACTTGCTCACATCCCTGGCAATGGGTGGTGAAAATCCCAATCCGAGATCTCGCTGCTGCAAATCTCGTGATTCCCACTGGCGAGGTTTAGCAGTCATAATGCGATGTGGGTGCACGTTGAATGAGAATTCGCGTCCAAGAGCTTTGCAACAGTATCGTTATGATTTACACATAGAATATTTGTAACCACAGCTGCAAATAAAGTAAATGGACTGTCTCTGTAAATTTCTGAATAGTTTTGTTCTTGTGGTGTGTGGTATACAGTTTAGTTTAGCTGTACTATGTTTCTCAAAAATCAGTTGTGATGAAAGGTTTAACTGAAATAACGTCACATGATCCTCACTGGCAATTTCTCTTTTGCAATCCAGATTTCCAGCGTTTGCGTGTTTTTTAAAATCTTGTCATAATAATGCTTGTTCTGGTTGCTCACTACTGTTAAGGTGTATTCCAGTTTGGTTTAACATTCGGTTTTGTTATCTAAATCAATTGAGTAGCTCTTGTCATGCCAATTTGTTGAAATTTATGCTAACTATTTACCTGGGCTCAGTTCCCTCTCATAAACAAGTCATGGCCCAAATCTTCCGGTCTCTGGATCGTTGGAGGTAGGACATACAACGGAAGATGCCCCCTGATGTCCTGACACATGGACATGCGTGGGAATTGCTTGGAAAGTTTAACTTTTGATGGAGAATTTCCTGTATGACCCTGTATGAATGACTTGGGACAGGTGTGCAGTACTCACCTGGACGGGTACCCAGGAAGACAGTTTAAAATCTGGTCTATCACCTAGATAACTCCACAACCGACCCCATAATCCCTCCCACTGACCTAAGTACCACTCCAACCACTCAGCTAGCCTGACGACCATCTGGCTACCACCCAGACCTAACCTGACTACACCTCAACTGGGCTCCTGACTCCCCTCCCCTGATCAGTCTCAACAACCCTCCAATTCAACTACCCCCAATTCAACTACCCCCCAATTCATCTACCCCACCCGATCAGACTCAGTTAAACCACACCCGCCCAATATCCAGGTGAACACACTGAGACGCAAGAGTTGAACAGATATCGCCATGTCACTGCCTTCAGGCTCACTGAAATATCTTATATATGCCTTGTCTTCAGTAAGCACAAGAAGGTGCACCGTAACAGACCACATTTGGGGCTGTAAACAATTGCGAAATTAATTGAATTCTGAAATGAACAGCCTTGAACGCAAACAATATCTCCAACAAATACAACCTTCACCATTTTTCCTGAAGCCAAAATAACAAAAGCTCATTCTTGAAACTAACTCTCAACGGAAAACCTGCCCATGAAACATGGTCGTCCTTTACATCTGCTTTCTGTCGAGCTTTGTCACTCCAATGACTCTGCACTGACTGTTTTCAAAAACAGCTTCAAATATTTTCCAGGATATTACAGAATGCAAGATATTAAAATCGATATTTTAATTAACAATGTGTTGTGTGGTCAACTGTTTATGGGGTTAAAAATAGCATTTGTCTTTATAAATACTGCTGTCAAACAAAATGTACTGTTCCCAGACATAAAATGCTTGTAATTGAATGGAATGGCTTGACCCATTGATCAGTTCCGAACACTTTGAATGACTATTAGATGAAACAAGGATATTGGCAGCAATCAATGCCACATATAAATCAGTTTAGGATTACATATTCTATCACAGATTGCAGAAATTCCTCCAGTGGACAGTTTTAATCCTCTGTGTGTTGTGATTAGCAAGAAATAATCCATGTATAAAATATTTTACTTTTGTCACTGGGGAGCAATTTTATTTATAAAATATAAATGATATAATGTGATTGTGTTCAAACATTGGGGAATGCTTTCTTGAGATTATTGTAAAATCTAGCGTTGACAAACTAGCACAGCAACAGGGAGAAAAGCTGGGAGGTTATGGCAGTTCTACAAAAAAGTCACTTTGTGTTTAATCCCGGCAGTATGGATCATTTTTATCCCTTTGATAACATCTGGCTTAAATCTGTTTTCCAATATCCATTGTTTCCCTTTTGAACTTTTGCAGTTATGCTTGGGGCTTTGCATATTTATGTCAAGAAAGTAAAAAAAGAGTCAAAATTTGATTAGTGGCTTGTCTTTTGCATCAATATAGTTTGTTGGGATTATTAAGGTGCACGTCTAGTTGCTGGGGGTAAAGAGAGCCCTGCAGTTCAAAGCCCTGTTATCATTTAGGTTCTTGTACAATTCAAGTTTTTATTGTTCTTAGTGTTCAGGATTAATTTAATCTGTTTTGATTTTATCCCACCTGAAGTGTGTGGTATTAATTAACTGGATTTGTTTCGTAAATATTGGGTGTGATTCTATTGGCAAAAGTTTCCGACTGCTTTTGGCCGTGTTTGGCAGGTTGATTCTTGGTGACTAGAGCCTCGAGAATCATCCCGTTATTTCATGACTTTTTGCTGCTTTTTAGCCACAGCGAGTTTCTCCCCGCCGATCTCCCCAAGCTGATCTCGCCAGCAGGCACAGCTCCTCACAGATCGGGGCACCATTTTGATCGGCAGCCCCGAACTCCCCCCCACCCCCCGCCCCACCATTCAGGTCCCCACCCCACTTTCAGCCTCTCGCTTACCCAACAACCTTATCCAGGCCAAAAATAAAAATGCTGATCATGTTACCTGTTCAGAACATCCCTGTGTCTTGAGACTATGTAAAAGAAAGGTCAAAAATTAATTTGCATCAGGAAACATTTGTCTCAATTATTTGTTTTTAAGTTTATTTTATTATTTTTGCAGCATTTTTAGGCTTGAGGGGCCTACTCCTGCTTCTAGTTCTTGTGATATTGGGCTGGATTCTCTGATTTGAAGACTAAGTGCTGACGGCGACGTGGGAACAGTGGCGGGTTACGGCTGAAGAAACGGCGCAAAAGCTGCATTGATTCTCTGTCTGGTGGGAGGTTAACAGGCACGCATCGCAAAGCCCCCGACTTTTGCTGTGGATACAGCCGGAGAATTGCCGGGTCCGTGGCCGCGCATGCGCCGTGCAACATGGAGCCGGCCGCGCACGGATCCGGCCTGCCAAATAATGCCCCTCTTTGGCCAGGCTCACCACCCCCGGACCATCCCCCGCCAGAGCTCCCCCTGCTCGGGGAACGGCTCCCACCCGACTGTGACGGCGCTGGACTCAGTCCGCAGCCGCCACGCCGGGTTCACAAAAATAAATAGCATGAGTGGGGACAGCGTGTGGCGCAGTGGTTAGCACTAGGACTACGGCACCGAGGTCCCGGGTTCGAATCCCAGCCCTGGGTCACTGTCCGTGTGGAGTTTGCACATTCTCCCCGTGTCTGCATGGGTATCACCCCCACAACCCAAAGATGTGCAGGTTAGGTGGATTGGCCTCGCTAAATTGCCCCTTAATTGGGGAAAAAAAAAAATTAGGTATTCTACATTTATATAAATAGCATGAATGACCCATGCCGTCGGGAACTCGGCCCATTGGGGGACGGCCTCAGGTGACGCCCTGAGGCCGTCCATACGGCGTGCGGCATACTCTGCAAGTAAGGCGTTTTGGAGGGGGCAGAGCATCGCAAAAGCGGTGCTGACCCCGATTTTGGTGCAAACGGCGATTCTCCGGCCGATCGGCAAATGCAATTTCGCCGTCAGAGATCGGTAAATCCTGCCCATTGTATTCAGTCAATTAATGTGTTTCTTTTTTTTAGAAAATATTTTTTTATTGAGACATTTATCATTTTAACAATTTTGAGCCTCAAATATCAATAAAAACAAAACCACAACAATACACCCAACAAACCCTCCTGAGCACAAACCCCAGCCAACGTGGCTTACACAAACAGTGCCACCTTCCCTAACCACTTCCCATGCCTCCCCTGTCCCCCACCCCCCCCCCCCCCCCCCCCCGCCTGCTGACAGTGTAATTTTTCTCAAAGAAGTTGATGAACGGCTGTCACCTCCGAGCAAACCCCTGCAACGAACCCCTCAAGGCAAATTTAATTTTTTTGAGTCTAAGAAACCCCGCCATGTCGCTCACCCACACACTGACTTCGGGGGCTCCGAGTCCCTCCACCCTAGTAAGATTCAACTCCGGGTCACCCAGGCGGCAAAGGCCAGGACATCGGCCTCTCTCAACCCCTGGGCTTCCGGGTCTTCCGACACATCGAAGATCGCCACCTCTGGACTCGGCAACATCCTTATTTGTAATACCTCTGAAATTATGTCAGAATAGCCCTGCCAGTAACCCCTCAGCCTTGGACATGCCCAAAACATATGGACATGAGTTGCAGGACCCCCCGCTCAGTACCCACACCTATCCTCCATCTCCTCAAAGAAGCTGTTCACCCGGGCCACAATCATATGTGCCCTGTGGGCCACCTTAAATTGTATCAGCCTGAGCCTGGCGCACAACGAGGACGCATTAACTTTGCTCAGGACCTCCTCCCATAACTGGGCCTCCAATTCCCCACCCAGCTCTTCTTCCCACTTCCTCTTCTCCTCCCCTATCGGTGCTCCCTCCCACTCCATCAGTTCCTTGTAGATCTCTGAGACCTTCCCCTCTCATACTCCTGTTCTCGACACCACCTTATCATGTAGCCCCTGGGGTGGCAGGTACGGGAGGGTTGAAACCTGCCTCCGCACAAAATCCCTCACCTGCAGATACTGGAACCCATTCCCACCTGGCAACTCAAACTCCTCCTCCAGCTCCTCCAGGCCCAGGAACCCCCCCCCCCGCTCCAGCACCACTTTTTCACCCACGGGTTTTACCCGCCCAAACAAATGCCGAGATCTCTGCATTCACCTTTTTGAAGAACGCCTTGGGAATGAAGATTGGTAGACTCTGGAAACCAAACAAAAACCTCGGGAGGACTGTCAATTTCACTGTCTGTACCGTCCCATCAATGACAACAGGAGCGTGTTCCCCCTCCAAAAATCCCCCTCATCTGTTCTACCAGCCGCCCCAAATTCAGTTTATGCAGCTGCTCCCACTCCCGCGCCACCTGGATACCCAAATATCGAAATCTCCCTCCCACCACTTTGAACAACATCTCACCCAGTCTCTTCTCCCGCCCCTCGCCTGGATCGCAAAGACCTCACTCTTATTAATAGTCAATTTGTATCCTGAAAACCGAACAAATTCCTCTAATATCCCCATTATCCCTCCTATTCCCCCCAGCGGGTCCAATATGTACAGAAGTAGAGGACCACGTACCGCGAGACCCTGTGTTCCACCCTCCCCCGTTGTGGTAAACCACTGATGCACCTGTATTAGGTGATGTACGATAGGACCTGTACTACAGGTTCGCCGGTAGTCCCTGCCTGTATAAATATGCGTGTCCTCCAGCCATCAGCCATTTCGCCAGCTGTTGTGGGAGGCCACACATCTGATAGCAATGAAGCCTCAGTTGGATTCAACTATCGTCTTTGTCCAATTGATCGTGCCTCAATTTATTGCTATCAGTTTCTAACGATGGACCTCCGTATCAAACCGGATCGCCTGCAGCTGGATTATCACTCAAGCGACGCCAGAAAGGACTTCCAGCTCTGGTTAGCTTGCTTCGAAGTGGCACCAACCCCTGTTCCGGAGGCTCAGAAGATTCAGATTTTATATTCCAGGTTGAGCTCCAAAGTCTTTCCGTTAATCCAGGAAGCGTCGAACTACGCCGAAGCCATGACTCTACTCAAGGACAACAACTACGCACAGAAAACGAACACGCTCTTCGCCAGGCACGCACTCACCTCTCGCTCTCAACTCCCTGGTGAGTCCATAGAAGACTTCTGGCGGGCTCTAATCCCACTAGTCCGGGACTGTGACTGTCAGGCCGTTACGGCCACGGAACGCTCAGACCTCCTTATGCAGGCCGCTTTTGTGACTGGAATTGGGTCAGATCTCATACGCCAGCAATTCCTAGAAGGGGCCACATGCGACCTCGCAGAGATTAAAACGTGAGCGCGCTCCATGGCGGTCGCCCTGCGCAACGTCCAGTCCTACACCCCAAGCCGCGCGGCCTACTCCTCCTACGCTTCGTGGACCCCACAGACAGCCGCCCCAGCGGGGGCGCTGCCCATCCAATACGCCTGCGCTGCACGCCAGCCAGTGAACCCCGGGGGCCCCCGTTGCTATTTTTGCGGCCAACAGAAGCACCCCTGCGAACATTGCCCGGCCCACGCTACCCTTTGTAAAGCCTGCAGGAAGAAGGGCCACTTTGCCGCCGTGTGCCAGGCCCGCTCAGTAGCCGCTATCGCCCCCACCCCCTCGGTCACGGACAATGGCCGCCGCCATCCCCCTCCCTCAGACCGTGTGCGGCCAGTGGGCGCCGCCATCTTCCCCTCTGTGCAACTCGTGCGTTCCATGGGTGCCGCTATCTTGTTCCACCCCCGCAACGTGCGTTCCATGGGCGCCGCCATTTTGTAACCCTCAAGATCTTCGGGCGCCGCCATCTTGTCTACACTTCAGCACATGGGAACCACCAGCGTTCCAGGACCCGGGCTCACCAGCCGTCCCATTACCTGACGACCAACCGAGACTCGCCTCCATGTCAATCGACCAGTCTCGTCCGCATAACCTGACCAACGCATCCACGAGCGTGAAAGTCGACGGACATGTAACCTCCTGCCCGCTGGTCTCCGGGAACACCGAAAGCTTCATACACCCGGATATGGTAAGGCGCTGCTCCCTCACGACACCCCGCCAACCAAAAAATCTCCCTGGCCTCCGGATCCCATTGCGTAGCGATCCAGGGGTACAGTACGGTCACGCTCACGGTCCAGGGTGTAGAATTCAGCGGCTTCTGCCTCTACGTCCTCCCTTATCTCTGCGCTGCACTAATCCTCAGCCTGGACTTCCAGTGCAACCTCCAGAGCCTAACTCTGAAATTCGGCGGGCCCCTACCACCCCTTACTGTGTGCGGCCTTGCGACCCTAAAGGTCGACCCACCTTTCCTCTTTGCCAATCTAACTCCAGATTGCAAACCCGTTGCCACCAGGAGCAGACGGTACAGCACCCAGGACAAGACCTTCATCAGGTCCGAAGTCCAGCGACTGCTTCGGGAGGGAGTCATCGAGGCCAGCAACAGCCCCTGGAGAGCTCAAGTGGTAGTAGTTAAAACTGGGGAGAAACACAGAATGGTCGTGGATTACAGCCAGACCATCAACAGGTACACGCAGCTCGACGCGTACCCCCTCCCACGCATATTTGACATGGTTAACCAGATTGCGCAGTACCGGGTCTTCTCAACGGTAGACCTGAAATCCGCCTACCACCAGCTCCCCATCCGTAAATCGGACCGTCCATACACCGCCTTTGAGGCAGACGGCCGCCTATACCACTTCCTTAGGGTCCCCTTCGGCGTCACATATGGGGTCTCGGTCTTCCAAAGGGAGACGGACCGAATGGTCGACCGGTACGGGTTGCGGGCCACCTTTCCGTACCTAGACAACGTCACCATCTGCGGCCATGATCAGCAGGACTACGACGCCAACCTTACTAAATTTCTCCACACCGCCACTCTCCTAAACCTCACTTACAACAAGGAGAAGTGCGGGTTCAGCACGAACCGCTTAGCCATCCTCGGCTATGTGGTCCAGAACGGAGTTCTGGGGCCCGATCCCGACCGCATGCGCCCCCTCATGGAACTCCCCCTTGCCCACTGCCCCAAGGCCCTCAAACGTTGCCTGGGGTTCTTTTCGTATTACGCTCAGTGGGTCCCAAACTATGCAGACAAGGCCCGCCCACTCATACAGTCCACCCAGTTTCCCCTGACAGCCGAGTCCCAACAGGCCTTCGCCCGGATCAGAGCTGATATTGCCAAGGCCACAATGCACGCTGTAGATGAGACACTGCCCTTCCAAGTAGAAAGCGACGCATCAGATCTCGCCCTTGCCCCCACCCTCAATCAGGCAGGCAGACCCGTGGCATTCTTTTCCCGCACCCTTCATGCCTCAGAAATTCGGCACTCATCCGTCGAAAAGGAGGCCCAAACGTTCGTTGAAGCTGTGCGGCATTGGAGGCATTACCTGGCCGGCAGGAGATTCACTGTCCTCACTGACCAAGGCCAGTAGCCTTCATGTTCAACAACACACAGCGGGGCAAGATCAAAAATGATAATATCTTGCGGTGGAGAATCGAGCTCTCCACCTATAATTACGAGGTTATGTATCACCCCGGCAAACTCAACGAACCTCCAGACACCCTATCCCGAGGTATATGTGCCAGCGCACAGGTTGACCGACTCCGGGCCCTGCACGAAAGCCTTTGTCACCCAGGAGTCACGCGGTTGTACCACTTCATTAAGGCATGAAATCTGTCCTACTCCATCGAGGAAGTAAGAACAATCACCAGGGACTGCCAGGTCTGTGCGGAGTGCAAGCCGCACTTCTACCGGCCAGATCGCGTGCGCCTGGTGAAGGCCTTCCACCCCTTTGAACGCCTCAGCGTGGACTTCAAAGGCCCCCTCCCCTCCACCGAACGTCACACATATTTTCTCAGTGTGATCGACGAATACTCCAGATTCCCCTTTGCCATCCCATGCCCCGACATGACGTCTGCCACCGTCATTAAAGCCCTCAACACAATCTTCACTCTGTTCGGCTTCCCCACCTACATCCACAGTGACAGGGGATCTTCATTCATGAGTGATGAGCTACGTCAGTTCCTACTCAGCAGGGGTATCGCCTCCAGCAGAAGGACAAGCTGCAACACCCGGGGAAACGGGCAGTTAGAAAGGGAGAATGGGACGGTCTGGAGGGCCGTCCAGCTGGCCCTACGGTCCAGAAACCTCCCAGCCTCCCGCTGGCAGGAGGTCCTCCCGGATGCACTCCACTCCGTTCGCTCATTACTCTGCACTGCCACGAACAATACACCCCATGAACGTCTTTTTGCCTTCCCCAGGAAGTCCACATCCGGGGTGTCGCTCCCGACTTGGCTCACAACTCTGGGAGCCGTGCTCCTCCGTAAGCATGTCCGACTCCACCAAGGCAGACCCGTTGGTGGAGAGGGTGCACTTGCTCCACGCAAACCCCCAGTACACCTATGTGGCGTTCCCCGACGGCCGCAAGGATACTGTCTCCCTCAGGGACCTGGCAGCAGCAAGTTCCATCCCCACACCCCCTCCACCCCCGGCGCCACCCTCTCCTCTCCCTTCGCTCCCAACAGCACCCCCCTTAGGGCCATCCGCACCCCCTCTGCCCACGCCCGACGATGAAGAGGATTTTGGCATGCTCCTGAAGTCACCATCGACCAGATCAGCACCAACATCGCCGACACCACTGCGACGCTCCCAGAGGAACATCAAGGCCCCGGACCGGCTAAACCTCTGACCGGTCCACCGGACATCAAAGGACATTTGTTTGCTCAATTCTTGTAAATATTAACTCATTGTTGTATATAGTTATCCACCACATCCACCAGACTCAATTTTTAACAGGGTGTGAATGTGGTAAACCACTGTTGCACCTGTATTAGGTGATGTACGGTAGGACCTGTACTACAGGTTCGACAGTAGTCCCTGCCTGTATAAATATGCGTGTCCTCCAGCCAGCAGCCATTTCGCCAGCTGCTGTGGGAGGCCACACATCTGATAGCAATAAAGCCTCAGTTGGATTCAACTATCGTCTTTGTCCAATTGATCGTGCCTCACCCGTACAGTCCCCTGCCAGACCTACGACGCCCTCAATGCTAATGGCTCTATAGCCAAGGCAAACAACAGTGGAGGAAGTGGACATCCCTGTCTCGTCCCCTGGTGTAACCTGAAGTAGTCCGAACTCACCCGATTCGTCCGCACACTCGCCACCGTTGCCTGGTATAGCAACCGGACCCAATCCACAAATCCCTGCCCAAACCCAAACCACCTCAGGACCTCCCACAAGTACACCCACGCCACCCGATCAAACGCCTCCTCTGCATTCATGGCCACCACTACCTCCACCTCTGGAGGCATCATGATTACATTAAGCAACCTCCTAATGTTGGTCACCAAATGCTGCCCCGTAACGAACCCCGTCTGGTCCTCCCCTATTACCCCTAGGACGCAGTCTTCAATCCTTGTGGCCAGGATCTTTGCCACAGTTTGGCATCTACATTTTACAGGGAGATCTGCCTATATGACCCACAGTTTTCCGGGTCCTTATCCCGTTTTAAAATGGGGGAGATCGACGTCTGTGACAATGTCGGGGGAGGCACTCCCAGTTCCTTTGCTTCGTTGAAGGCTCTTACCAACAGCAGTCGCAACACCCCCAAGAATTTCTTGTAGAATTCCACCCGGTACCCGTCCGGTCCCGGTGCCTTACCCGATTGCATCACCTCCAACCCTTCCACTACTTCTACAAGCCTGATTGGGGCCCTCAAGCCCTCCGCCAACTCCTCGTCCGCCTTCGGGAACTCCAACAGTTAATGTATTTCAATCAGCTAAGGTGGGAGTATAATTGCAGTTACTTATAGAGAATTTTTTTTTAAAAATGTTTTTTATTGGGTTTTTGAACAAAGTATATTTACCGTTATGTACACAGAATAAGATATGTATATGTAGAAGAGAAGGGCACACACAAACATACCAAAAAAAAGTAATAATAAAAAATAAATAAAAAATAAAATAAAGTAACTGGTAAGGTATTATGCACCAGCTCAACAGCAGCAACTCTGCAATTGGTAATATTATTTACAACACATAAGTAGGCAACTGTTTGTGGTTGGGGGGGGGGGGAGAGACTGGGGAGGTAGGTATACATTTGGGATTTGGGTGCCGGAGAAACAATCACAGAGGGCAATACGCGAATGGGTCTGGTGTAGGTGTTGTCACTTGCTTCTCCCGGACGGGTTTTGCTGCCATTGTCGTCTCGCGCTCCGCTTCAGCCGTTCGTCCCGTCTTTCACCTGGATTCTCCTTACTCTCTGTTATTGTAGATGCCAAGTTTGTTATCGTTTCCCGTGCCCTCATTCCGGCTATCATTTCCCTGCCTTCCCCCCACCTCCCTGGTTCTCCTCTATTGTTCCCTGTCTCTTCCCTCTTCCTCCCCCTTCCCCTGCTTCTGCCCCCTCCCCCCCTCCTGTGGTTCACCTTTCTTTCCTCTTAGACTGAGTTGTCCCCCCACTCCCCCGGTCTATCTCTCCCTCTCATGCCTTGGCTACCTTCCCCTGGTTCTTGGCTACCTGGCTATTCTTCTGCTTGTTCGTTGGCCACAAACAGGTCCCGGAACAATTGGGTGAATGGCTCCCACGTTCTGTGGAAGCCGTTGTCTGACACTCGGATGGCGAATTTGATTTTCTCCATTTGGAGAAATTCTGAGAGGTCGGACAGCCAGTCTGCAGCTTTGGGTGGTGCTGCTGAACAGGATTCTACGGCGGGCGACCAGGGAGTCAAAGGCAAGGGCGTCCGCCCTCCTCCCCAGGAATAGATCTGGTTGATCTGATAACCCGAAGACCGCCACTTTCGGGCATGGCTCCACCCTCATCCCCACTACTTTGGACATTGCCTCGAAGAAGGCTGTCCAGTACCCCGCAAGTCTCGGGCAAGATCAGAACATGTGGGCATGGTTGGCTGGGCCTCCTTGGCACCGTTCACATCTATCCTCCACCTCCGGGAAGAACCTACTCATTCGAGTTCTTGTTAAGTGGGCTCTATGTACCACTTTTAGTTGCGTCAGGCTGAACCTTGCGCGCGTGGAGGTGGAGTTGACCCTATGCAGTACTTCGCTCCAGAGTCCCCACCCTATTTCAATCCCCAGGTCCTCCTCCCATTTCTTTCTTGTTGCGTCCAGTACGGTGTCGGCCCTTTCTATCAGTCGGTCATACATGTCGCTACAGTTTCCTTTATCTAGGATGCTTGCGTCCAGTAAATCTTCCAGTAATGTCTGTCGTGGTCGTTGTGGGTACGTCCTTGTCTCCTTTCGTAGGAAGTTTTTGAGTTGCAGGTACCTCACCTCGTTCCCCCTGGCTAGCTGGAATTTCTCTGTCAGTTTGTCCAGTGTCGCGATCCTGCCGTCTGTGTCTAGGTCCCTGAATGTCAGTGTCCCTCTATCCTGTCCCCACTTTTTAAAGGTGGCATCAGTCAGCGCTGGTGTGAACCTATGGTTGTTGCAGTTGGGAGTTTTGTCTGACATTTTGGTCAGGCCAAATTGCTGCTGTCGTTGGTTCCAGGACTGGAGGGTGGCTATCACCACCAGGCTGCTGGAGTGTTTTTGGGTGGGGATGGGGGTGCCGCCGTGGCGAGGGCCCGGAGGGAGGTCCCCATACAGGAGGCCTCTTCCACATGCACCCACTCGGCTTCTGGCTCCTTGATCCATCCCCTTATTCGCTCGGCCATCGCCGTCCAGTGGTAGAATTGGAGGTTTGGGAGGGCCTAAGAACATCTCCAGTTACAGGTATTGCAACTATCTTCTGGTGTAACCAGTTGCTTGCTAGAGCCTGAATATCTAAAATAGGACTTGAGGTCTGAAATGCATCTGTTTCATAGCATTGTTGGACAAAGCTGTTTTTAACATCCACTTGGATTTCATTCTCTGTACATACAGGCCCCCCCCCCCCGGATTTTGTTTTTGCAGGACTTTCTTTGGGATCCTAGCATTCTTCCCCCGTCCCATACGAACGCCATGATTAGTTTGTCTTGTGCTTTGAAAAAGGCCTTGGGGATGTAGATCGGAATGGATCTAAGTAGGAAGAGGTACCTGAGCAGTCCGTTCATTTTGATCATCTGGACTCTCCCCGCGAGGGAGTGGGAGTGTGTTCCATCTTTGCAGGTCCTTTTTTACTTCCTCTGTCAGACTAGTGAGGTGCCACTTGTGGATCCTTTTCCAGTCATGGGCTATTTGGATCCCCAGGTAGCGGAATTTGTGTTGGGCTTGTTTAAACGGCAGTCCTGTAGTGCTGCCCCCCTACTTGTGGGTGTACCGGGAAGATCTCGCTTTTGCTCATGTTGAGTTTGGAGCCCGAGAAGGCGGCAAACTCTTTCAGGAGCGCAATGATTCCGTCCATGCTGCTTTGTGGGTCCGAAATGCATAGAGTGAGACTCTGTGCTCTCTGCCGCCCCTTCGATCCCCCTCCAACTTTTTGCTGCTCTGAGCGCAATTGCTAATGGCTCGATCACTAGAGCGAACAGCAGCGGGGACAGTGGGCATCCTTGTCTGGTGCCCCTGTGCAGCTGGAAGTATCGGGAGTTGGTGTTGGTCTGTACGCTCGCCATGGGAGTGTTGCATAGGGGTTTTACCCAGGAGGTGAACCCTGTTCCAAGCCCAAACCGCTCCAG